>NW_028270183.1:19185661-19485661 GCF_037043375.1 Chiloscyllium plagiosum
GGGTACAGTGTGTGTGTGAGGGTAGGGTATTGGATGGGGTACAGTGTGTGTGTGAGGGTGGGGAGTTGGATGGGGTACAGTGTGTATGTGAGGCTGGGGTATTGGATGGGGGACAGTGTGTGTGGGATTGGATGGGTTTGATGGAGTACAGTGTTTGAGGGCGTGGTGGTGAGTGAGTGGTGTACAGTGTGTGTGTGAGGGTGGGGAGTTGGATGGGGTACAGTGTGTGTGTGAGGGTGGGGTATTGGATGGGGGACAGTGAGTGTGGGATTGGGTGGGTTTGATGGAGTACAGTGTTTGAGGGGGTGGTGGTGAGTGAGTGGTGTACAGTGTGTGTGTGAGGGTGGGGAGTTGGATGGGGTACAGTGTGTGTGTGAGGGTGGGGAGTTGGATGGGGTACAGTGTGTGTGTGAGGGTGGGGTATTGGATGGGGGACAGTGTGTGTGGGATTGGGTGGGTTTGATGGAGTACAGTGTTTGAGGGGGTGGTGGTGAGTGAGTGGTGTACAGTGTGTGTGAGGGTAGGGAGTTGGATGGGATACAGTGTGTGTGTGTGAGAGTGGGGGCTTGGATGGGGTACAGTGTGTGTGTGAGGGTGGGGGTTTGGATGGGGCATACAGTGTGTGTGTGTAAGGGTGGGGGCTTGGATGGGGTACAGTGTGTGTGTGAGGGTGGGGAGTTGGATGGGGTACAGTGTGTGTGTGTAAGGGTGGGGGCTTGGATGGGGTACAGTGTGTGTGTGAGGGTGGGGAGTTGGATGGGGTACAGTGTGGTAAAGTGTGCGTGTGGGATAGGGTGGGGATGGAAGGGGTACAGTGTTTTTGGAGGTGGTGTTGAGTGAATGAGGTACAGTGTGTGTGTGAGGGTAGGGAGTTGGATGGGTTACAGTGTGTGTGTGAGGGTGGGCAGTTGGATAGGGTACAGTGTGTGTGTGAGGGTGGGGGTTTGGATGGGGCATACAGTGTGTGTGTGTAAGGGTGGGGGCTTGGATGGGGTACAGAGGTGTGAGGGTAGAGATTTGGATGGAGTACAGTGTGTGTGTGTGAGGGTGGCAGGTTGGATGGGGCACAGTGTGCGTGTGTGTGAGGGTGGGGGTAGGATGGAATCCAGTGTGTGTGTATGAGGGTGGGGGGTTGGATGGGGTACAGTGTGAGTGTGAGGGTGGGGTGTTTGGATGGGGTACAGTGTGTGTGTGAGTGTGTGTGTGTGCGTGTGTGTGTGAGAAAGTGCAGGGATGGATGGGGTACACTGTGTGTGTGAGAGTGGGTGGGTAGGATGGGGTACAGTGTGTGTGAGAGGGTGGGGGGTTGGATGGGGTACGGTGTGTGTATAAGGGTGGGGAGTTGGATGGGGTACAGTGTGTGTGTGTGAGGGTGGGGAGTTGGATGGGGTACAGTGTGTGTGTGAGGGTGGGGTGTTGGATGGGGTACGGTGTGTGAGAGGGTGGGGAATTGGATGTGGTGAATTGTGTGTGTGGGATTGGGTGGATTGGATGGGGTTCAGTGTTTTTGGGGGTGGGGGTGAGTGAATGGGGTACTGTGTGTGTGAGGGTGGGGGGGGTTGGATGGGGTACAGTGTGAGTGTGAGGGTGGGGTGTTGGATGGGGTACAGTGTGTGTATGAGGGTGGGGAGTAGGATGGAGTACAGTGTGTGTGTGAGGGTGGGGAGTTGGATGGAGTACAGTGTGTGTGTGAGGGTGGGGATTTGGATGGGGTACTGTGAGTGTGTGGGAGTGGGTGGGTTGGATGGGGTACAGTGTTGGTGGGGGTGAATGAATGGGGTACAGTGTGTGTGTGAGGGTGGGGATTTGGATGTGGTACAGTGTGTGTGTGAGGGTGGGGAGTTGGATGGAGTACAGTGTGTGTGTGAGGGTGGGGAGTTGGATGGAGTACAGTGTGTGTGTGAGGGTGGGGATTTGGATGTGGTACAGTGTGTGTGTGAGGGTGGGGGGTTGGATGGGGTACTGTGTGTGTGAGGGTGGGGGTTTGGATGGGATACAGTGTGTGTGTGAGGGTGGGAGTGAGTGTATGGGTTACAGTGTGTGTGAGTGTGGGCAGGTGGATGGGGTACAGTGTGTGTGTGAGGGTGGGGAATTGGATGGGGTACAGTGTGTGTGTGAGGGTGGGGAGTTGGATGGGGTACAGTGTGTGTGTGAGGGTGGGGAGTTGGATGGGGTACAGTGTGTGTGTGAGGGTGGGGAGTTGGATGGGGTACAGTGTGTGTGTGAGGGTAGGGAGTTGGATGGGGTACAGTGTGTGTGTGAGGGTGGGGAGTTGGATGGGGTACAGTGTGTCTGTGAGGGTGGGGAGTTGGATGGGGTACAGTGTGTCTGTGAGGGTGGGGAGTTGGATGGGGTACAGTGTGTGTGTGAGGGTGGGGAGTTGGATGGGGTACAGTGTGTCTGTGAGGGTGGGGAGTTGGATGGGGTAAAGTGTGTTTGTGAGGGTGGGGAGTTGGATGGGGTACAGTGCGTGTGTGAGGGTGGGGAGTTGGATGGGGTACAGTGTGTCTGTGAGGGTGGGGAGTTGGATGGGGTACAGTGTGTGTGTGAGGGTGGGGAGTTGGATGGGGTACAGTGTGTGTGTGAGGGTGGGGAGTTGGATGGGGTACAGTGTGTGTGTGTGTGAGGGTGGGGAGTTGGATGGGGTACAGTGCGTGTGTGAGGGTGGGGAGTTGGATGGGGTACAGTGTGTCTGTGAGGGTGGGGAGTTGGATGGGGTACAGTGTGTGTGTGAGGGTGGGGAGTTGGATGGGGTACAGTGTGTCTGTGAGGGTGGGGAGTTGGATGGGGTAAAGTGTGTTTGTGAGGGTGGGGAGTTGGATGGGGTACAGTGCGTGTGTGAGGGTGGGGAGTTGGATGGGGTACAGAGGTGTGAGGGTGGGGGGTTGGATGGGGTAAAGTGTGTGTGTGTGAGGGTGGGGAGTTGGATGGGGTACAGAGGTGTGAGGGTGGGGGGTTGGATGGAGTACAGTGTGTGTGTGAGGGTGGGTGGTTGGATGGGGCACAGTGTGTGTGTGAGGGTGGGGAGTTGGATGGGGTACAGTGTGTGTGAGGGTGGGGAGTTGGATGGGGTACAGTGTGTATGTGAGGGTGGGGGGTTGGATGGAGTACAGTGTGTCTGTGAGGTTGGGGAGTTGGATGGGGTACAGTGTGTGTGTGAGGGTGGGGTGTTGGATGGGGTACAGTGTGTGTGTGAGGGTGGGGTGTTGGATGGGGTACAGTGTGTGTGTGTGTGAGGGTGGGGTGTTGGATGGGGCACAGTGTGTGTGTGAGGGTGGGGAGTTGGATGGGGTACAGTGTGTGTGAGGGTGGGGAGTTGGATGGGGTACAGTGTGTGTGTGAGGGTGGGGAGTTGGATGGGGTACAGTGTGTGTGTGAGGGTGGGGGGTTGGATGGAGTACAGTGTGTCTGTGAGGGTGGGGAGTTGGATGGGGTACAGTGTGTGTGTGAGGGTGGGGGGTTTGGATGGGGTACAGAGGTGTGAGGGTGGGGGGTTGGATGGAGTACAGTGTGTGTGTGAGGGTGGGTGGTTGGATGGGGCACAGTGTGTGTGTGAGGGTGGGGAGTTGGATGGGGTAAAGTGTGTGTGTGTGAGGGTGGGGGTTTGGATGGGGTACAGAGGTGTGAGGGTGGGGGGTTGGATGGAGTACAGTGTGTGTGTGAGGGTGGGGAGTTGGATGGGGTAAAGTGTGTGTGTGAGGGTGGGGAGTTGGATGGGGTACAGTATGCGTGTGGGAATGGGGGGTTGGATGAGGTACAGTGTGTGTGTGTGTGTGTGACGGTGGGGATTTGGATGGGGTACAGTGTGCGTGTGAGGGTGGGGAGTTGGATGGGGTACAGTGTGTGTGTGTGTGTGTGTGTGTGAGGGTGGGCAGTTGGATGGGGTACAGTGTGTGTGTGAGGGTGGGGAGTTGGATGGGGTACAGTGTGTGTGTGTGTGTGAGGGTGGGCAGTTGGATGGGGTACAGTGTGTGTGTGAGGGTGGAGGGTTGGATGGGGTACAGTGTGTGTGTGAGGATGGGGGTTGGATGGGGAACAGTGTGTGTGTGAGGGTGGGGAGTTGGATGGGGAACAGTGTGTGTGTGAGGGTGGGGTATTGGATGGGGGACAGTGTGTGTGTGGGATTGGGTGGGTTTGATGGAGTACAGTGTTTGAGGGGGTGATGGTGAGTGAGTGGTGTACAGTGTGTGTGTGAGGGTGGGGAGTTGGTTGGGGTACAGTGTGGTAAACTGTGTGTGTGGGATTGGGTGGGATGGAAGGGGTACATTTTTTTTTGGGGTGGTGGTGAGTGAATGGGGTACAGTGTGTGTGTGGGTGAGGGTGGAGCGTTGGATGGTGTACATTGTGTGTGCGTGAGAGTGGGGGGTTGAATGGGGTGCAGTGTGTGTGTGAGGGTGGGGAGTTTGATGGGGAACTGTGTGTGTGTGAGGGTGGGGGTCTGGATGGGGGATAGTGTGTGTGACAGGTTGCGGAGTTGGATGGGGTACAGTGTGTGTGTGTGAGGGTAGGGATTTGGATGGGGTGCAGTGTGTGTGTGAGGGTGGGGGGTTGGATAGTGTACAGTGTGTGTGGGGGGTGGGGAGTAGGATGGGGTACTGTGAGTGTATGGGAGTGGGTGGAATCGATGGGGTACAGTGTTGGTGGGGGTGAGTGAATGGGGTACAGTGTGTGTGTGAGGGTGGGGATTAGGATGGGGTACAGTGTTTGCGTGAAGGTGGGGGGTTAGATGGGATACAGTGTTTCTGTGAGGGTGGGGAGTTGCATGGGGTACAGTGTGTGTGTGAGGGTGGGGGGTTGGATGGGGTAGAGTGTGTGTGTGAGGGGTGGGGGCCTGGATGGGGTACAGTGTGTGTGTGGGATTGGGTGGGTTTGATGGCGTACAGTGTTTGACGGGTGGGGGTGAGTGAATGGGGTACAGTGTATGTGTGAGGGTGGGGAGTTGGATGGGGTACAGTGTGTGTGGGGGGTGGGGAGTAGGATGGGGTACAGTGTGAGTGTGTGAGGGTGGGGAGTAGGATGGGGTACAGTGCCTGTGAGGGTGGGGAGTTGGATGGTGTACAGTGCGTGTGTGGGGGTGGGGAGTTGGATGGGGTACAGTGCGTGTGTGAGGGTGGGGAGTTGGATGGTGTACAGTGCGTGTGTGGGGGTGGGGAGTTGGATGGGGTACAGTGCGTGTGTGGGGGTGGGGAGTTGGATGGGGTACAGTGTGTGTGGGGGGTGGGGAGTAGGGTGGGGTACAGTGTGAGTGTGTGAGGGGGTGGGGAGTAGGATGGGGTACAGTGTATGTGTGAGGGTGGGGAGTAGGATGGGGTACAGTGCGTGTGTGGGGGTGGGGAGTTGGATGGTGTACAGTGCGTGTGTGGGGGTGGGGAGTTGGATGGGGTACAGTGCGTGTGTGAGGGTGGGGAGTTGGATGGTGTACAGTGCGTGTGTGGGGGTGGGGAGTTGGATGGGGTACAGTGCGTGTGTGGGGGTGGGGAGTTGGATGGGGTACAGTGTGTGTGGGGGGTGGGGAGTAGGATGGGGTACAGTGTGAGTGTGTGAGGGTGGGGAGTAGGATGGGGTACAGTGCGTGTGTGGGGGTGGGGAGTTGGATGGTGTACAGTGCGTGTGTGGGGGTGGGGAGTTGGATGGGGTACAGTGCGTGTGTGAGGGTGGGGAGTTGGATGGTGTACAGTGCGTGTGTGGGGGTGGGGAGTTGGATGGGGTACAGTGCGTGTGTGAGGGTGGGGAGTTGGATGAGGTACTGCGTGTGTGTGTGAGGTTGGGGAGTTGGATGGGGTAAAGTGTGTTTGTGAGTGTGGGGTGGATGGATGGGGTACAGTGTGTGTGTGAGGGTGGGGGTAAGTGAACGGGGTACAGTGTGTGTGTGAGGGTGGGGGTAAGTGAACGGGGTACAGTGCGTGTGTGAGGGTGGGGAGTTGGATGGGGTAAAGTGTGTTTGTGAGTGTGGGATGGGTGGATGGGGTACAGTGTGTGTGTGAGGGTGGGGGTAAGTGAACGGGGTACAGTGTGTGTGTGAGGGTGGTCGGGTGGATGGGGTACATTTGTGTGTGAGGGTGGGGAGTTGGATGAGGAACAATCTATTGCCGTTTGGGTCAGAAGGATTTGGGTGCTCTGTGAAGAGACCCTCTGACTTTGTTAAGTATTTCCCTCCTGAGATTAAAACAAGTAAGTTTGTGTCACTTCAATAGCTAACTAACTAATTAACTGACTTAATAATCAGGTAAATAACTGCCTCCTTTTAACTGTGATATGATGGATTACACCTGAGGTTTATTCTGTCCTGTGCAATACAGAGGGTTGAGAGGTGCACTGTCCCAGAATCATTACTGCACGTTAAATGATGCTTCCATTCTCAGACTTGGGACATGTTCAAACCAATGGTTTGATGTTGGTAATTGTCTCTTTATTGAATGTGTGATGAAGACACAGAGGTTTTCAGTGCACCGTCCTGTAACAATGCAAGAAACATCCCTGGGCCCAGACTGGACGATAATCTGAACTGAAGGTGGACTGAGTTGGACCTTTATCTGTTGTACACAAGATTGACTTTGCTGTATACGGGAACAATTCCCAGGACAGTCACATCCTGCTACCCAACTGACATTTCAGTGAAACCCCCAGGATTTGACACAAATGTGCCTTGAACTTGGGCCTCCCCTGGCTCTGAGGTAATGACGCTACCATCACACCGCAATGTTTCTTGAGTCACACCGGAGTTCACTCCATTTGAATATGGTGCCAATCGAAGTGGCTCAGGGTAAACGTCAAGTCTTGCAGACGTCAGCGTGGCGTGCTGTTTAAATTAGCGGTTTCGCGTCGCAGCGTGAATCCTTTTACCTCAGCTTTTGTAAGTTCGAGAGGTCTGGGTTGATGGTGTGAAATTTCTGGGCCAGCCTCCATATCGTCAGAATGAGGAAAGCAAGATTACTCTGAAAATGAGGAAGAGTTAATATTAGAACGATTCCAAATTTATCAGTGTGCGTGAGAGTCGGTATTTGTGTGTTAATGGATATGTTTGTGTGCAGGTTGGTGTTGGTGGTTTTTGTAATTCATTCGCAGGATTAAGTTGCCACTGACTAGGCCAGTATTTATTGCCCAGAAGGCAGTTACAAGTCAACCACATCACAGTGGGTCTGGAGTCACATGTAGGCCAGACTAGGTCAGGATAGCAGTTTCCTTCCCTAAAGGGAACAAGATGGGTTTTTTTTTTGACAATGGATTCATGGTCATCATTAGACTCTTAATTCCAGATTATTATTGGATTTAAATTCCGACACCTGCTGTGGCAGGATTTGAACACCGAGGTCCCAGGAATATTCTCTGGGTCTGTGGGTTAACAGCCCAACAATAACGCCAGGAGGCTGTTGCCACTCTTTGTGGATATGTGCACGTGTGTGAGAGAGAGAGAGAGAGAGAGAATCAGAGAATCCCTACAGTGTGGCCATTTGGCCCAACAATTCCACACTGACTCTCCAAAGAGTGTCCCACCCAGTTTCAATTCCCCCACCTTTCCCATGACTAATGCACCTAACCTACACACCCCTGAACACTATCCGGGCAATTTCCCATGGCCGATTCGCCTAACCTGAACATCTTTGGACTGTGGGAGGAAACCAGAGCATCCGGAGGAAACCCACGCAGAGAATATGCAAACTCTACACAGACAATTGCCTGAGGCTGGAATCGAACCCAGGTCCCTGGCACTGTGAGGCAGCAGTGCTAATTGCTGAGCCACCAGAGAGAGGGACTTCTCTCTGAATTGCCAAATCTCTCTTCAATGACTTAAGAGTGTAATCTAATGTGACATTGTGCAGCATCTTTCACAATCTCAGGACATCTGACATAATTTCACTGCCAATTAAGTACTTTCAAAGCAGGCTTAGTGGTAAAGTACAGTAACAACAATTAATTTGACCACCATAACTCCCACAAACACCACCTTATTTGAAAACAGAGCAATATCAGCTCACAGTGATTTACTCCAAGGGAATAGTCACAGAGTTATACAGGAAGGAAACAGACCTATTAGTCCAAAAGGTACGGGCCGAAATAATCCCAAGCTAAACCATTCCCAACTGCTTGTGCTTGGCCCATATCCCTTTAAACGTTCCTTATTGGAGTCATAGAGTCCTCCAGCACAGGGACAGGGACAGGCCCTTTGGCCCATACTGGTCCACACTGACCAAAATGGCCATCACCGCTAAGCCCATTTCCCTGCACTTGGCCCATATCCTTCTAATCCTTTCCTATCTATGTATTTGTCAGAATGCCTTTTAAATGTTGTTAATGTACCCGCATCAACCACTTCCACAGGCAGCTCATTCCATGTGCGTGTCACCCTCTGTGTAAAATAGTTACTCCTCAGGTTCCCTTTTACTCTTTCCCCTCTAACCTTAAACTGATGCCCTCTAGTCCTTGATTCCCTAACCCTGGGGAAAAGACTGAGTGCATTCGCCCTATCCATGCCTCCCATGATCTCATACACCTCGTAAGGTCCCCATTAATCTCCTACACTCTAAATAAAAACATCCTAGCTTGTCCAACCTCTCCCTCTAACTCAGGCACCTGAGTCCTGGCAACATCCTTGTAAATTTCTTCTGCACTCATCCCAGTATTATAACATCCTTCCTACAGTAAGGTGACCAAAACTGAACACAATACTCCAAGTGCAGCCTCACTAACGTCCTGTATAACTGTAACATAACTTCCCAACTTCTATACTCAATGCCCTGACTGATGGAGGCCAGTGTGCCAAAAGCCTCCTTCATTGCCCTATCTACCTGGGACTCTACTTTCAGGGAACCGTGCACCTGAACTCCAAGGTCCCTCTGTTCCACTACACTCCTTAAGCCCCGACCATTCACCATGAAACACCTACCTGGATTTGACTTTCCAAAATGCAAGACCTCACGCTTATTTATATTAAACTCCATTTGCCATTTCGCTGCCCACTTGCCCAGCTGATCAAAGTCCTGCTGCAATTTCTGATAACCTTCCTCACTGTCCATGATGCTGCCTATTTTAGCGTCACCTGCAAACTTACTAATCATGCCTTGTCCATTCTCATCCGAATCATTGATATAGATAACAAACATTGATATAGATAAAGCCCCAGTAATGGGACAAGCACCAACCCCTGAGGCACCCCACTAGTCACAGGCCTCCAGTCCAACAAGCATCCTTCCACTATTACCCTCTGCTTCCCACCATCGAGCCAATTGTGTATCTAATTTTCTTTTGGGGGAAGCTGGCAAATTGGATACACAATTATTCATGAAATTATCCAAATGTCTTTTAAATGTTGTAATTGGACCTGCATCCACCACTTCATGTGGAAACTCATTCCACCCACGAACTACTCTGTGCACACTGGTTGGCCCTCATGTCTTTTTAAAATCTTTTTTCTCTCACCTTAGAAATATGCCCCCCTCATCTTGAAATCCCCCACAATAGGGAAAAGATACCGGCATTCACCTTACCTACACCCCTCATGGTTTTATAAACCTCTCTAAGGTCAGCCCTCACCGTCCTACGCTCCAGTGAAAAAAGTACCAGCCTCTCCATATAACTCAGACCCTTCATTCCCGGTACCATCTCTTCTGAAACCTCTCCAATCTGGCAAAGTACGCCCCCTGCTGGCCTAGCAGGGAGGGGTTTCTTGGTGCTGCAATACCTGCCTGCTGCCACTGGCCCAGAGACATCCCCCTCTGCAGGCTGAAAGAGCTACTGCAGCACTGCCACTCTGAGCTGTGGCGGTCACTCTGGACTCAATCCATAGGCAGAGTGCAGCTCCGTGTGTCTTAGGGAGAGATAGAGAGAGTCTGTGTGTGTGTGTGTGTGAGAGAGAGAGAGAGAGAGAGAGAGAGACGGAGCGAGTGTGTGTACATGTGTGTGAGAGAGAGTGTCTGTGTGAAAGGGAGAGGCTCTGTGTCTGTGAGCTCTGTGTGTCTTAGGGAGAGAGATAGATAGAGAGAGTCTGTGTGTGTGTGTGTGTGTGAGAGAGAGAGAGAGAGACAGAGAGTGTGTGAGAGAGAGAGTGTCTGTGTGTATGTGTGAAAAGGAGAGGCTCTGTGTCTGTGAGAGTCTGTGTTTGTGTGTGTGAGAGAGAGAGTGAGTGTGTGTGTGAGAGAGACAGTGAGTGTGTGTGTGAGAGAGACTGAGTGTATAGGAGCGATGGGCGGGAGAGGTAAAATGAACATTTTGGAAGGAAACTGGGAAAGATTCCTTCACCCACCAACAAAATGAAACCCACTTAATTGATCATTTCGAGAGTCCAAGGGTTTCTGACTGGACACTCCTCTTTGTAATCCATTCATAGGATGTGGGGCCTTGCTGAATCTTTATTGGCCATCCCCTATTACCCAAAAGGCAGTTTGGTCAGGACAGCTCCCTGCAGGACGTGACTGAACCAGAGGAGTCTTTACAATGGTCAACACTTAGCATTTTATTCCAGGTTCTTTCTCCCCTCCCTCACTCTGTTTAAATCTGACCATCTGCCCTGCTGTGATTTTAACCCACTCCCTCAGAACGTGAGCCTGGGGCTCCGGGTTCACTAGCCCAGTGACACTACCTCCTCCCTCTGTGTGGGGCCGAAGCTGGCTGGTGGGAGTTATGGTTACCATGTCACCGAGTGATAGAACAGGCAGGACGGGGACTGAATGGCCTCCTCCTGTTCCCAGGGACCCCCACCCATCCCCCATAGCAATGACACTGAGCAACCTCATGCCACCCAGGGGGCGCTGGGTCAGAGGGAGACCCCAAATGCTTCAAAGGGAAAGGGTAGATCCAAAATTTGGGGAAAGAGTGACATTCCGATAGTGGATCAACTCTATCGAGGTATCTCAGAACAGGGCATGCTGTCTGGAAGCTCAATTGTATTTCCTGGTAGTTTCAGCTTGAAAAGTGATTTTTCCTTTGGGCACGGAACGTACGTTTGAAGATGACAAGTGGGTGAAGGTACCTGAGAGAGTGAGGAACTGTCTTGCTCTTTCTGTTACCTCCAAGTCAAAATGTTTCGCAATGTAATGTTTTTGATTAAACTCAACAAGTAAAGAATACTTTTGGACAAAGTGCTCAGATTGTTAGGGGGGAGGGGCGTAGGTGGATGGTTGATTGCCCCTTACTGACCAATGTGATCCTGGAGGTTTAACAACACAAGCATGTAACTGTTGGTCCTTTCCAATCTTGCACACCTCTGTTCACTGCATCTTCACCAGACTGAGCAATCCAGCCCTGTCCTTAACCAAACCATCCCACCGCCAAAACCTTTGCCTCAGTCTGTCTGACCTGAATTGCTCTCACCGTCCAGACCCTTACCTCGTGGTCAGACTCAGGCATTGTTAACGCACAACAATCTCCCTGCTGTCAGTGCCCAACATTGGCCACTTGTCCCAGTCATGCTGACAGTTTTAAACTTCTTGTCATTGTTTGCAAACCCCTTCCCTGTCTCCTGCATCCCCCATGTTCCTCCAAGCCCAAACCCTTGTACAAATGCCTTTGACTCACTGTTGAAGGCCGTGCCTTGGGTACTATGTGCTGAGCTCTGGATGACCCATCCTGAATTCTGTACGGAGCAAATTACTGCAGATATTCAGAGAGTCATAAAGTCATCCAGCACAGAGACAGGCCCTTTGACCCAAACTGGTCCATGCCGACCAAAATGTCCATCCATCCATCCATCCTAACCCCATTTCCTTGCACTTGGCCCATATCCTTCTAGTCCTTTCCTAGCCCTGTATTTGTCCAACTGCCTTTTAAGTGTTGTTGATGTACCCACCTCAAACACTTCCACTGGCAGCTCATTCCATGTGCGTACCACCCTCTGTGTAAAAATGTTACTCCTCAGGTTCCCTTTTATTCTTTCCCCTCTAACCTTAAACTGATGCCCTCTAGTCTTAGATTCCCCAACCCTGGGAAACGACTGAGTGCATTCACCCAATCCATGCCTGTCATGATCTTACACACATCTATAAGATCTCCCTTCAGTCTCCTACACTCTAAAGAAAAACGTCTTAGCTTGTCTAACCTCTTTGTAGAACTCAGACTCCTGTGTCCAGGCAACATCCTTGTAAATTTCTTCTGCACTCATTCCAGTTTAATAACATCCTTCCTACAGTAAGGTGACCAAGACTGAACACAATAGTCCAAGTGCAGCCTCACTAACGTCCTGTATAACTGTAACATAACTTCCCAACTTCTATACTCAGTGCCGTGACTGATGAAAGCCAGTGTGCCAAAAGCCTCCTTCACTGCCCTGTCTACCTGGGACTCTACTTTCAGGGAACCGTGCACCTGAACTCCAAGGTCCCTCTGTTCCACTACACTCCTTAAGCCCCGACCATTCACCATGAAACACCTACCTGGATTTGACTTTCCAAAATGCAAGACCTCACGCTTATTTATATTAAACTCCATTTGCCATTTCGCTGCCCACTTGCCCAGCTGATCAAGGTCCTGCTGCAATTTCTGATAACCTTCCTCACTGTCCACGATGCTGGCTATTTTATGGGTCAACTGCAAACTTACTGATCATGCCTTGTCCATTCTCATCCGAATCATTGATATAGATAACAAACATTGATATAGATAAAGCCCCAGTAATGGGACAAGCACCAACCCCTGAGGCACCCCACTAGTCACAGGCCTCCAGTCCAACAAGCATCCTTCCACTATTACCCTCTGCTTCCCACCATCGAGCCAATTGTGTATCTAATTTTCTTTTGGGGGAAGCTGGCAAATTGGATACACAATTATTCATGAAATTATCCAAATGTCTTTTAAATGTTGTAATTGGACCTGCATCCACCACTTCATGTGGAAACTCACTCCACCCACGAACTACTCTGTGCACACTGGTTGGCCCTCATGTCTTTTTAAAATCTTTTTTCTCTCACCTTAGAAATATGCCCCCCTCATCTTGAAATCCCCCACAATAGGGAAAAGATACCGGCATTCACCTTACCTACATCCCTCATGGTTTTATAAACCTCTCTAAGGTCAGCCCTCACCGTCCTACGCTCCAGTGAAAAAAGTACCAGCCTCTCCATATAACTCAGACCCTTCATTCCCGGTACCATCTCTTCTGAAACCTCTCTAATCTGGCAAAGTGCCCCCTGCTGGCCTAACAGGGAGGGGTTTCTTGGTGCTGCATACCAGCCTGCTGCCACTGGCCCAGAGACATCCCCCTCTGCAGGCTGAAAGAGCTACTGCAGCACTGCCACTCTGAGCTGTGGCGGTCACTCTGGACTCAATCCATAGGCAGAGTGCAGCTCTGTGTGTCTTAGGGAGATAGAGTGAGTGTGTGTGTGTGTGAGAGAGAGAGAGAGAGAGACAGAGAGAGTGTGTGTTCATGTGTGTGAGAGAGAGTGTCTGTGTGAAAGGGAGAGGCTCTGTGTCTGTGAGAGTCTGTGTTTGTGTGTGTGAGAGAGAGAGTGAGTGTGTGTGTGAGAAAGTGAGTGTGTGTGTGAGAGAGACTGAGTGTATAGGAGCGATGGGCGGGAGAGGTAAAATGAACATTTTGGAAGGAAACTGGGAAAGATTCCTTCACCCACCAACAAAATGAAGCCCAGTTAATTGATCATTTCGAGAGTCCAAGGGTTTCTGACTGGACACTCCTCTTTGTAATCCATTCATAGGATGTGGGGCCTTGCTGAATCTTTATTGGCCATCCCCTATTACCCAAAAGGCAGTTTGGTCAGGACAGCTCCCTGCAGGACGTGACTGAACCAGAGGAGTCTTTACAATGGTCAACACTTAGCATTTTATTCCAGGTTCTTTCTCCCCTCCCTCACTCTGTTTAAATCTGACCATCTGCCCTGCTGTGATTTTAACCCACTCCCTCAGAACGTGAGCCTGGGGCTCCGGGTTCACTAGCCCAGTGACACTACCTCCTCCCTCTGTGTGGGGCCGAAGCTGGCTGGTGGGAGTTATGGTTACCATGTCACCGAGTGATAGAACAGGCAGGACGGGGACTGAATGGCCTCCTCCTGTTCCCAGGGACCCCCACCCATCCCCCATAGCAATGACACTGAGCAACCTCATGCCACCCAGGGGGCGCTGGGTCAGAGGGAGACCCCAAATGCTTCAAAGGGAAAGGGTAGATCCAAAATTTGGGGAAAGAGTGACATTCCGATAGTGGATCAACTCTATCGAGGTATCTCAGAACAGGGCATGCTGTCTGGAAGCTCAATTGTATTTCCTGGTAGTTTCAGCTTGAAAAGTGAGTTTTCCTTTGGGCACGGAACGTACGTTTGAAGATGACAAGTGGGTGAAGGTACCTGAGAGAGTGAGGAACTGTCTTGCTCTTTCTGTTACCTCCAAGTCAAAATGTTTCGCAATGTAATGTTTTTGATTAAACTCAACAAGTAAAGAATACTTTTGGACAAAGTGCTCAGATTGTTAGGGGGGAGGGGCGTAGGTGGATGGTTGATTGCCCCTTACTGACCAATGTGATCCTGGAGGTTTAACAACACAAGCATGTAACTGTTGGTCCTTTCCAATCTTGCACACCTCTGTTCACTGCATCTTCACCAGACTGAGCAATCCAGCCCTGTCCTTAACCAAACCATCCCACCGCCAAAACCTTTGCCTCAGTCTGTCTGACCTGAATTGCTCTCACCGTCCAGACCCTTACCTCGTGGTCAGACTCAGGCATTGTTAACGCACAACAATCTCCCTGCTGTCAGTGCCCAACATTGGCCACTTGTCCCAGTCATGCTGACAGTTTTAAACTTCTTGTCATTGTTTGCAAACCCCTTCCCTGTCTCCTGCATCCCCCATGTTCCTCCAAGCCCAAACCCTTGTACAAATGCCTTTGACTCACTGTTGAAGGCCGTGCCTTGGGTACTATGTGCTGAGCTCTGGATGACCCATCCTGAATTCTGTACGGAGCAAATTACTGCAGATATTCAGAGAGTCATAAAGTCATCCAGCACAGAGACAGGCCCTTTGACCCAAACTGGTCCATGCCGACCAAAATGTCCATCCATCCATCCATCCTAACCCCATTTCCTTGCACTTGGCCCATGTCCTTCTAGTCCTTTCCTAGCCCTGTATTTGTCCAACTGCCTTTTAAGTGTTGTTGATGTACCCACCTCAAACACTTCCACTGGCAGCTCATTCCATGTGCGTACCACCCTCTGTGTAAAAATGTTACTCCTCAGGTTCCCTTTTATTCTTTCCCCTCTAACCTTAAACTGATGCCCTCTAGTCTTAGATTCCCCAACCCTGGGAAACGACTGAGTGCATTCACCCAATCCATGCCTGTCATGATCTTACACACATCTATAAGATCTCCCTTCAGTCTCCTACACTCTAAAGAAAAACGTCTTAGCTTGTCTAACCTCTTTGTAGAACTCAGACTCCTGTGTCCAGGCAACATCCTTGTAAATTTCTTCTGCACTCATTCCAGTTTAATAACATCCTTCCTACAGTAAGGTGACCAAGACTGAACACAATAGTCCAAGTGCAGCCTCACTAACGTCCTGTATAACTGTAACATAACTTCCCAACTTCTATACTCAGTGCCGTGACTGATGAAAGCCAGTGTGCCAAAAGCCTCCTTCACTGCCCTGTCTACCTGGGACTCTACTTTCAGGGAACCGTGCACCTGAACTCCAAGGTCCCTCTGTTCCACTACACTCCTTAAGCCCCGACCATTCACCATGAAACACCTACCTGGATTTGACTTTCCAAAATGCAAGACCTCACGCTTATTTATATTAAACTCCATTTGCCATTTCGCTGCCCACTTGCCCAGCTGATCAAGGTCCTGCTGCAATTTCTGATAACCTTCCTCACTGTCCACGATGCTGCCTATTTTATGGGTCAACTGCAAACTTACTAATCATGCCTTGTCCATTCTCATCCGAATCATTGATATAGATAACAAACATTGATATAGATAAAGCCCCAGTAATGGGACAAGCACCAACCCCTGAGGCACCCCACTAGTCACAGGCCTCCAGTCCAACAAGCATCCTTCCACTATTACCCTCTGCTTCCCACCATCGAGCCAATTGTGTATCTAATTTTCTTTTGGGGGAAGCTGGCAAATTGGATACACAATTATTCATGAAATTATCCAAATGTCTTTTAAATGTTGTAATTGGACCTGCATCCACCACTTCATGTGGAAACTCACTCCACCCACGAACTACTCTGTGCACACTGGTTGGCCCTCATGTCTTTTTAAAATCTTTTTTCTCTCACCTTAGAAATATGCCCCCCTCATCTTGAAATCCCCCACAATAGGGAAAAGATACCGGCATTCACCTTACCTACATCCCTCATGGTTTTATAAACCTCTCTAAGGTCAGCCCTCACCGTCCTACGCTCCAGTGAAAAAAGTACCAGCCTCTCCATATAACTCAGACCCTTCATTCCCGGTACCATCTCTTCTGAAACCTCTCTAATCTGGCAAAGTGCCCCCTGCTGGCCTAACAGGGAGGGGTTTCTTGGTGCTGCATACCAGCCTGCTGCCACTGGCCCAGAGACATCCCCCTCTGCAGGCTGAAAGAGCTACTGCAGCACTGCCACTCTGAGCTGTGGCGGTCACTCTGGACTCAATCCATAGGCAGAGTGCAGCTCTGTGTGTCTTAGGGAGATAGAGTGAGTGTGTGTGTGTGTGAGAGAGAGAGAGAGAGACAGAGAGAGTGTGTGTTCATGTGTGTGAGAGAGAGTGTCTGTGTGAAAGGGAGAGGCTCTGTGTCTGTGAGAGTCTGTGTTTGTGTGTGTGAGAGAGAGAGAGTGAGTGTGTGTGTGAGAGAGACTGAGTGTATAGGAGCGATGGGCGGGAGAGGTAAAATGAACATTTTGGAAGGAAACTGGGAAAGATTCCTTCACCCACCAACAAAATGAAACCCACTTAATTGATCATTTCGAGAGTCCAAGGGTTTCTGACTGGACACTCCTCTTTGTAATCCATTCATAGGATGTGGGGCCTTGCTGAATCTTTATTGGCCATCCCCTATTACCCAAAAGGCAGTTTGGTCAGGACAGCTCCCTGCAGGACGTGACTGAACCAGAGGAGTCTTTACAATGGTCAACACTTAGCATTTTATTCCAGGTTCTTTCTCCCCTCCCTCACTCTGTTTAAATCTGACCATCTGCCCTGCTGTGATTTTAACCCACTCCCTCAGAACGTGAGCCTGGGGCTCCGGGTTCACTAGCCCAGTGACACTACCTCCTCCCTCTGTGTGGGGCCGAAGCTGGCTGGTGGGAGTTATGGTTACCATGTCACCGAGTGATAGAACAGGCAGGACAGGGACTGAATGGCCTCCTCCTGTTCCCAGGGACCCCCCACCCCTCCCCCATAGCAATGACACTGAGCAACCTCATGCCACCCAGGGGGCGCTGGGTCAGAGGGAGACCCCAAATGCTTCAAAGGGAAAGGGTAGATCCAAAATTTGGGGAAAGAGTGACATTCCGATAGTGGATCAACTCTATCGAGGTATCTCAGAACAGGGCATGCTGTCTGGAAGCTCAATTGTATTTCCTGGTAGTTTCAGCTTGAAAAGTGATTTTTCCTTTGGGCACGGAACGTACGTTTGAAGATGACAAGTGGGTGAAGGTACCTGAGAGAGTGAGGAACTGTCTTGCTCTTTCTGTTACCTCCAAGTCAAAATGTTTCGCAATGTAATATTTTTGATTAAACGCAACAAATAAAGAATACTTTTGGACAAAGTGCTCAGATTGTTGGGGGGGGAGGGGGGGCGTAGGTGGATGGTTGATTGCCCCTTACTGACCAATGTGATCCTGGAGGTTTAACAACCCAAGCGAAACATTAAAAAGCAGCCACCTTTCTAATCGTTAGGAGATCAAGGGGTGACAGGGGGAATGAGCTGAGAAACCAATCAGCCATGATTGAATGGTGGAGTCGATTCGATGGGCCAAATGGTCTACTTTTGTTCCTGTCTCTTAAGGTCTTATGACCAGATGTCATACAATGTTCCTTCTCGTTCTAATTTAATTCCAATTCACTTCATTCCTGCTGTCCCGGCAAGTTATAATATCTACAATCCTCCATCTTTTCCTTCATCCATCACCTTCCCCACCACCTTCCTCAAAACCTACCTTGGACACCATGATCTGCTTGGTCACCTACAGCTAACATTCTCACCTTGCTTCAAACGGCATATATGATCGCGCTCTTGCGGCACACACCCCGGGGATTTTGCCTTTCTTTGAAAGGTGCTACTTAAATGCAGTTGTTTGTTGCTGCAGGCTAACTAGTGATCTGGTTTCCCAGAGATGTGCCTCTCTCAGGTGCTGGTCCAAGTCACTTATCAGACAGATCTCGCACAGTCACTGACCAGAGAGAGAGCACAGAGAGATCCCATACACAGTCACTGACGATAGAGAGAGCACAGAGAGATCCCACAGAGTCATTGACCAGAGACAGATCCCACACACAGTCACTGACCAGAGACAGATTCCACACACAGTCACTGACCAGACAGATCCCACACACAGTCACTGACCAGAGACAGATCCCACACACAGTCACTGACCAGAGAGAGATCCCACACACAGTCACTGACCAGAGACAGATCCCACACACAGTCACTGACCAGAGAGAGATCCCACACACAGTCACTGACCAGAGACAGATCCCACACACAGTCACTGACCAGACAGATCCCACACACAGTCACTGACCAGAGAGAGATCCCACACGCAGTCACTGACCAGGCAGATCCCACTAACAGTCACTGACCAGAGACAGATTCCACACACAGTCACTGACCAGGCAGATCCCACACACAGTCACTGACCAGAGACAGATCCCACACACAGTCACTGACCAGGCAGATCCCACACACAGTCACTGACCAGAGACAGATTCCACACACAGTCATTGACCAGAGACAGATCCCACACAGTCACTGACCAGGCAGATCCCACACACAGTCACTGACCAGAGACAGATCCCACACACAGTCACTGACCAGAGACTGATCCCACACACAGTCACTGACCAGAGAGAGATCCCACACACAGTCACTGACCAGAGACTGATCCCACACACAGTCACTGACCAGAGACAGATCCCACACACAGTCACTGACCAGAGACTGATCCCACACACAATCACTGACCAGAGAGAGATCCCACACACAGTCACTGACCAGAGACTGATCCCACACATAGTCACTGACCAGACAGTTCCCACACACAGTCACTGACCAGAGACAGATCCCACACACAGTCACTGACCAGAGAGAGATCCCACACACAGTCACTGACCAGAGACAGATCCCACACAGTCACTGACCAGAGACAGATCCCACACACAGTCACTGACCAGAGAGAGATCCCACACACAGTCACTGACCAGAGACAGATCCCACACACAGTCACTGACCAGAGAGAGATCCCACACACAGTCACTGACCAGAGACTGATCCCACACACAGTCACTGACCAGGCAGATCCCACTAACAGTCACTGACCAGACAGATCCCACACACAGTCACTGACCAGAGACAGATCCCACACACAGTCACTGACCAGGCAGATCCCACTAACAGTCTCTGACCAGAGACAGATTCCACACACAGTCACTGACCAGAGACAGATCCCACACACAGTCACTGACCAGAGACAGATCCCACACACAGTCACTGACCAGAGAGAGATCCCACACACAGTCACTGACCAGAGACTGATCCCACACACAGTCACTGACCAGAGAGAGATCCCACACACAGTCACTGACCAGAGACTGATCCCACACACAATCACTGACCAGAGACTGATCCCACACACAGTCACTGACCAGACAGTTCCCACACACAGTCACTGACCAGAGACTGATCCCACACACAGTCACTGACCAGACCGTTCCCACACACAGTCACTGACCAGAGACAGATCCCACACACAGTCACTGACCAGAGAGATCCCACACACAGTCACTGACCAGAGAGAGATCCCACACACAGTCACTGACCAGAGACAGATCCCACACACAGTCACTGACCAGAGAGAGATCCCACACACAGTCACTGACCAGAGACAGATCCCACACACAGTCACTGACCAGAGACAGATCCCACACACAGTCACTGACCAGGCAGATCCCACACACAATCACTGACAAGAGACAGATCCCACTAACAGTCACTGACCAGAGACAGATCCCACACACAGTCACTGACCAGAGACTGATCCCACACACAGTCACTGACCAGAGAGAGATCCCACACACAGTCACTGACCAGAGAGAGATCCCACACACAGTCACTGACCAGAGACTGATCCCACACACAGTCACTGATCAGAGAGAGATCCTACACACAGTCACTGACCAGAGAGAGATCCCACACACAGTCACTGACCAGAGAGAGATCCCACACACAGTCACTGACAAGAGACAGATCCCACACACAGTCACTGACCAGAGACTGATCCCACACACAGTCACTGACCAGACAGTTCCCACACACAGTCACTGACCAGAGACAGATCCCACACACAGTCACTGACCAGAGAGAGATCCCACACACAGTCACTGACCAGAGACAGATCCCACACAGTCACTGACCAGACAGTTCCCACACACAGTCACTGACCAGAGACAGATCCCACACACAGTCACTGACCAGAGAGAGATCCCACACACAATCACTGACCAGAGACAGATCCCACACACAGTCACTGACCAGACAGTTCCCACACACAGTCACTGACCAGAGAGAGATCCCACACACAGTCACTGACCAGAGAGAGATCCCACACACAATCACTGACCAGAGACAGATCCCACACACAGTCACTGACCAGAGAGAGATTCCACACACAGTCACTGACCAGGCAGATCCCACACACAGTCACTGACCAGAGAGAGATCCCACACACAGTCACTGACCAGAGACAGATCCCACACACAGTCACTGACCAGAGACAGATCCCACACACAGTCACTGACCAGAGAGAGATCCCACACACAGTCACTGACCAGAGACAGATCCCACACACAGTCACTGACCAGAGACTGATCCCACACACAGTCACTGACCAGACAGTTCCCACACACAGTCACTGACCAGAGACAGATCCCACACACAGTCACTGACCAGAGAGAGATCCCACACACAGTCACTGACCAGAGACAGATCCCACACAGTCACTGACCAGACAGTTCCCACACACAGTCACTGACCAGAGACAGATCCCACACACAGTCACTGACCAGAGAGAGATCCCACACACAATCACTGACCAGAGACAGATCCCACACACAGTCACTGACCAGACAGTTCCCACACACAGTCACTGACCAGAGAGAGATCCCACACACAGTCACTGACCAGAGAGAGATCCCACACACAATCACTGACCAGAGACAGATCCCACACACAGTCACTGACCAGAGAGAGATCCCACTAACAGTCACTGACCAGAGACAGATCCCACACACAGTCACTGACCAGAGACAGATCCCACACACAGTCACTGACCAGAGAGAGATCCCACAGAGTAACTTACCAAACAGATTGCACACAGGGGACCCACAAAGCTCCATCGAAACCCTTTTTCCATCGACAGCCAACAACTGTAGGGGTTGGGATGGGGGTAGGGGTTGGAAGCAAGACAAATGCCTGTTAGTTAAGGAAAGACATCAGAATGGCCTGTTGACCCTAACGTCCCTGCTCCCTTCCCCACTGAACTTTACCGTCCCCTTCCAGAACTCACCCAGAGAGGGGGAACCAGTTTAAAAACAGAACGGTGAGATTTGGAAACAGAGGCCTTACGCTGCTTTGAGGCCTATGACGCGAGGTGAGCAATGTATGCCTCAGTTTGAGAGAGGCACGTTTTCCCCTTCTGCAGGAGTTAGCAATTCCCTGAGGACTGGGTCATAGAATCCAACAGTGAGGGAGCAGGCTATTCGGCCCATTGAGTCTGCAGTGACGCTCTGCAGACCGTCCCACCCAGACGCAGACCTGCACATCTGTAAACACTATAGGACAATTTAGCATGGCCAATCCACACTAACCTGCACATCCCTGAACACTATGGGCAACTTAGCACGGCTAATACACCTAACCTTTGGACTGTGGGAGTAAACTGGAATAACTTTGAGTAGGTGTTCTGCAAGAAACTACCCTTTGTCTTTGTAAAACCTAAAGGTTTGTTGCCAGTTATTTTTAGATCAGCTCAGAAGAGTGGGGGGGGGGGGAGGGTGGAAAGGTAAACGAGGTGAACAAGTTTGCAGTACTTCTGGGCAAACCTGATCGCCATGATCTCTCAATCAAAACCTTTCCTGATTATTAAAGAAACATCTATTAACTCTCCTCTGGAAAGTGGCGTCCATTTGGCAGTCACATTTCCACTTGAAATTCCGACTGTGCGGGCGTGGACATGTGTATCCAAACCATGAGTGATAGAATGGTCTAGGTCAGGAAAGGACAAAAAGATGTTGACTTACTATTCTCTGGTGCCGTACCCGCTTGGGTTAGCTGCTGCTGAGATAATGACGATCAGAGCCGGGATGCCATAGGCGATCGGCTGAGTGTATTTCCCTCGGAGACTCTGGACCCAGAAAACCTTGACCACCATCAGGTAAAGCTGGATGCCTTCCAGAAGCATCCACAGAAAACATGCCAGGAAGAGGTAATGAAGGATTCCAGCAATGGCCGCGCACACAGCCTGGGGACAAACAGAATCATTCAAGCAGTTGCTTTACCCAATGGACAAGAGGCTTGGGGCTCCATGTTGAGTCCTTCAGAGTTGGAGGCCTCAAGATGGAGTCCGGTAACCTCGGTGACCATATTCGAGAGTGACGCCATTTTGAAAGGAGGGGCCTACTCCCCAGGCGGGGTGTGAAGATCTCAAACCCAATAAATGCTTCACCTCCATGACTCACCACTCGCATGGCTGTGGGTACTACTGCCGGAACATTCCGAGCACTGTGCGGCAGCTGGTGGCAAAGCAGGGAAACGTGGCTGGCTGTGAGCCACATGCTCCAAGGTGAAATAATAAGTCCACGCTAACTTCTCTCTGACTGAGGACTGTGGTGGTGGGGTCAGGGGTCACTATGAAGAAGGATTGGGTAACTGTGAATTGGTGCAGTGAGCAGACCTGGGCACCGCACCTCAGACTGGTCTTGGAGGGAGTACAATGCAGGTTTACAAGAATGATACCTGGAATTCAGGGGTTATGAGGAGACATTGTACATATGAGGCCTGTTTTCTCTAGAATTTAGAAGGTTAGAGGGCGATCTGATCGAAGCCTTCAAGATATTAACAGGAAAAGATAGGGGAGGTAAAGATAAACAATTTCCACTGGCTGGGGATTCTCGAACTAGGGGCATAGCCTGAGTTAGGACCAGACCATTCAGGAGAGATGTTAGGAAGCACTTCGACACACAAAGGGTGGGAGAGCTTTGGAAATCTCTTCCACAAAGGGCAGTGGATGCAGTTGCTAATTTTTAAACCTGAGATAAATAATTGTTTTTTAAACAAAGGTAGTGAGGGATAGGGGCCAAAAGCACATTGTATGAACCTAGGCCGCAGATCAGCCATGACCCCATTGGATGGTAGAACAGGCCCGAGGGGCTGAATGGCCTACTCCTGTTCCCATGTTCCCGTGTAACAATCCAGTTCCCACTGGAAGGACCTTCACTGCATCAAGGGATACAGCGGTAACTGTGGGGATACAACGTTGTGGTGGATAATCAGCCATGATTAAGAATGGCGGAATAGATTTGATGGCCTGAATGGCCTCCTCCAGAGGCTGGGCTAGCCTGACATTCGGCTGGATCTGACCAATGAACATCCTATACTGCTTCCTGCTCCGATTCAGGGAGAGTCTGAGTCATATACCAGGGAACAAACTGAGGAAACGATCCGGGAGAAGGTTGACTGAAGGTATCCCCTGGGTGACTATGTGTAGAGGATGGAGAGGGGATTGGGGAGTGGAAACTTTTCTCTAGAGCTTGCTAGACCACGCACAAGGACTCAACAATTTCCAACCTACGTCACTTGAGGACATAGGTTAGGCCACTTGGGGAGGTTCACTTCTGGTTTCCCTGCTATAGGAAAGATGTTGTGAAATTTGAAAGGGTTCAGAAAAGATTGACAAGAATGTTGCCAGGGTTGGAGTTATAGGGAGAGGCTGTTTTCATCGAATCCCCACAGTGTGGAAACAGGCCATTTTGACCCAACAAGTCCATACCGACCCTCTGAAGAAGAACCCAGCCAGCCCCATTCCCCTACCCTATTACTCTACATTTACCCTGACTAACCTGAACACTACGGGCAATTTAACATGGCCAATTCACCTAGCCTGCACATCTTTGGATTGTGGGAGGAAACCGGAGCACCCGGAGGAAACCACGCAGACACGGGGAGAATGTGCAAACTCCACACAGACAGTCGCCTGAATCGAACCTGGGACCCTGGTGCTGTGAGCCACGGTCCCACCCATGGAGTGTCAGAGACTAAGTGGTGACCTTATAGAGGTTTATAAAATCATGAGGAACATAGATAGGGTGAATACTCAATATCTTTTTCTCAGGGTATGGGAGTCCAAAACTAGAGGGGAAAGATATAAAAGGGACATAAGGGGCAACTTTTTCACACAGAGGGTGGTACGCATTTGGAATGAGCTGCCAGAGGAAGTGGTGGAGGCCGGTACAGTTACAACATTTAAGCTCAGTGCCGTTCTTACACTGATCCTCTCCTCCACAGAGTAACTCTTCACACACATAAAGGATGTTGTGAAACTTGAAAGGGTTCAGAAAAGATTTACAAGGATGTTGCCAGGGTTGGAGGGTTTGAGCTATAGGGAGAGGCTGAACAGGCTGGGGCTGTTTTCCCTGGAGCGTCGGAGGCTGAGGGGTCACCTTATAGAGGTTTACAAAATCATAAAGGGCATGGATAGGATAAATAAACAAGGTCTTTTCCCTGGGGTCTGGGAGTCCAGAACTAGAGGGCATGGGTTTAGGGTGAGAGGGGAAAGATATAAAAGAGACCTAAGGGGTAACTTTTTCTCACAGAGGGTGGTATGTGTATGGAATGAGCTGCCAGAGGAAGTGGTGGAAGCTGGTACAATTGCAACATTTAAAAGGCATTTGGATGGGTATATGAATACGAAGGGTTATGGAGGGATATGGTCTGGGTGCTGGCAGGTGAGACTAGATTGGGTTGGGATATCTGGTCAGCATGGACGGGTTGGACCGAAGGGTCTGTTTCCGTGCTGTACATCTCTATGACTCTATGACTCTATGCACTCAGCTCAATGCTTGGATGAGGAGACCGGATGTATGTTTGTTAATGACACCAAGTTAAGTTAGAAAGTAAATTGTCAAGAGAAGGTATAGAGTTTACAAAGATTAGAGGGAGTGGCAAAAAGAAAGTGTTGTCAGATGGGCTACAATATTGGAAAAATGTGAACCTGCCCACTTTGGCTTAGAAGATAGAGCAACAGTGTATGATGTAAGGGGCAAGAGAGACTGTGGGAGAGAGAAATCTGTGCAGGGCTCTGGTGAGAATATATCTGAAATACTCAGCACAGTTTTGGTTCCTTATTTGAAGTATAATTGTGTTGGAGAGAGTTCACTTGATTTATTCCTACAATGAAAGGCTTATCCCTTGAAGGGAAGCTTGAACAGGCACAGTGAGTTTAGAATCACCAGAGTGTGGAAGCAGGCCATTCAACCCCTCCAGTCCATAACAACCCTCCACAGAGCATCCTACTCAGACACAGCCTTTCCCCCCCCCCCCATCCTATCATTATAACCCTGCATTCTCCATGGCTAATGCACCTAGCCTGCACGCTATGGGTAATTTAGCATGGCCAACCCACCTAACCTGCACAACTTTGAACTGTGGGAGGAAACCAGAGCACGCCCACACAGACACAGAGAGAGTATGCAAACCCCACACAGGTAGTCACCTGATGGTGAAATCGAAATCAGGACTCTGGCGCTGTGAGGCAGCAGCGCTAACCCCTGAGCCACCTTAAATCTGATGAGGTGTGAGCTTATTGAAACACATAAGGTCCTGACAGGGACTGGACAGGGTGGTTGCTGAGAGGATGTTTGCCCTTGGAAGAGAGACTCGAGCCAGAAGTCACCGTTTAAGAGTAAGAGGTCTCATTTTTAAGAAGGCGATGAGGAGAATATTTTCCTCCTTTTTTTTTACAACAGGTGGCGATAGTGGGGGAGAATATGTTGGCTCCTCAAGGCACTTTCCAGCAGAGGGCAGTGTCTTTGGTAATCTGAGTAAAGTGAAGATTTCCCTGAACCCCTTTGATGAAGGACAATTTGTCATCCTTACCTAGCCTGGCCTACCCAACATTCCCTACACTGTCCAAGGGCAATCAGAGACAAATATTGATCTGGCCAGTGATGCCCACACTCCATGAAAGAACAAAGGACAATTAGACAGCACCCAATCATTTGACCACATTTGCATTCTGTTCTGGGGACCGCTACCCGTTTAAATTGGAGGTGTAGTGGACAGCGAAGAAAGTTACCTCAGAGTGCAATGAGACCTTGATCAGATGGGCCAATGGGCCAACAAATGGCAGGTAGAATGTAGATAAACATGGGTATTGCATTTTGGAAAGACCAATCAGGGCAGGACTTACTTAATGGTAAGGTCCTGGGGAGTGTTGCCAAACAACGAGATCTTGGAGTGCAGGTTCATAGCTCCTTGAAAGTGGGGTCGCAGGTAGATATGATAGTGAAGAAGGCGTTTGGTATGCTTTCCTTTATTGGTTAGTGCATTGAGTATGGGAGTTAGGAGGTCATATGGCGGCTGTACAGGACACTGGTGAGGCCAGGTTTGGAGTACCTGTTCAATTTTGCTCTCCCTGCTATCGGAAGGATGTTGTGAAACTTGTAAAGACTTGAGAAAAGATTTACAAGGATGTTGCCAGGGTTGAAGGCTTTGAGCTACAGGGAGAGGCTGAACAGGCTGGGGCTGTTTTCCCTGAAGCATCAGACACTGAAGGGTGACCTTATATAGGTTTATAAAATCGTGAGGGGCGTGGGTAGGTGAGTAGCCAAGAATTTTTTCCCCAGGACAGGGGAGTCCAAAACTGGAGGACATAGGTTTAAATTGAGAGGGGAAAGATTTAAAAAGGACCTGGGGGCAACTTTTTCACACAGAGGGTGGTGCGTGCATGGAATGAGCTGCCAGATGAAGTGGTGGAGGCTGGTACAATTCCAGCATTTAAAAGGTATCTGGATGAGTATTTGAATATGAAGGGTTTAGAGGGATATGGGCCAGGTGCTGGCAAATGGGACTAGATTAACTTAGGATATCTGGTCAGCATGAACGAGTTGGACTGAAGGGTCTGTTTCTGTCCTGTATGATTCCACGGCTCGAAGTTTAGATTGCTGAGGTAGCAGGTGATAATGATGCAAACTTGAAAGTAACCTTAAATAAAAACGGAAAATGTTGGAGAAAACTCAGCAGGTCTGCAAACAGAGAGAAACAGAGTCAACGTTTCCACTCCTGTGTGAAGGGCTCCAGCCCGAAACGTCGATTTTCCTGCTCCTCGGATGCTGCCTGAACTGCTGTGCTTTTCCAGCACCACACTCCCAATTAGGTTAGGCATTTACTTATTGACGTTAAGAAGAATGAGTGACAACCTAACTGACACACAAAATACTCTTCGGGGACTTGTAGGGTGAGGGCGGAGAGATTGTTTCTCCTTGTGGGACAGTCTGGGATCAGAGTGCAAAATAAGGGTCACACGTTTCAGATCGGGATGAGGAGGAATTCCCTCCCTCAGAGGGGAGTGAATCTGTGGTTTCCTTTACCACAGAGGGCTGGGGAGTTAAGTATATTCAAGGCTGAGACAGAGAGACTTTTAATCAGTCAGGGGGATCGAGGGTTCTAGGAATAAAAGTGACGTTGAGGATTATCACATCAGCCAATTGAATGGTGGAGCAGGCTGGATGGGCTGAATGGTCTCCAGCTAATGGAGGTGAGGAGAAATCACCTGACTGTCAGGGAACTTTGGAAGACACTACCCCAGAAGGTTGGCTATGTTTAAGACTGGGGCAGAGTGATTTCTGGTCTTACGGTGGGAGCAAGGAGATGGAGGGAGCTGGAGGGAATGCTCAAGGCCAGGCATGATGACAGAGCGGTCTCGGTGGTCTGCTCTGGGTTTCTGATGCCTCTGTCACTCACAGTGCATTGTACTCCTTCCCTTACCTTGTTGGTAGTTGCTGAGATCCCAACGAGGAAGAGCAGTTGAGCCACAAGCAGACACAGGCACAGGTGGGTGTGGATGGTGGTGCGTGTGCTGTGGATCGCTCGGCACATCGTGAAGGTGACGATAGCGATGGTGAGGCACACCAGTGAGGTAATGATCCCGATGTAGGTGATGGTGGTTAGAGCAGGACCCTACAGAGTGAAAGAGTGACCGGTCGTTAGACAGACTGACTCTGAGCTCGATGTTTTAACAAAGATGGTGGATTTAGCAGGCAGTCAGTTGTGAAACTGCTGGTCTCCAAGAAACAACTCCATGCTGATCCTCCCTCTCTCTGACATCTCCCCTGTAAGATCCTGTGTTGGATTTTTCCATTTATTTTTACCCAGGGGTGTTTATGGGGATTGTTGGAAGCATTTGGAACAGCATCATTAAGTTTGGTTTTCAAAAACATTCCGTTCTTCCATATTCTGTTTTCCTTTGTTTGTGTTACATTCGGTAATCTTGCAAATAAACTCTGATTTGTTTAAAACTGAGTGGTTGGAGCAGCTGCATCACCCCTGGAATATCCACTCTTCACTCTACACTCTACAACCAGCACAGTCAGGGTCCAGGTACTTCCCTGAAATGTTTTGAGGGGGTCTGGCCTGGTCCATAACACCCAACATTAACAACATCTCAAACAAAAGCAAAAATACTGCAGATGCTGGAAATCTGCAACAAACATAGAGTGTGCTGGAGAAATTCATCAGGTCTGGCACCATTTCTGGAAGGAGATACAGAGTTAGCGTTTCAAGTCCAATATGACTCTCTTTCAGAACTGTTCTTCAAAAGGATCAAAACATTAATTCTATTTCTCTCTCTACAGATGCTGCCAGACCTGCTGAGTCCTCCATTATGCACTGAACTTGGTTTGTTAACAGCATCTCCCTCTTCAGGTGAGAATCTGATAGCTAACCCAGTTTGTGGGCGGCACGGTGGCACAGTGGTTAGCACTGCTGCCTCACAGCGCCAGAGACCCGGGTTCAATTCCCGCCTCAGGCGACTGACTGTGTGGAGTTTGCATGTTCTCCCCGTGTCTGCGTGGGTTTCCTCTGGGTGCTCCGGTTTCATCCCACAGTCCAAAGATGTGCAGGTTAGGTGAATTGGCCATGCTAAATTGCCCGTAGTGTTAGGTGCAGGGGTAAATGTAAGGGTATGGGTGAGTTGCGGGTCGGTGTGGACTTGTTGGGCCGAAGGGCCTGTTTCCACACTGTAATGTAATCTAATCTAATCCAGTTACTACTGGAATACAGGGAACATCCGAAAAAGCAATTTTAAGCCCACACCTCCAGAGTCGTTTGGAATCGATTCTCGCTCCACATTCCAATCCAATTACCCAGATGTCAATCCTGTTAAATATATCTGCTTTTGGCCACATCATTAAAAACAGCCTGGGATGGAAATGGTGAAGAGAGCTGCTATTGTCAGCTACTAACCCTGACCTGGTTTATACTCATCTTCACAATTTGCACAAACCCCTACCTCCACCTTGTAGAGAGCGACCAGCACGGCAAAGCTGCTGAAGTGGGTGCAGCGACAGACAGTGTACGACTGATTCGATGACAATTTGAAACAGCCACTGGTGGACCAGGCATTGATGTGGGTGTTCCAGTACACACAGACAGTGTAATCATCCACCTCATCGACCTGTGAACACACAGACAGTGTAATCATCCACCTCATCGACCTGTGAACACACAGACAGTGTAATCATCCACCTCATCGACCTGTGAACACACAGACAGTGTAATCATCCACCTCATCGACCTGTGAACACACAGACAGTGTAATCATCCACCTCATCGACCTGTGAACACACAGACAGTGTAATCATCCACATCATCGACCTGTGAACACACAGACAGTGTAATCATCCACCTCATCGACCTGTGAACACACAGACAGTGTAATCATCCACCTCATCGACCTGTGAACACACAGACGGTGTAATCATCCACCTCATCGACCTGTGAACACACAGACGGTGTAATCATCCACATCATCGACCTGTGAACACACAGACAGTGTAATCATCCACCTCATCGACCTGTGAACACACAGACAGTGTAATCATCCACATCATCGACCTGTGAACACACAGACAGTGTAATCATCCACCTCATCGACCTGTGAACACACAGACAGTGTAATCATCCACCTCATCGACCTGTGAACACACAGACAGTGTAATCATCCACCTCATCGACCTGTGAACACACAGACAGTGTAATCATCCACCTCATCGACCTGTGAACACACAGACAGTGTAATCATCCACATCATCGACCTGTGAACACACAGACAGTGTAATCATCCACCTCATCGACCTGTGAACACACAGACAGTGTAATCATCCACCTCATCGACCTGTGAACACACAGACGGTGTAATCATCCACCTCATCGACCTGTGAACACACAGACGGTGTAATCATCCACATCATCGACCTGTGAACACACAGACAGTGTAATCATCCACCTCATCGACCTGTGAACACACAGACGGTGTAATCATCCACCTCATCGACCTGTGAACACACAGACAGTGTAATCATCCACCTCATCGACCTGTGAACACACAGACGGTGTAATCATCCACCTCATCGACCTGTGAACACACAGACGGTGTAATCATCCACCTCATCGACCTGTGAACACACAGACGGTGTAATCATCCACATCATCGACCTGTGAACACACAGACAGTGTAATCATCCACCTCATCGACCTGTGAACACACAGACGGTGTAATCATCCACCTCATCGACCTGTGAACACACAGACGGTGTAATCATCCACCTCATCGACCTGTGAACACACAGACGGTGTAATCATCCACATCATCGACCTGTGAACACACAGACAGTGTAATCATCCACCTCATCGACCTGTGAACACACAGACGGTGTAATCATCCACCTCATCGACCTGTGAACACACAGACAGTGTAATCATCCACCTCATCGACCTGTGAACACACAGACAGTGTAATCATCCACATCATCGACCTGTGAACACACAGACAGTGTAATCATCCACCTCATCGACCTGTGAACACACAGACAGTGTAATCATCCACCTCATCGACCTGTGAACACACAGACAGTGTAATCATCCACCTCATCGACCTGTGAACACACAGACAGTGTAATCATCCACATCATCGACCTGTGAACACACAGACAGTGTAATCATCCACCTCATCGACCTGTGAACACACAGACAGTGTAATCATCCACCTCATCGACCTGTGAACACACAGACAGTGTAATCATCCACCTCATCGACCTGTGAACACACAGACAGTGTAATCATCCACCTCATCGACCTGTGAACACACAGCGCTCAGATAACACGACCACAGAACGGGACAGAATAGAACATATATAACACCAACTCTATGAAATCACACACCTCTAACTCTAACTCTCTCATGTACCTCAGATTCCTTATTGTAACACTCTCTGATATACCCCACACCCCTCACTGTAACACTCTCTGATATACCCCACACCCCTCACTGTAACACTCTCTGGTATAGTCCACACCCCCACTGTAACATTCTCTGATATACTTCACACCCCTCACTGTAACAAACTCTGATATACCCCACAACCCTCAGTGTAATACTCCCTGATATACCCCATACCCCTCACTGTAACACTCTCTGATATAACCCACACCCCTCACTGTAACACTCTCTGATATAACCCACACCCCTCACTGTAAAACTCTCTGATATACTGACTTCCCATTAATGGGGCTGTGTGATAATTGTATACTATTTCATTATATATAAACACCCTATTTTGTGTTGGAATATTAAAGTAACTTTGCCACTTTCTTGAAGAGTTTCAGTGAAAAAAGTTTTCAGAGAGTCCTTTTGGAAGGTTAATCTAACCTTTTATATGTCCAAGAGTAAGTGACTGTGCTCCCCCCTGCAGTGGGGTTTAGGGCAGGTGATAGGTGCATTGCAAGGCATTAGCCATCATTGACTTTGGCTCAACAAAATCTATAGCTTGAAAGCTTTCAGGGCAGTTTTAGAGGTGACACGACTATAATCCAAATGAAATATAGATTTTCTCCCACTTTTATAACAGGATAGTTCAGGCAAAACCCAGATCCCTTCATCTGAAAGCAGCTTGTGATACTTCCAGTTGAAGAATGATAGTTCAAATTTTGCAGCCCTTTATGAAGCTAAGAAAGTCTAAGCTCTCAATTTGGACTAATGTGAGAAAACTCGCTGTAATAATTCAAGTCGCCCAACTGAAAAGAAACATTGTTTATTGTCAAACAGAAAAATAGAGTCAATACTTGCATATGGGTAGGTTGGTCCCAGTCTGGGACAAACAGTTCTGTACAGCCACCCTGGATTTGCTTTACAAAGGGCTCAGGTGATGAGTTCTTGCTTGTGAATGGAATTGCCTGTTACCAAGAGAACTCATATGCAACAAACTCTACCAGGAGATTAATTTAATGATTCCCCTTGGGCCTTGTAGGAGTTGTTATTAAGAACAGGTACAGCACAGGAACAGACCATTCAACCCTCCAAGCCTGCGCTGACACATCTTCCCCTTCCATACTAAAATAAACTCTTTGCATTTCACAGATCAGAACTGGGGAGTAGCTGTTGAGTCAAACATAATGATTTTATGCAGAAGCATTATACCCCTGGATTTGAATCACTCTAAAGTGATGCATCGGGGACTTTGTGGTTAAAATTTTTCAAACTATATTTAAGTAGTTTGGTTTGTTGTTTTAAAATTTTCTGTGATGAACATGTATCTTGCAGTTACGAAAACCTGCAGCCTTGTGTTCTGTTGAATGACTGTCTTAGAATCATAGACTCAGAGCTGTACAGCACGGAAACAGACCTCCTCGGTCCCACTCGTCCATGCCGACCAGATAACCCAACCTAATCTAGTCTCATTTGCCAGCACCCGGTCCATATCCCTCCAAACCCTTCCTACTCATATACCCATCCAGATGCCTTTTAAATGCTGTAATTGTACCAGCCTCCACCACTTCCTCTGGCAGCTCATTCCATATGCGCACCACCCTCTGTGTGAAAACGTTGCCCATTAGGTCCTATTTAAATATTTCCCCTCTTACCTTAAACCTATGCCCTCTAGTTCTGGACTCTCCCACCCTGGGGAATAGACCTTGTCTATTTATCTTGTCAATTCCCCTCATGATTTTATAAAATCGAAAAGTGTGGTGCTGGAAAAGCACAGCAGGTCAGGCAGCATCACAGGAGCAGGTGAATCGACGTTTCAGGCAAAGCCCTTCGTCAGGAATGATAAAGGGCTTATGCCCAAAACGTCGATTCTCCTGCTCCTCAGATGCTGCCTGACCGGCTGTGTTTTTCCAGCACCACACTTTTCAACTCTGACCTCCAGCATTTGCAGTAAACACTTTCTCCCTGGTTTTATAAACCTCTATAAGGTCACCCCTCAGCCTCTGATGCTCCAGGGAAAACAGCCCCAGCCTATACAGCCTCTCCCTGTAGCTCAAACTCTCTACTCCCAGCAACATGCTTCTCTGAACCGTTTCAAGTTTCACAACGTCCTTCCTGTAGCAGGGAGACCAGAACTGCACACAGTATTCTAAACGTCTTGTTTAATATATATGCCAAAAAAAATCAATCCTGCCAGATTTCGGTGGTGGCTCAATGGTTAGCACTTACAGGGCTAGGGACATGATTTCGAATCTACCCTCGGGTGACTGTCTGTGTGGAGTTTGCACATTCTCCCCGTGTCTGTGTGGGTTTCCTCCCACTGTCCAAAGATGTGCAGGTTAGGTGAATTGTCCATGCTAAATTGCCCATAGTGTTTAGGGATGTGTGGGTTAGGTGCATTAGTCAGGAGTAAATAGGGTGGGGGAATGGATCTAGGTTGGTGTGGACATGTTGAGCCAAATGGCCTGTTTCCACACTGGAGAGATTCTGTGATATTTCATCCTGGGATCTCATTTGTCCTGTAGCATTATGGATGGGCCAAATGACCTCCTCTTGCCCCCATACCTTATGGATGTTACATGACAATGTGCTTTATCTGAGTTAGTTAACTGGGTTCTGATGAACAGTCGCACTGGATTTGAAACACTAACCCTATCCCTGTATCTCTGCACAGAAACTGCCTGACTTGTTAAATTTCTCCGGCATTATCATTGCGATGGAAGTGAAGGCTCCCTGAATTTTACCAACCATTTTGTTCTTGATAGTGAAAGTGGTGTTTTGTTGGGTTTGCTTGGAGCTGGTAACCGTGGCGATTAGCACCTTCGAGTTCAGCCACAAATATTCAGTCCCGTACTTTTTACTGTTCATTTCCAAACCGCTGTCTCCCATAAGCATTTCCATTTTGCTGCAAGTGATGAAGGAAACAGCTGCAAATTCTGTAAGGGGAAGAGGTTCATGGTGTTACTGTCGGCATACAACTTGCTGTTGTTTTACTGGGTGGGGTGGGGGGGGGGGGGGGGGGGGCAGGTATGTGCTGTCTCAGACCTTCTACAAGTTGCAGTGTTTCTTTATGAAGTGTCGGTCATGTCTTCTTGGCTCAGTTCACAGCATTCTCCCCTATCTGATTCCAAAGGGTTGTGGGTTCAAGTCCCACTTGCAAAATGAGCCCAAACGACAAGGCTGACCCTCAGCAAGGGAGTTCTTCACAAAACTGACATCTACTCTCAAAGTTTCTACCCCTACGGTCTGGAGGGCAGGTATGGTGAAGCAGTGAATGCTGGCCTGGTTCGCTTTTCATAAATTAATAAACCATTGAAAGACCTTTATGTTTCCTCGGTGTTTGAGAGTCACGTTCAGAAGCCACATGACGACAGATTGTAGTCCAACAGGTTTATTTGAAATCACAAGTATTCAAAGTGCTGCTCCTTGGTCAGCCGAAGGTCACTCTGAAAGCTTATGGTTTCAAATACACAGACACCTCAGAGATCGGTGAGACTGAAGGGGTTTGTAGAGAAAGGAAGGGATGTGTTAGGGCTGCCCCCATGACTGAGCTGTGCAAAATGGCCGATGGCAGCCCATGGCTAATACAGCAGAACATGGCCGACAGTAAAATATTGGGACTATAGCAACTCTATAGCTGAAGCTGCATAAGGCTTAAGTAATGTCATTTCTTATTCAAGGTCAGCTGCACTTCTTTACACACTGGACACAGGTAAGAATATTTCACGAGAAAATGAGGCCTGCAGATGCTGGAGATCAGAGATGGAAATGTGTTGCTGGAGAAGCGCAGCAGGTCAGGCAGCATCTAGGGAACAGGAGAATCGACGTTTCGGGCATTAGCCCTTCTTCAGGAATGAGGAAAGTTTGTCCAGCAGGCTAAGATAAAAGATAGGGAGGAGGGACTTGGGGGAGGGGCGTCGGAAATGTGATAGGTGGAAAAAGGTCAAGGTGAGGGTGATAGGACAGATTGGGGTGGGGGCGGAGAGGTCGGGAAGAAGATTGCAGGTTAGGGAGGCGGTGCTGAATTTGATGGATTTGACTGAGACAGGCTGGGGGGAGGGGAAGTGAGGAAACTGGTGAAATCCGAGTTCATCCCTTGTGGTTGGAGGGTTCCTAGCCGGAAGATGAGGCGTTCTTCCTCCAACCGTCGTTTCGCTGTGGTCTGACGATGGAGGAGTCCAAAGACCTGCATATCCTTGGTGGAGTGGGAGGGGGAATTGAAATGTTGAGCTACAGGGTGGTTGGGTTGGTTGGTCCGGGTGTCCCAGAGGTGTTCTCTGAAACGCTCCGCAAGTAGCCGGCCTGTCTCCCCAATATAGAGGAGGCCACATCGGGTACAGAGGATGCAATAGATGATGTGTGTGGAGGTACAGGTGAATCTGTGGCGGATATGGAAGTTTCCTTTGGGGCCTTGGAGGGAGGTGAGGGGGAGGTGTGGGCGCAAGTCTTGCATCTCCTGCGGTTGCAGGGGAAGGTGCCGGGAGTGGAGGTTGGGTTGGTGGGGGGTGGTAGGTGAGGACCAGTGGGGTTCTGTCCTGGTGGCGGTTGGAGGGGCTCCAACCGCCACCAGGAAACCCCGCCCCTCCAACCGCCACCAGGAAACCCCGCCCCTCCAACCGCCACCAGGACAGAACCCCACTGGTCCTCACCTACCACCCCACTAACCTCCATGTACAGCGCATCATCCGCCGTCATTTCCGCCACCTCCAAACGGACCCCACCACCAGTGATATATTTCCCTCCCCTCCCCTATCAGCATTCCGTAAAGACCACTCCCTCCGTGACTCCCTCGTCAGATCCACACCCCCCACCAACCCAACCTCCACTCCCGGCACCTTCCCCTGCAACCGCAGGAGGTGCAAGACTTGCGCCCACACCTCCCCTCTCACCTCCCTCCAAGGCCCCAAAGGAAACTTCCATATCCGCCACAGATTCACCTGTACCTCCACACACATCATCTATTGCATCCTCTGCACCCAATGTGGCCTCCTCTATATTGGGGAGACAGGCCGCCTACTTGCGGAGCGTTTCAGAGAACACCTCTGGGACACCCGGACCAACCAACCCAACCACCCTGTGGCTCAACATTTCAATTCCCCCTCCCACTCCACCAAGGATATGCAGGTCTTTGGACTCCTCCATCGTCAGACCACAGCGAAACGACGGTTGGAGGAAGAACGCCTCATCTTCCGGCTAGGAACCCTCCAACCACAAGGGATGAACTCGGATTTCACCAGTTTCCTCATTTCCCCTCCCCCCACCTTGTCTCAGTCAAATCCATCAAATTCAGCACCGCCTCCCTAACCTGCAATCTTCTTCCCGACCTCTCCGCCCCCACCCCAATCTGTCCTATCACCCTCACCTTGACCTCTTTCCACCTATCACATTTCCGACGCCCCTCCCCCAAGTCCCTCCTCCCTATCTTTTATCTTAGCCTGCTGGACAAACTTTCCTCATTCCTGAAGAAGGGCTAATGCCCGAAACGTCGATTCTCCTGTTCCCTAGATGCTGCCTGACCTGCTGCGCTTCTCCAGCAACACATTTCCATCTAAGAATATTTCACACTAATCTCTCTTGAATTATTTAATCAATCTGCTACAACCATAACAGCAGGTTTTCATTAAGATTCTTCAGATAATCATAGATATAGATTCTGAAGTAGTTACAAATCCACATATATATTAAAAAAATCACTAAAAGATTCAAACCAGTTTCAGTTAGTAAAAGTACCCCCTGTATCACTGTAGAGAGGAACAAATACTGAGATTATCAGACATTGGAATGTGCTGTGGAACTTCAAGAGTTATAACTTCTGAATTTATTTTTCGAGGGGAGGAAAGATCTTACCGTGACTGTATTTTTTCCAGTGAAATTCCATCTTATTCTCATCATCTGATAAGGTCATGGCTCCGTCAATGGTCTGAAGAATCTGAATTTGGACATCTGAAATCCGATAACAGATGACAGTGTTTATCCTTCTTCTTTTCCACCCACTGGTTTAGCCCGGAACATGGGACTGATTTGAGGTTGACAGGATGAGGCATGCTGAAGGTGGGGGGGTGTGAGAGTTCTTCTCTGTCCTGCCTGGCTCCCATCACCTCAAATTCAGGAAGGGTGATTGGCAGCGCTCATGGGTGGGTTTGTCCGTGGCCAACACAGAGTCTGGACCTGCACCGCAAAGGGGCAATGCGTGATGATACTGTTCCTTTAAAAAGGCTATGTTGTCCTTGTTTATTTTCGAGAGGGGTTGTAAAGGCAGAGGGGCCGATATGTCAGAACTGGCTATGTTAGTATTGGCTAACAGACAACGATCAGGGAGAAGTGCTTTTAAGTCACTTGTATAATGGAAAGGGGGTGGCCAGTTCTCCCAGATCAGTTTTTTTCTAGTTTGGTTTAGTTTTCACTGGGGACCTGGAGGAACAGCTGCTGGAGTGAAAAGCAGTTCCATTCAGCAAGTGATCCCTGGCTGATTCTCTCTGCCACCCCTCTGTCCTGTAAGAACCTGTGTTTGAATTTACCTTTTTTTTTTGCCAAGGGGTGTGTTTAAGGGAAATCGCAGCAGCTCTTTGTTAAGTTAGATTGCATTATTCTAAATTCTGTTTTCCTTTGCTTGTGTTTCATTCGGTACTGTGTAAATAAATTCCGTTTTGTTTAAAACTAAGTGGTTGGGCCAGCTGCATCACTCCTGAAATATCCACTTTACACCTACTTAAAACAACCAGCAAAGATAGGGTCTGGGTTACTTCCATGAGGGGATCAGGCCCGGTCCATAATAAACAGCACCGACAGTGAGCCAGTTGCCGCTGCCACTTTAAATCCTATCCCCACCCGCTCAGTCTCTGCCTTTAATTAAACTCGCGGTAACCCCGAGATTGGTCAGTCTGGAAACATGCGAACGATGCCAATCCACAGAACCGGCTGCTGCCGGTGGCTCTGGTCCCAGAGCTTTGTTGGCAGAATGACAGAATTGTCACAGTGTAGAATGAGGCCGTTTGGTCCATCCTGCCCTCACTGGTTCTATCCCCTAGCGCCAATCTCTTGACTTTTCCCCTTAACCCCGCACACCATTTCTGCCCAAATAAGCATCCAGTCCTCTGTTGTAGGCGATAAAGGAACAATGATAGGCCACTCTGCCCCTCAATTATAGCCCATTGAGATCCAATAGGAAGGAGACCATTTTTGAATGCAGTATTCCAAAAGAGGCCTAACCAATGTCCTGTATAGCCACAACGTGACCTCCCAACTCCTAGACTCAATGAATGTTTTGATAAATTTGGGACCCTGATTGAGGACAAGTTTATGTTGAGAAAAGATCTCCAGACTGAATCTTTGTAGAACACTTTATCTTGCATTTCAATGGTACACACTTTGATACGAGTTAATCCATGGTTTACCAGCCTCTAAACAGTTATTCCTTTACAAATCTCAAATCTCAAAATCTCAATTGCTCACAATCAATCAAATCTAACCCTAATCAATCTGAATTGAACTTGACTCTGACTAGTTCCGCCCACATTGTGCTATTTACACCCAGGTGAGGAGCTGCTCATAGACTTCATTGCTCGAGGGTCCTAAAGCATGAGTGAAGACCCGTTCCTCTCACCAGGAACCATGAAAGGCAATAGCTTGGTTTCCTCTATACTGTCAGTGGACTGAGAAGGAATTCATTCCAGGACCTTCTCGTCTACTCTCCTCCACTTACTAACCATAAGCGAGAAGCTTACCTATGTTCGTTGTTGTCAGGTTGTAGTCAGTGGTGTTCAACTGCATCGCGGTCAACATGACAGTGCTCTCGAGCGAGCTGAGGAGTAGCGTCATGGTCTTGAGTCTCTGATTGCTGTTCATGTCGAACCATTTGGACTCCCCGTGGCTCATGTTGCTAACAAACTCTGCGATGTTCTGCGGAGTGAGAAGGAGCTCCTGACAGACTTGGGAACTGCCTAGTGGCATTATCACTGCATTGTTAATCCAGAGACCCAAGTAATGCCCCAGGTTCAAATCCCGGCATGGCAGATGGTGGAATTGGAATTCAATAAATATCTGGAATTGGGAGTCTAATGTTGACCATGAATCCATCGACAGTTGTTAGAAATCCCTATCTGGGTCACTAATGACATTTAGGGAAGGAAACTGTCATCCTTACCTGGTCTGGCCTACATGTAACTCCAGACCCACAGCAATGTGGTTGATGCTTAACTGCCCAATGGGCAATTAGGGATGGGCAATAAATGCTGGCCTAGTCAGTGCTGCCCTCATCTTGTGAATGAATTTTAAAAAAAATCAGGGGCAGATCATAGCCTTAAGGAATGAGACACCAGGACAACTTGGAGCCCAGGGGGATTTGGGTGGGGTTAGTTTCTGCCCTTTGGCAAGCCATGGGTAAGAGGGTCTATGCTCACGGCATTCAAAGGTTGGAGCACACTGGGTGGGGAGTGTCCAGTGACCAAGGCTGCTCCTTTGAGAAGATAGCTGGTTCTGTCTCAGTCACCCATGAAGAAGATTGGGCAACAAGCCCCTGTCATCTCTCCGACAGTCATTGGTGCCAGAACAGGGAGAAATCCATGGGGAGCTGGAGAGGAAATGACAGAACCACAAGGAAGAGGGGAAATAAGGAGAGGCTCTGCCCTTTGTAGGAGACAGAGGAAGCAGGGACGCGGGAGGGGGAAAGGAGCAAGGGAGGAAGGAGGACAGGGGAGGAAGGAGGGGATGGGGGAGGTAAAGGGTAGGGGCAGGTGGGAGGGGGAGGAGAGAGGGATGGGTAAAAGGGAGAGCGAGGGATGAAGGAGGGGCAGGTGGGAGGGGGAGGAGAAAGGGATGGGTAAAAGGGAGAGACGGGGACATAGAAGGCATGGTAAAGGGGAGGGGGTGAAGGGATAATGAGGGGGAGGAGGGAGGGATGGGTAAAGGGGAGGGGTAGAAAGAAGGGATGAGTGGAAGGGAAGGGAAGGGATGGAGTGGGGGAGGGGGAAAAGAAGGGACAGGTGTGGGGAAGGGAGAAAGGCCGCCTGAGGATCTTTGGTGAATTTCTGCAATGCATCGTGAAACCGATACACTCTGCTGCTACTGAGCATCGGCGGTGGGGTGAGTGAACGCTGAAGGTGGATGGGAAGGTGTCGTCTGAGGAACTTTGGTGTGTTGCACTCAAAGTGACCCTGTGAGCAACGAATGGATTTTCCAAATGCCAGTGAAACAAAGTACCCGAACATATCTTAATGAAAGAAGTTAGCGAGGGAACTCACCAGCAGTGAAGTTTGACTATCACTGTTGCTATAATTTTGACAATTCTTATTGATGCCAGAGGCCAATGTTAGGATGAAACAGTAGGGATAATTGGCCGTTTCTTCATTTTGATTGTCATCACCCTAAAATATAAAGAGAAACAATTTAAATATCAGTTTAAGAAACATGCGGAAAAGTTTCTTTCTTTTCTAGTTTTCCCGAAATGAGGTTTCAAAATCATCAGAAGTCTACACCTTACACTCTCCTCAAAGGATCAAGGACAAGAGGGCACAGGTTTCACGGGATTTGCAGCGGGCGCAAACGTGGCATGAGAAACGCTGCGTGATTCAAATCTGCCCAGCGATAGTTTCATGTGAGGTGCTCAGTAAGACATCCTTTGTCAATGAGGCGTAGTTGCTACGCTCAGTCGGAGAGCAAATGTGAGGGGCTGAATGGCCTCTTTCTGCCTCAGAGTGCTCTACGATTCTGTGGTACCCTCAGCAACTGTGGACGAGACAGCTTGGGTTCTCTTTCCCTGAGGCAAAGTACGCAGCTCATTCAATCTTTCCCAATAATTACACAATCTCAGCTCTGCTGACTTTCTTCAAAACTTTTCCCTGACTTTCCCCAGTGAATCTCGACCCCGGTTGCTTAGGTAAGGAACTCTGTGTTTTTGTCGAAAGCAACAGATCAGAATTTTATCGTGACCACATGGAATCAAAATTTCTTTCACACAGTGAGCTTGAGACAGACAACTCTTTGGGATATTCCTCTGAGTATTTGCAAGGCTGAGATAGGTTAGATTCGAAAGGAAATGCTATGAAATTGAAGGCATGTATTATACCTTTAAGAGAGAGAGAATGCTGTTCTGAACTTACAAGCACCTGTCTACATGACTGAATGGCAGTCCCAGAGTGTACTGGGAAATAGAAAATATGTAACATTTGGTTGTGAAATGGATACCTGAGCTTTGGTTGCTGTCTTGACAGCAATTCAAATTTAACCAATTAGTTTAAACTGTGCCAGAAGTCAATGGGATTTGAATTTTATTGTTTCGACATCTGGAAATCAGTCAATTATAAGAATCTAATGTGTCATGGAGGGGTTTATAAACCAGGTATTTTGAAAATTAGAGGGAGAGCAACTGTCATAGAGAGAGAAACTGCTGGAAAGCTAATTGCTAATCTAGCATCTTGCCATCAAAGAAGTTAGAAATTAGTGGGCGGCACGGTGGCACAGTGGTTAGCACTGCTGCCTCACAGCGCCAGAGACCTGGGTTCAATTCCCCCCTCGGGCAACCGTCTGTGTGGAGTTTGCACATTCTCCCCGTGTCTGTGTGGGTTTGCTCCGGTTTCCTCCTGCAGTCACAAAGATGTGCGGGTTAGGGTGGATTGGCCATGCTAAATTGCCCGTAGTGTTAGGTTAGGGGAATGGGTCTGGGTGGGTTGCTCTTTGGAGGGTCAGTGTGGACTTGTTGGGCCGAAGGGCCTGTTTCCACACTGTAAGCAACCTAATCTAAGGTACCTTTTCATATGAAACCTACTCACCATGAAAAGAAAGAAGACAACCAGGGATATCAGCAGCGAGGAGAGTGAAAACATAGAAAAAGACTGAGATTAGTCTAATTTTAATAAGTGTCTTATTGGAAGAGCACATTTTTACAGAGTTGGAGTAGTGAATAGCAAGTAGTGAAGAGAAAAGGGGGGTTGGATTTGTGAACAATTTTATTTTTGCTTAACATTCACTGTTGGAATTAGAAAAATAAATTGATTTTTTTCTTTAAATAGTTGAATTTGGGTGTTCTCTGTCACAGACGTTTTAACAGATTACAAGGTGAGGTGAGCCTTTCTGGGTGTTTGGTTTAATTAACAGAGGGATTCGACTTAGCACTTCCCGACTGAAGGAAGAATGGAAGGTCAAGTGGGAAAGTAGAAAATGATGGGAAGGACAGCTATGACCATATGCAACATGGGATAGGCTAGAGGGTGCCGAATGGCCTACGGTTACTCCTGTTTCTTCAATGTGCATGACCGACACTGAAGGGGAAGGGGATTTTCCAAGGTATCTCAAAGACTAAAAGACTTCCAACAACGCTCATCCCCCATCATGAGCTTGGGAGAGACACGTACTTGGGGGAAGGCTATTGCTCGAGGAAGGATTTTTTTTTTGTGGGGAGGGTTCTGTTTAATTGTGCAGCACTGAGAGAAGCGAACATGCCAAGTTCATTGACCAGGGAAGTAACCCATGCCAAGGGGTGGAAGTGTGAGTTGGGTGGCTATTCAGAATGGTGGAGTGCAGCTAGATCTCTTTGCTAGAGTTTGGGGCTCCCTTTGACGGTCTGTGATGAGGCATCCTCAGTAAAGTTCCACAAAGGTTAAATTAAATGAGAAAAAGATCTGGAATGGTGCCTGATGAACAAAAGTCCAGCTCACAGGGCCACAGGTCAACACGCAATGGCCATGGCGTGGTCAAAGTATCTTATACAGACACAGCCCATAGATTAAACCCAGGACCATCTAAAACTCCAATCCATAGCTTTCTAACTGAACGATCGCAGGAGCTATATACAGGAATTATGACTTTAAAATCATCCCTTTATAATGTCTGTTGTGTAAATTTAACTGCATTTAAAAGAAAGCTGTGCAAAAGAAACTGTCTCAACATATTCCCAATGACTCTTGTGTCTTACTTCCTGACTTTACCTGCTAATCCTTCTTAGGTGGGTCCCCTGAGTGTATCTGTCCTGTTCCCTGACCTGCTCTAACCTGGCTTCCCTCCCGATATTCTGGTAGATTGTAATGCTCACAGCTTCCGCCTGGTTTCGCCGGAGTGATTCATGAACTGGCTGGGTAAGCGATTGATTGGAATACCCAGACTGCGCCTCTGAATGAGAAGAATCAAGTCCCACTCCAGAGCCCTGACCCCATGACCGAGACCCTCTGCCACTGCACCACTGAGGGAGTGCTACATCATCGGAGCTGCTGACACGTGGATAGGGAGCTCTTACCTGGCTTCTCAGGTGGATTTAGAACATCTTGCATGACTATTTTCAAGAAGAGGGGAAGTTACTCCAGTGTCATAGCCCAAAGTTAGCCCTTAGTCAACACCATGAAAATGATGATCATGCAAGTTATGAAATATATCGCCATTCCTTCAGTGTCACTGGGTCAAACTCCTGGAATCCCCTCCCTAAGGGCATTGTGGATCTACCTACAGCAGGTGGACTGCAGCGGTTCAAGAAGGCAGCTCACCCCCACCTTCTCAAGGGGCAACTAGGGATGTGCAAAAAATGCTGGGCCCAGCCAGCGATGCCCACATCCCATAAGTGAATTGACTTGCTTCTCTCATTATATTTGTGGGCGGTGTATATGGACAAATTAAAGAGATGGTAGCGTGTTAGAAATAACATAACAACAGAGTCCCAGGCTGATGTATCTGGTGACATTAGAATTCACTTAATTAGACATCTGAAACTGAAAATTAGTCTCCGTAATGATGACCATGACAGCTCTTACTGATTAATACAAATCCAAGAAAAAAATACTCCTTCACTAATGTCCTTTGGGGAAGGAAATCTGCCACCCTTACAGATTTAGGGAAGCATCGTGGCTCAGTGGTTAGCACTGCTGCCTCACAGCGCCAGGGAGCCAGGTTCGATTCCACCCTCGGGTGACTGTCTGTGTGAAGTGTGCACATTCTCCCTGTGTCTGTGTGGGTTTCCTCCCACAGTCCACAGATGTGCAGGTTAGGGTGGATTGGCTGTGCTAAATTGTCCATAGCGACCAGGCTAGGCAGCGCAGCCATGGGAACTGCAGGATTATGGGGTCGTTATGGGTAGGATGTTCTTTGGAGGGTTAGTGTAAACTCAACGGGCCAAATGGACTGCTTCCACACTGTGGGGAGTCTGTGATTTTATGACTGGTCTTTATTCAGTTACGCAAACTGAATTCGGATGTAATGGGAGGCAATTGTTAGTCTTTTTTTTATCCCAGGCATCTTAGAACAGAGCATGATTGAAATCATAGAATCCTTACAAAGCAGATAGAGGCCATTTGGCCCTTTGAGTCTGCACTGATGCCCCTGAAGAGTAACCTACCCTATCCCTGTAACCCCATATTCCCCATGGCTAAACCATCTAACCTACACTGAGCACTATGGGTAATTTAGCATGGCCAATCCACCTGGCCTGCACATCTTTGGACCGATATGAGTTTTGTAGTAGCAATTGTTTGACAATATCTCTGCATAAGCATCATTAGCAAGGAAGAGGGACAGACTCAGAGGTGATTGTCCGACAGTCAAATAGCTAATGCTCTATATGGGCATGATAAATAAATAGAAACAGAAACACGTAGAAAATAGGTGCAAGTGTAGGTCATTGGGCCTCTCCAGTAAGTATGATTAGGGTCAATTCTCCATCTCAATGCCATACTCCTGTTCTCTCCCTTTACCCAATAACACCTTTGACATCTTGAAATTTACCTATTTCTTGCTTCACTACACTCAGTAGCCTGTCCTCCACCGTATTACGTGGTACCAAATTCCAAAGGTACGCAAACCTCTGAGTGAAGATCTTGCTCTCCTCCTCAGAGCTTGCCCCATCCCGAGACCATCCTGGGCTTTCCCAATCCCGGGAGAACATCATTCCAATATCAGGGCCAGCCCTCTCTGTGTTTTGTACAATTTCCTGAGGTCAAGTGGTTGTGACGCCAATGGAAGGCATCTTCAGTCAAGGACAGAATAAAACAAGAAAGAAATGGCGGTAGAATTGATTATAAATACACCACTGGCCTACCTTATCACACTTATGATCTTTAATATGCATCTGTTCTGAAGGGCAAGGTGGTCCTAAAACAAAACAGAAATCAACATTTGATAACCTGGGTTTTATTCCATTTGGTTTCTCTGAAGCAATGAATGTAAATTTGAGAGGCGGTGGGCATAGGGATGATGTCAATAATTCATGTGCTAGTGATCTCCAGATGTTTCAGGAGAATTTTGAATTCATGGTGACTCCGGGATGAATCTTACATTGTTTTGGCTCAGTCCAGGAGGTGTGGGAGGGGTTTTCACTGAGAGGCTGAGCACGTTTTCTCACCGGGACTTACCAAAGGCCCCACATTGATTACTGACCACCATACTACTCCCACTCCCCTCCCATGGCATCACTCCAGCCTCTATCTTACCACACGCCATTCCTGGAATAACGCACCTGGTATCTGACACTTTTAAAAAGGCACCCGGGCATTCTGAAGGTGCAGGGTCCATTGACAGATGGAATCTCAACATGTTGGAGAAGGGGAAGATGGCATTGCGATCCTCGTAGAGTGGTCAGTGTGGCTGCGACAGGTTGACAGAGGCCGGATAATATAGAGTACGACACATGAGCCCACTTGACAAGAGCTCATGGTGTTGGAGGTGGCATGGATTGACGATTGGCTAACAAAATAGAAGACAGAGTTGGGATAAAGGGGGTGGCAGTGACCTATCAATGGACTGTTAATCCAGAGACCCGGGTAATGTTCCGGGGACCTGGGTACGAATCCTGCCACGGCAGATGGTGGAATTTGAATTCAATGAAAATCTGGAATTAAGAGTCTAATGGGACCACAAATCTGTTGTTGATTGTTAGAAAAGTCCATCTAGTTCACTAATGTACCTTTGGGATGGAAACTGCCCTAGCCTGGGTTACATGTGACTCCAGACCCACAACAATGTCGTTGACTTTTAACTGCCTTCTGGCCAACAAATATTGGCCTAGCCAGTGACACCCACATCCCAAGAATGCTTTTAAAAAATATCAAGGAATGTAACCTTTAGCCACAAGGTTCAGTGCTGGGATTATAAGTATTTACAATGTGTATTAATGACTCAAATGATGGAAGTGAATATACAATAATCTCAAGGACATAAAAGTAGGTAGGACAGTTCAATGAATGAGCAAAAACCTACATGTAGGGAAATGTACTTTGGCTTGAAGAATAAAAGAGCAGAATATTATTTAAATGGAGAAAGTGAGCAGAAAGCTGTTGTACAGAGGGACTTGGAGAATCTCGAGCGCTGCAGAAAATCACCTTCGATAGCACCTTCCAAACCCATGACCCTCATCACCCAGAGGGACAAGGGTAGCAGATACATGGGATCAACGCCATTTGCAAGTTCCTCTCCACCCTGACTTTTAATGGAAATTGTGCAAGGCACCTTTCCCCCTAAATGTTGACCCCTCTCTCCTTCAGATGTGTGAAACCCCACTCAATCCAACATTGAGAAACAGATATAAAACAATCCATTACTTATGCAGTCTTGTGTATTTCCAAGTTTTTCATTTCCCTTACAGATGCAGACGTGACCAATTATCCTCAAATCACATCCAGTGGTGTTTCCACAAGTGTATTTTTTATCACAGCCATCTGCAATTATTAAAAAAAGCGATACGTAATTGACATGCACATATTGTCACTTACTGGAACAGGAGGATGACTTTCTGCTTATAACTCCCTAAACTCTCCATCTCTGATGTTTTCCTCCCTTCATGAGTTCACCTCCACCCTCAGGTGACTGACTGTGTGGAGTTTGCAAATTCGCACTGTGTCTGCGTGGGTTTCCTCCAACTGCTCCGGTTTCCTCCCACAGTCCAAAGGTATGCTGGTTAGGTTGGATTGTGCAGGCAGGACGGATGGGTGAGGGAAGGTTATGGGGATAGGGTTGGTCTGGATGGGATGCTCTGTGGAGGGTCAGTGTGGACTCAATGGGCTGAATGGCCTGCTTCCATACTGTAGGGGTTCTATGATAACAAATTTATGGATTGCATCTGAAAGCTAATGCAGCCTGGCTGGACGAGCTACAAGGCACAGTCTATCTATATCGTATCCAGCTGCATGTCAGTTGGAATACAAAAAACTGACCATGGTGTTAACAGAACAAATCTTGGAGGGTTTGTCTACAGATCCCTGAAGGTGGCAGGACAGGTTAAAAAAAGAAACTTGTCTTTATCATTCGTGGTCTGGATTGTGAGAGCAGGGAGGTTATTGTTGGAACCGTTTAGTGCTTTGGTGAGGCCACAGCTGGAGTACTGTGTGCAGTTCTGGTCCCCACACTACAGGAAGGATGTGACTGCACTGGACAGGGTGCAGAGGAGATTCACCAGTACTTTCCCTGGGATGGAGTATTTCAGCGATGGAGAGAGGCTGGATAAGCTCGGGTTGTTTTCTTTGGAGCAGGGAAGGTGGAGGGGGGACCTGATAGGGGTGTGTAAGATTATGGAGGGGCATGGACAGGGGAGATAGGAAGCAACTGTTCCCATGAATTGCAGGAAAGGGGGTCAAAATATAAAAATGAAAGGCATGAGGTATAGAGGGATTTTGCAGAAAAACTTTTTTTACCCAGAGATGGTGGGGATCATCGTGTCATACAGCACGGAAATAGACCCTTCGGTCTCACCAGTCCATTTCAACCTAATCCCAACCTGAACTAGTCCCACCCACCTGCACTTGGCCCATATCCTTCCATATCCTTGTCACTGTAACCACATCCAACACTTCCTTCAGAAAGTCATTCCACACACAAACCACTCTCGTGTTTGCTTGAACTCCTTCTCCTCTCACCATAAAAATGTGGCCTCTACTCTGGAAATGCCCAGTCTGGAACAGATTTCCTGGGAGGGTAACGGGAAACCTCACAAACGTTTTAAAAAGTTAAAAACTTGAAAGGGTTCAGAAAAGATTTCTAAAATCATGAGGGGCATGGAAAAGGGAAATAGACAGAGTCTTTTATTCCCAAGATAGGGGAATCCAAAATTAATGGGCATAGGTTTAAGGTAAGAGGGGGAATATTTAAATGGACTTAAGGGGTAATTTTTTCACGCAAAAGGTGGTCCGTGTATGGAATGAGCTGCCAGAGGAAGTGGTGGAGGCTGGTACAATTACAGCATTTAAAAGGCATCTGGTTGGGTATATGAATAGGAAGGTTATGGAGGGATATGGACAGGGTGCTGGCAAATGAGACTAGATTAGGTTGGGATATCTGGTCGGCATGGACAAGTGGGACTAAAGGGTTTGATTCCAAGCTGTACAGCTCTATGACTGTGAATGTTGGCCTAGCCAGTGACATCCACATCCTGAATGAATACAAAATAGGGTATATTTACAGGAAGGTAACCTTTAACTACAAGGATCAGTGTTGAGACTATCACTATTTACAATGTGTATTTAATGACTTCAATGATGGAAGTGAATGTACAATAGTATTGAGGACACAAAGGTAGACGGGAAAACAAGTGGTGAGGATGAGTGGTCGACAAAGGCATATAGACAGTTAAGTGAATGAGCAAAACCTACATGTGGGAAAATGTACTTCGGCTTGCAGAATAAAAGGTGTTATTTAAATGGAGAAAGAGAGAAGAAAGCTGTAGCACAGAGGGACTTGGAGAATCTCGTGTATAAGTTGCAAGATGTTAGCACACAAGTTCAGCAAGTAATCCAGAAGGAAATTGAAATATTCTGGCCTTTATTTGGAAGGGAATGGAGGACAATAATGGGGAGGTCTTGTTAAAACAATACAAGATGTTAGTGAGACCACAGCTGGAATACAGTGAACACTCTTGGTTTCTTTATCAAAGGATAGATAAACCAGCAATATAGGCAGTCCAGAGAATGCTCACTCAGCTATCCCAGGTATGAAGGGGTTTTCCAGTGAGGAGACGTTGAAGAAATTTGGTTGTACTCAGTGAAGTTGAATGAATGAGAGGTGACCTTACTGATCCATACGAGATCCATAGGGAGCTCGGCAGGGTAGATGCAGAGAGGCTGTTTCTGCTTGTGAGGTAGTCCACTATTGTACATTTATCTTCCTGTAAATATACCCTATTTTGTATTCTTTGAGAAAGGAGACGCACGTTTACAACAGAGATGAGGAGGAAAATCTTTTCTCAGAGCCTCGGGAATCTGTGAGAGTTCTTTACTGCAGAGGGTTGTCGAGGCTGGGGCATTCAGGATGAGGTAGGCAGATTTTTGATCAGGAAGGGAATCAACTGGTACAGGAAAAACAACAGTAGTGGCGGGGTTGAGGATTCTCAGATCAGCCACGATCTCTTTGAATGGCAGAGCAGACTCAATGGGCCGAATGGTCTACTTTTACTCTACAATCGTACAATCTTACACATTGGGTGTGGGTCACAGGTCAGCAGGACCTCATTATAATCTGCTCACTTTTCATGATGTATCATTAAAGCTGCTTCTGTTCAGGAGAATGAGTTCAACAAAGACTGATAGAGGAGAAGTCAATGACAAGAGCGATATTCAGGTTTGGTCTTCTTTGTTACACTGATGAGTGAATACTGAGACTATATACAACACCACCGGTGGAGTTACGGCCTGGAAGGTGGATAATCTGGACCTGAGAATGCTAGGGAGTCACTACCTCATCCATGGATGTATCACCGTACTCTGACTGATCTGTCAAGCAGACTGCCAGAGTGCTGTGGTGTCTTCAGAGGAGTGTCCTAATCTCAGCTATCTTCGGCTGCTTTCGTCAATGACCTTCCCTCCATCAGAAGGTGGGGATGTTCACCAATGACTGCTCCATTAGCGACTCCTCAGATACTGGACCAGTCCATGGGTTGAAAACTGACAAGTCACATTCATCTCACACAAGTGGCAGGCACTGACCATCCCTAATACAAGACAACCCCTTGACATTCACTGAGGTCACCAATACTGAGGTCCCCCCACTATCTACATCCTGGGGGTTACCATCGACCAGAACCTGAACTGGACTCTCCACATCAACACGGTGGCTACAAGAGTGGGTTCAGAGGCTAGGAATCCTGCAGCAAGTAACTCACTTCCTGACTTCCCAAATCCTGACGAGGCACAGGTCAAGAGTGTGATGGAATACTCCCTACTTTCCAAATGTCACAGCAAATTACTGCAGATGCTGGAATCTGTACTAGAAACAACAATTGCTGGAGATCAGAACAGGTCAGACAGCATCTGTGGACAGAGAGTAAGCTGACGTTTCAAATCGCGATGACTCTTCACCAGAGCTAGACTGAAAGGTGGAGGGAGCAACTATTGTGCTAAATTTGTGTGTGTGTTTTGGGAGTGGGGGGGGTGGGGACTGGGCTGGATGAGTGCTGATCAAACAACACTCAAGAAGCTCTACACCATCCAGTACAAAGCAGCCCACTTGATTGGCACCACATCCACAAACATCCATCCGTCCATCTCCAATGTTTAGTAGCAATACCATCTGCAAGATGTACTGCGGAAAACTGCTAAGGCTTCTTAGTTTGCACCTTCCAAACCCATGACCCTCATCACCCAGAGGGACAAGGATAGGCAGATATATGGGAACACCGCCATTTGCAAGCTCCTCTCCATCCTGACTTTTAGTAAAAATTGTGCAAGGCACCTTTCCCCCTGAATTTTGACCCCTCTCTCCTTCAGGTGTGTGAAACCCCACACAATCCAACATTGAGAAGCAGGTATTAAACAATCCATTACCTAGGCAGGGTTTTGGTTTCACAGATTTTTTGTTTCCACCACAGGCACAGACGTAATGAGCTGGCACCCGTCGACATACAGCATAGTCATCGCAAATATGTTTTTCAGCACAAATATCTTCAATTGTTAAAAAAGAAACGAGACATGTAATTGACATGCATGTAGTTTCTAAACTTGTCACTTACAGGAACAGGTGAATGACTTTCTAGTTAGGGCTGTCTAAACTCTCCATCTTAGATGTTTTCCTTGCTTCGTGTCTGGGTCTGTTTTAGACTCATGGGTAAAGACTGATTAATCAGAATCCCATCACTACTGTATGCTGTGATTGTTGAGATCAGAGAGAGAACTGAACTGAATCACTGACAGAGAACTTGAACTGAGGCAACATGGTGGCTCAGTGGTTAGCATTGCTGCCTCACAGCACCAGGGACCTGGGTTCGATTCCAGCCTCGGGTGACTGTCTGCATGATGTTTGTACATTCTCCCCGTGTCTGAGTGGGTTTCTTCCATGTGCGCCGATTCCCTCCCAAAACCCAAAGATGTGTCGGGTGGGTTGGCTTGGGCCATGCTAAATTGCCCACGGTGTGTAGGCAGGATGGATTAGCCATGGGGAAGGTTATGGGGATTGGGTGGGATGCTCTTCGGAGGGTCAGTGTGGACTCATTGGGCTGAATGGACAGCGTCCACACCGGAGGGGTTCTATGATAGCAAATGGATGAACTGCATCTGAAAGCTAATACAGTTGGATGAGTTATAAGGCACAGTCCATCTATACCTGATCCAGCTACATGTAGGTTCAACTTCCAAAACTGACCATTGTCTTCATGCTGTTGGGGGGGGGGTGGTTGTCCCCAGACCCCTGAAGGTGGCAGGACAGGTTAATAGGCTGATTAAGAAGGCATATGGAAAACTTGGTTTTGAACAGACATGATGAGAGCAGGGAGGTTATTGTTGGAGCTGTATGGGACTTTGGTGAGGCCACAGCTGGAGTACTGTGTGCACTTCTGGTCCCCACACTACAGGAAGGAGGTGATTGCACTGGACAGGGTGCAGAGGAGATTCACCAGGACGTTCCCTAGGATGGAGCATTTCAGCGACGGAGAGAGGCTGGAGTAGCTCGGGTTGTTTTCTTTGGAACAGAGAAGGTGGAGTGGGGACCTGATTGAGAGGTGTGTAAGATTATGGAGGGGCATGGACAGGGGAGATAGGAAGCAGCTGTTCCACTGAATTGCAGAAAGGCTATCAAGGGGGTCAAAATATTAAAGTGAAAGGCATGAGGTATAGAGGGATTTTGCAGAAAAACCTTTTTACCCAGAGATGGTGGGGATCATAGAGTCATCCAGCATGGAAATAGACCAATCCATTTCATCCAATCCTATTCAGCCTCTCCCTATAACTCAAACCCTCTCAAGCTGCGGCTGTTTTCCTGGAGCATCGGAGACTGAGGTGTGTCTTTGTAAAGGTTTATAAAACCATGAGGGGCATCAATAGGGTAAATAACCAAGGTATTTTTCCCTGGATAGGGAAGTCCGAAATTAGGGGGCAGAGGTTTAGGGCGAGAGGGGAAAGATTTAAAAGGGATCTAAGGGGCAACTTTTTCACACAGAGGGTGGTGCGTGTATGGAATGAGCTGCCAGAGGAAGTTATGGAGGCTGGTACAATTACAACATTTAAAAGGCATCTGGATGGGGACATGAATAGGGAGGTTATGGAGGGATATGGGCCAAGTGCTGGCAAATGGGACTAGATTAGGTTATGATAACTGGTCGGTGTGGACGAGTTGGACCGAAGGGTCTGTTTCTGTGCTGTACATCTCTCTGACTCTATGACTCTAAGTACTTGAATGAGCACTTGAAGTGTCATAACATTTACGGCTATGGGCCAAATGCAGGAAAGTGGTCTTAGTGTAGATAGGTTGGCACAGATGGGCCAAAGGGCCTCTTCTGTCCTCTATGGCTCTACTTTCTCATAGCTTTCGAGTGCAATTGGTTTAAACTGACTCTCGGCAGGGAGGCACCTTAAGCAGGTGTACTTTAATCTCGATTGGGTGAGTTTTTACGTTGATGTAAGTGAGCTACAGGAAGGAAGGAAGGGAACAAATTGTTTCCCTTTCTCGGTGAGTGTTTTTGCAGTATTGCATAAGGTGAAACATCCTGTGTTACAACAACAGGAAGGTTGCTTTCTGTAATGCCGTTACTGAACTGGAATATTTCTCTGCAAACTGGACAAATGAAAAGGTTTCAGCAGCACTAAGCAATAGTGAGGGGTGGATGGTACGGGGTTAAGTGGTTACATGGCACCGCATTTGCACAACATCAGCTGAAAAGCACTGGGTTAAGGAACTGGGTGGGATCGCTTCAACTCCACGATGAATTTGGTTAAAGTTGGTGTGGCAATTACTCCCTTGGTCACCCTGCCCTGCCAGCCCTGGCAGTGCCAATTGTCTGCCCAATGTGGAATCATCACGTTTTGGAAACGCACTGGAGAAAGTACAGAAGCGATTTGCAGGAATGGTCGCAGAGATTGAAGAGGTTGGGACTGTTGTCCTCGGCGAGTGGAGGATCGAGCTCCTCAAAAACGGGCTGGAAAGCGTTAAAAAGGGACAAACTTTCTTTCATGCTTCGTTAGCAAGAGCAAGAGTGAGAGAGGGAGTAGGTTTCAAATGATGTGCAAGAGAAGTAACTTCTTCACATACAGCAAGCGGCGAGGGTGTGGGACGGACTGTCTGGGAATGTGGTTGAGGCAAATCCCATTCAAGTGGGAATTTAGATGGTTAGTTGAATAAAAATAATGGGCAAGAGTATTGGAAGAAAGCAAAAGATTGGAATGACGCTCATTTGAAGAACTCCGATGGGCCAGAAAGCCTCCTTCTGTGCCGCAACACCGTGATATTCATCAAGTCCACCTCAGTGACACTGGGATTAATTGTGAAGAGGGTGATGTCACTTGCCTTGCTTTCTCTCATGTCATTGGAGATCGAGGGCTGATCTGATCGAAGCTGTTCAAGCTATTTGATGGGGCAAACACATTGAAATTGTTCCCTCTCATGGAACAATTGAAATTTGAAACAACTATCCAGAGGCCGATGTCCCATCACCAGGTCACCCTTTATTTATTTACTGGTGCTGTGGCCAAACAGCTCTAAGTCAGTCCTCAACTGAGGAGACTCTAATCCTCTGGTTATATTGGTCCAGGAGGTTGCCAGATGTAAACAACCCCAGTCAATAACCTTGTAATTTTAACAAGGTCAATCTGGTTCCACTTCCTACAAGAATATGGGCACCTTAGCTCAGATTTCTGATCCCAAGGTGGGCGAAAATGTGCCACACTTCCAACAGCGGTAGGCCTCAGGAGGCATGATGAGATGAAATAAAACAAAGGTCTAAATATGTATGGTAGCCTTTGTTATATTAAAAAATCCTCCCAGTCATGAAAGCCCATTGAAAACCTCTTCATCCCCTCAAGGGCTTAATTATCTATAGGAAAAAGCGAACCTCTATCCATAACCTTATATCAAAGATAGGTAATTTATGATACTTTATTTAGACTGTCATTCAAACTGTATGCTTATTATAATAATTGTAGCTTGTGAAATGCAGCTGAGCTTTCATAATAAAACAATGATAGCCCTTAAGAAATGTCAACAAACAACTATTGTAATTGCGAGAACAGAAGGGGTTTTTTTCTTTCACCCTCACTGACACAGGCAGTCTATCGTTTAAACTTTTTAAAGGGCTGGGGATTTATGTAACTTCACGTCATGTTAGCTGTCCAGACCTTCTTTGGTCAACATTTAACTCAATGCTGGCAAGTTTGTGACTTCAACACCGCATGTGCCGGGCCAGGCTACAGAGAGGATGGAGGGGTTCTGTTTGAACTCAACAGTGAAAATGTTTCCCCGAGTGTCAGTCTTCCCTCTCTGTGAATCATACCCCGCCTCCCTTATAATTGTCAGAAAGTGGGGGTGGAATTTCAACACACTGGGCGCTCACCACTTATAAAGGTCCATGGAGTCTCCTCAAAATTCTGGGGGCATCATAGACTCATAGCGATGTACCTCACGGAAACAGACCCTTCAGTCGAACTCATCCATGCCATTAATTTAGAAATCCTAAATTAATCTAGTCCTATTTGTCGGCACTTGGCCCATCTCCCTCTAAACCCTTTTTTATTCTTGTACCCATTTAGAGATGCCTTTTTCTTCAAAACAGAGGCAGGCCACCAGGATTAAAAATCTGGAAGTGCGTTTTCCATAGGAAGGGTAGGCGAGTTCTAATGGAGGGAGCCAAGACTGAGGTCAATAACCAAAAGAGAAAATGCCGGAAAATCTCAGCAGGTCTGGCAGCATCTGTAAGGAGAGAAAAGAGCTGACGTTTCGAGTCTAACTGACCCTTTTTCAAAGCTAAAAAAAAGGGGGAGAAATAGGGAGATATTTATACTGGGCTGAGAGAAAGTGAGTCATGGCTCCAGAAGCAAAGGTAGCAATAAAGAGGTGATAATGACAGTGCATAGAGAGATTATAGGGAGATTAGGAGCTGTGAATGACCAAGGCTGAAACCAGTGCTATGTGACAAAATATGTGGGGGGTGGGGGGAGGGGTGAAGCAGAGGCAAAATGGAAAACAGAAGAGAAGGGTAGCAAAGGGGGAAGAGGAAAAAGGTGATGAGAGAGTGGGGAGCGAGAGAAAGAGAGACAATCAAGAAATAAGAGGTACAGAACAGTGAAAGAAATATATACAAAAAGGTAAATAAAGTAAATGAAATAAAATTACGGAGCAGAATGAAAACAGAGGGTTTGAGATGGGATAATCATCTGAAGTTGTTGAATTCAGTGTTGAGACCCGCCGGCTGTCACGGGCCTAGTCGGGAGATGAGATGCTGTTCCTCCAGTTTGTGTTGAGCTTCACTGGAACATTGCAGCCGGCCAAGGACAGACATGTGGGCGTGGGAGCAGGATTGTCCACACAATCAGACTTTTGGAGGTAGGACTAATTTTACGATATTGCCCAGTCAGTGCCAAGGAGATCAAAGTGAAACATGTCCCGTTGATGCAGCAGAGGTGATGCTACTCATCTCTTTGGGTTGTTTGTCATGTCAATTGGGGGGTTATTCTCAGTTTTTACTCCCAGATGTGCTGAGGATAGCTATACTTGTGGATGGTTTTGATTTATGTGCAGATCCATGGGACTGTTAGGGAGGTAGTTCCAGGACCTTTACCCAGTGACACTGAAGGGGTTTTCAAGTCAAGATGGTGAGTGACTTGGAGGGGAACTTGCACGTGATTGATATTTCCACATATCTACTACCCTTGTCCTTCTAGATGGAAGTGGTGAATTTGGAAGGTGTGAACTGGAGAGAATTATTTTTAGGGTTAGGGTCAGTGTTAGATTTAGGGTTTAGGTGAGGGTTCAGGTTCAGTTTATGGTTAGGATTAAGGTTACAGTTAAGGTTAGGATTAAGGTTAGATTTAGGGTTAGGGTTAGAATTAAGGTTACGATTAACATTAGGCTGATGGTTAGATTTTGCATTGGGTTTAGGGATGGGGTTAGAGGTAGGGTTAGATTTAATGTTAAGATTAGGGTTCGGGTTAAGTTCAGGGTTAAGGTTAGATTTAGAGTTTGAGTTAGGGTTAGGGTTACGTTTAAGAATCGGGTTCAGGTTAGATTTAGATGATGGGTTAGTTTTCAGGAGTGCTGGTGAATTCCTGCAATGTATCTTGTAACAGAATGGAAACAATTCCCTTTGCCTTTAGTTAGTGTGAACCCTCTTTATGCAATGTGGGCCCTCAACACTGATAAAGGATCATTCCCCAGGATTCCTGCTATCCTTTTTGACCAGGAGATTGGAACATGTCAAGTTAGTGATGGTGCCTTTCGATGTTGAGGGTTAGGATTCCGGTTAAAGTAAGAGTTAGGTTTAAGGAGCATTGGTGAATGTCTGCGTCTTGTAGGTGGGAAACATTGTTTCGACCAAGTGCCAGTGTTGGAGGGAGTGGGTGTTTGTGGATGTTTGAGCCAATTAAGTGGAGGCTGCTTTGTCCTGGACGATGGTGAGCTTCTTGAGTGTACTCATCCAGGCAAGTCGGGAGTATTCAATCCCACTCCTGACTTGTGCCATGTCGATGGTGGACAGGCTTTGAGGAGCCAGGAGTTACTCGCTGCACCATTCATGTCTCTGACATGCTGTAGCAACCAGCTGTGTTTCTGTGGTGGGTCTGGCTCACAGTCTGGTCAATGGTAACCCCTAGGACGCTATTAGTAGGAGTTTCAACAGGCTATCAACAGGCAATACTTTGATTGTCTCTTGATGGAGGTTATTGTTGGTCATTACTTGACTCTTGTTTGGCATGGAGGTTATTTCTCAATCATCCCACCCCAAACCCAGGATGGTGAGTAGTTGTGAAGGAACGGTTACATCAGGAGAAGTGATGAGAATCGATGGACACAGATTTACGATATTTGGCAACAGAAACAGGAGAAAGCTAAGGGAGATGTTTTTGACACAGTGAGATTTGCTGTCTGTAATGGGAGGAGGAAAAGATTCTGTAGTCACTGTCAGAAGGGTAGTTAATATTTGCTTGGAAAGAAAACAACTCGAGGGCAATGGAAAGAACAGAGGAATGGGCGACATAAGGCAGTTCCTTCAAAGGGACTGGCACAAGACAGATAGGCCAAATGGCCTCTTCCTTTCCTGAAGGATTGTACAATCCTATCACAATATGCTGGGCTCCACAGATAGGAAGGAGGAATGTAGTAATATTTCCGTGCAGTGAATTTTATAGGCACAACGCAGGGGATTTTAGAGACACAACGTAGGGGATTTTATAGGCACAATGTGAGTGATTTTATAGGTACAATGTGAGTGATTTTATAGGTACAATGTAAGGGATTTTACAGACACAATGTAGGATTTTTATAAGCACAATGTAGAGAATATTATAGACACAATGCAAGGGATGTTAAAGGCACAATGTGAATGATTTTATAGGCACAACATAGGGGATTTTATAGGCACAATGTAGGGAATTGTATAGACACAATGCAGAGAATATTATAGACACAATGTAAGGGATTTTATAGGCACAATGTAGGGGATTTTATAGGCACAATGCAGGGGATTTTTTGGGCACAATGCAGGGGATTTTATAGGCACAATGTAGGAGATTGTATAGGCACAATGCATGGGATTTTATAGACACACTGTAGGAGATTTCATAGACACAATGTAAGGGATTTTATAGGCACCATGCAGGGGATATTATAGACACAATGTAGGGGATTTTGTAGGCTCAATGCAGGGGATTTCATAGGCACCATGTCGTGGATTTTATAGGCACAATGCAGGGGATTTTATTGGCACAATGTAAGAGATTTTATAGGCACAATGTAGGGGATTTTATAGGCACAATGTAGGGGATTTTATAGGCACAATGTAGGGGATTTTATAGGCACAATGTAGGGGATTTTATAGGCACAATGTAAGGGATTTTATAGGCACAATGTAGGGGATTTTATAGGCACAATGTAGGGGATTTTATAGGCACAATGCAAGAGATTTTATAGGCACAATGGAGGGGATGTTATAAGCACAATGTAGGGAATTTTATAGGCACAATACAGGTAATAATATAGACACAATGTAGGGTATATTATAGACACAATGCAGTGGATTTTATAGGCACAATGTAAGGGATTTTATAGGCACAATGTAGGGGATTTTATAGGCACAATGTAGGGGATTTTATAGACACAATGCAGTGGATTTTATAGGCACAATGTAAGGGATTTTATAGGCACAATGTAGGGGATTTTATAGACACAATGTAGGGGATTTTATAGACACAATGTAAGGGAGTTTATGGACACAAAGCAGGTGATTTTATAGGCACAAAGCAGGTGATTTTATAGGCACAATGTAAGGGATTTTATAGGCACAATGCAGGTGATTTTATAGGCACAATGTAAGGGATTTTATAGGCACAATGCAGGGGATTTTATAGGCACAATGCAGGGGATTTTATAGGCACAATGTGGGGATTTTATAGGCACAATGTAGGGGATTTTATAGGCACAATGTAGGGGATTTTATAGGCACAATGTAGGGGATTTTATAGGCACAATGTAGGGGGTTTTATAGGCACAATTCGAGAGATTTTATAGGCACAATGCAGGGGATTTTATAGGCACAATGTAGGGGATTTTATAGACACAATGTAGTGGATTTTATAGACACAATGTAGGGGATTTTATAGGCACAATGTAGGGGATTTTATAGGCACAATGTAGGGGATTTTATAGGCACAATGTAGGGGATTTTATAGGCACAATTCGAGAGATTTTATAGGCACAATGCAGGGGATTTTATAGGCACAATGTAGGGGATTTTATAGGCACAATGTAGGGGATTTTATAGACACAATTCGAGAGATTTTATAGGCACAATGCAGGGGATTTTATAGGCACAATGTAGGGGAGTTTATTGACATAATGTAGGGGGTTTTATAGACACAATTCGAGAGATTTTATAGGCACAATGTAGGGGATTTTATAGAAAATTCAAAGGATTTTATAGACACAATGTATGTGATTTTATAGGCACAATGTAGGGGATTATATAGGCACAATGTAGGGGATTTTATAGGCACAATGTAGGGTATTTTATATGCACGATATAGGGGAGTTTATTGACACAATGCAGGGGATTTTACAGGCACAATGCAGGGGATTTTATAGGCACAATGCAGGGGATTTTATAGGCACAATGTAGGAAATTTTAGATACACAAGGTCAGGCATTTTATAGACACAATGGAAGGGATTTTATAGACACAATGCAGGGGGTTTTGTAGACACACTAGCGGATATTATAGACACAATGTTGGGAATGTTATAGGCTCAATGTAGGGGATTTTATAGGCACAATGTAAGGGATTTTATAGGCACAATGTAGGGGATTTATAGACACAATGTCGGGGATTTTATGAGCACAATGTCGGTGAATTTATCAGCACAATGTCGGGGATTTTAGAGGGACAATGCAAGAGATTTTATAGGCACAATGGAGGGGATGTTATAAGCACAATGTAGGGAATTTTTATAGGCACAATACAGGTAATAATATAGACACAATGTAGGGGATATTATAGACACAATGTAGGGGATTTTATTGGCACAATGTAGGGGATTTTATAGGCACAATGCAGGGGATTTTATAGACACAATGTAGGATATTTTATAGGCACGATATAGGGGATTTTATTGACACAATGCAGGGGATTTTACAGGCACAATGCAAGGGATTTTATAGACACAATGCAGGGGATTTTATAGACACAATGCAGGGGATTTTATAGGCACCATGTAATGGATTTGATAGGCACAACGCAGGGGATTATATAGACACAACGCAGGAGATTATATAGGCACAATGTAGGGAATTTTAGAGACACAAGGTAAGGCATTTTATAGACACAATGAATGGGATTTTATAGACACAATGCAGGGGATTTTATAGGCACACTAGCGGATATTATAGACACAATGTAGGGGATTTATAGGCTTCATGTAGGGGATTTTGTAGGCTCAATGCCGGGGATTTCATAGGCACTATGTTGTGGATTTTATAGGCACAATGCAGGGGATTTTATTGGCACAATGTAAGAGTTTTTGTAGGCACAATGTAAGGGATTTTATAGACACAATGCAGGGTATATTATAGACACAATGTAGGGGATTTTATAGGCACAATGTATGGGATTTTATAGGCACATTGTAAGGGATTTTATAGGCACAATGTAGGGGATTTTATAGACATAATGCAGGAGATTTTTTAGACACAATTGAGGGGATTTTATAGGCACAACTTAAGGGATTTTATAGGCACAATGTAGGGGAGTTTATGGACACAATGCAGGGGAGTTTATTGATATAATGTAGGTGATTTTATAGGCACAATGTAGGGAATTGTATAGGCACAATGTAGGGGAATTTATAGACATAATATAGGGGGTTTTATAGGCATAATGTAGGGGATTTTATAGAAAATTCAAAGGATTTTATAGACACAATTCGAGAGATTTTATAGGCACGATGTAGGGGAGTTTATAGTCACAATGTAGGGGATTTTATAGGCACAATGCAGGGGAATGTACAGGCACAATGTAAGGGATTTTATAGGCACAATGCAAGGGATTTTATAGGCACAATGCAGGGGTTTTTACAGGCACAATGTAAGGGATTTTATTGACACAATGCAAGGGATTTTACAGGCACAATCCAGGGGATTTTACAGGCACAGTGTACGGGATTGTATAGACACAATGCAGGGGATTTTATAGGCACCATGCAATAGATTTTATAGGCACAATGCAGGGGATTTTATAGGCACCATGTAGGAAATTTTAGATACACAAGGTCAGGCATTTTATAGACACAATGGAAGGCATTTTATAGACACAATGCAGGGGGTTTTGTAGGCACACTAGCGGATATTATAGACACAATGTTGGGGATGTTATAGGCTCAATGTAGGGGATTTTATAAGCACAATGTCGGTAATTTTAGCAGCACAGTGTAGGGGATTTTATAGGCACAATGTAGGGGATGTTATAAGCACATGTAGGGAATTTTATAGGAACAATACAGGGGATTTTATAGGCATAATGCACGGATTTCTATAGGCACAATGCAGGGGATTTTATAGGCTCAATGTAGGGGATGTTATAAGCACAATGTAGGGAATTTTATAGGAACAATACAGGGGATTTTATAGGCATAATGCACGGATTTATATAGGCACAATGCAAGGGATTTTATAGACACAATGCAGGGGATTTCATAGGCACCATGTAGGGGATTTTATACGCACGATATAGGGGATTTTATTGGCGCAATGCAAGGGATTTTACAGGCACAATGCAGGGGATTTTATAAGCACAATGCAGGGGAATTTATAGTCACCATGTAGTGGATTTTATACGCACAATGTAGGGGATTTTATAGGCACCATGTAGGGAATTTTATAGACAAAATGTAGGGGATTTATAGACACAATGTAGGGGATTTTATAGGCACACTGCAAGAGATTTTATAGGCACAATGTAGGGGATTTTATAGGCACAATGTAGGGGATTTTATAGGCACAATGTAGGGGATTTTATAGGCACAATGTAGGGGATTTTATAGGCACAATACAGGTAATAATATAGACACAATGCATGGGATTTTATAGGCACAATGGAGGGGATGTTATAAGCACAATGTAGGGAATTGTATAGGCACAATTCAGGTAATAATATAGACACAATGTAGGGGATATTATAGACACAATGTGGGGATTTTATAGGCACAATGTAGGGGATTTTATAGACATAATGCAGGAGATTTCTTAGACACATTTGAGGGGATTTTATAGGCACAATGCAGGGGATTTTATAGGCACAATGCAGGGGATTTTATAGGCACAATGTAGGGGAATTTATAGACATAATGTAGGGGGTTTTATAGGCATAATGTAGGGGATTTTATAGACACAATTCGAGAGAATTTATAGGCACAATGTAGCACATTTTATAGGCATCATGCAAGGAATATTACATGCACAATGCAGGTGATTTTATAGACACAAAGTTGGGGAATTTATAGGCACAATGTCGGGGAGTTTATAGACATAATGTAGGGGATTTTATAGGCACAATGTAGGGTATTTTATAGATGCAATGTATGGGATTTTATACGCAAAATACAAGGAATATTACAGGCACAATGCAGGGGATTTTATAGGCACAAGGCAGGGGATTTTATAGGCACAATGTGGGGATTTTATAGGCACAATGTTGGGGATTTTATACGCAAAATTCAAGGAATATTATAGGCACAATGCAGGGTATTTTATAGGCACAATGTAGGGGATTTTATAGACACAATGCAAGGGATTTTATAGGCATAATGTAAGTGATTTATAGGCACAATGCAGGGTATTTTATAGGCACAATGTAAGGGATTTTATAGGCACAATGCAGGGGATTTTATAGGCACAATGCAGGGGTTTTATAGGCACAATGTAGGGGATTTTATAGGCACAATGTAGGGGGTTTTATAGGCACAATGTAGGGGGTTTTATAGGCACAATGTAGGGGATTTTATAGGCACAATGTAGGGGATTTTATAGGCACAATGTAGGGGATTGTATCGGCACAATGTAAGGGATTATATAGAAAATGCAAAGGATTTTATACACACAATGTAGGTGATTTTACAGGCATCATTTAGGGGACTTTATGGGCATAATGCAGGGTATTAAATAGGCACAATGTAAGGGATATTAGAGGCATAATGTAGGGGAGTTTATAGGCACCATGCAAGGAAAATTACAGGCACAATGCAGGGGATTTTATGGCCACGATGTAGGGGAGTTTATAGGCACAATGCAAGGAATTTGACAGGCACAATGCAGGGGATTTTATAGGCACAATGTAGGGGGGTTTATAAGCACAATGTAGGGGATTTGATATGCACAATGTAGGGGATTTTATAGGCACCATGTAGGGGAGTTTATAGGCACCATGTAGGGGAGTTTATAGGCACAATGTAGGGGATTTTATAGGCACAATGTAGGGGATTTTATAGGCACCATGTAGGGGAGTTTATAGGCACCATGTAGGGGAGTTTATAGGCACAATGTAGGGGATTTGATAGGCACAATGTAGGGGATTTTATAGGCACCATGTAGGGGAGTTTATAGGCACCATGTAGGGGAGTTTATAGGCACAATGTAGGGGATTTTATAGGCACAATGTAGGGGATTTTATAGGCACAATGTAGGGGAGTTTATAGGCACAAGGTAGGGGATTTTATAGGCACAATGTAGGGGATTTTATAGGCACAATGTAGGGGAGTTTATAGGCACAAGGTAGGGGATTTTATAGGCACAATGTAGGGGAGTTTATAGGCACCATGTAGGTGCTTATATAGGCCCCATGTAGGGGATTTTATAGGCACCATGTAGAAGATTTTATATACACAATTCAAGGGATTTTATAGACAAAATGTCGGGGAGTTTATAGGCACAGTGTAACTGGTTTTATAGACACAGTGCAAGGGATTTTATAGGCACAATGCAGGGGATTTTATAGGCACAATGTAGGGGATTTTATAGGCACAATGCAGGGGATTTTATAGGCACAATGTAGGGGATTTTATAGGCACAATGTAGGGGATTTTATAGGCACAATATAAGTGATTTTACAGACACAATTCAGGGGATTTTATTGGCAAAATGCAGGGGATTTTATAGGTACAATGCAGTGGATGTTATAGGCACAATGTAGGGAGTTTATAGGCAAAACACAGGGGATTTTATAGGCACAATGTAGGGAGTTTATAGGCACAATGTAGGGGATTTTATAGGCACAATGTAGGGGATTTTATAGGCACAATGTAGGGGAGTTTATAGGCACAACACAGGGGATTTTATAGGCACAATGTAGGGGAGTTTATAGGCACAATGTAGGGGATTTTATAGGCACAATGTAGGGGATTTTATAGGCCCAATGTACGGGATTTTATAGGCACAATGTAGGGGATTTTATAGGCCCAATGTACGGGATTTTATAGGCACAATGTAGGGGATTTTATAGACACAATGTAGGGGATTTTATAGGCACAATGTAGGGGGTTTTATAGGCACAATGTAGGGGGTTTTATAGGCACAATGTAGGGGATTTTATAGGCCCAATGTACGGGATTTTATAGGCACAATGTAGGGGATTTTATAGGCCCAATGTACGGGATTTTATAGGCACAATGTAGGGGATTTTATAGACACAATGTAGGGGATTTTATAGGCACAATGTAGGGGGTTTTATAGGCACAATGTAGGGGGTTTTATAGGCACAATGTACGGGATTTTATAGGCACAATGTAGGGGATTTTATAGGCCCAATGTACGGGATTTTATAGGCACAATGTAGGGGATTTTATAGGCCCAATGTACGGGATTTTATAGGCACAATGTAGGGGATTTTATAGACACAATGTAGGGGATTTTATAGACACAATGTAGGGGATTTTATAGGCACAATGTAGGGGATTTTATAGGCACAATGCAGTGGATTTTATAGGCACAATGTAGGGGATTTTATAGGCACAATGTACGGGATTTTATAGGCACAATGCAGGGGATTGTTTTGGCAAATGAAGGGGATTCTATAGACACAATGTGGGTGATTTTATATGCACAATATAAGTGATTTTACAGACACAATTCAGGGGATTTTATTGGCAAAATGCAGGGAATTTTATAGATACAATGCAGGGGATTTTATAGGCACAATGTAGAGGATTTTATAGGCACAATGCTGGGGATTTTATAGGCATAATGCAGTGGATTTTATAGGCACAATGCAGGGGATTTTATAGGCACAATGCAGGGGAATTTATAGGCACAATGCAGGGGATTTTATAGGCACAATGCTGGGGATTTTATAGGCATAATGCAGTGGATGTTATAGGCACAATGTAGGGAGTTTATAGGCAAAACACAGGGGATTTTATAGGCACAATGTAGGGAGTTTATAGGCACAATGTAGGGGATTTTATAGGCACAATGTAGGGGATTTTATAGGCACAATGTAGGGGAGTTTATAGGCACAACACAGGGGATTTTATAGGCACAATGTAGGGGAGTTTATAGGCACAATGTAGGGGATTTTATAGGCACAATGTAGGGGATTTTATAGGCCCAATGTACGGGATTTTATAGGCACAATGTAGGGGATTTTATAGGCCCAATGTACGGGATTTTATAGGCACAATGTAGGGGATTTTATAGACACAATGTAGGGGATTTTATAGGCACAATGTAGGGGGTTTTATAGGCACAATGTAGGGGGTTTTATAGGCACAATGTAGGGGATTTTATAGGCCCAATGTACGGGATTTTATAGGCACAATGTAGGGGATTTTATAGGCCCAATGTACGGGATTTTATAGGCACAATGTAGGGGATTTTATAGACACAATGTAGGGGATTTTATAGGCACAATGTAGGGGGTTTTATAGGCACAATGTAGGGGGTTTTATAGGCACAATGTACGGGATTTTATAGGCACAATGTAGGGGATTTTATAGGCCCAATGTACGGGATTTTATAGGCACAATGTAGGGGATTTTATAGGCCCAATGTACGGGATTTTATAGGCACAATGTAGGGGATTTTATAGACACAATGTAGGGGATTTTATAGACACAATGTAGGGGATTTTATAGGCACAATGTAGGGGATTTTATAGGCACAATGCAGTGGATTTTATAGGCACAATGTAGGGGATTTTATAGGCACAATGTACGGGATTTTATAGGCACAATGCAGGGGATTGTTTTGGCAAATGAAGGGGATTCTATAGACACAATGTGGGTGATTTTATATGCACAATATAAGTGATTTTACAGACACAATTCAGGGGATTTTATTGGCAAAATGCAGGGAATTTTATAGATACAATGCAGGGGATTTTATAGGCACAATGTAGAGGATTTTATAGGCACAATGCTGGGGATTTTATAGGCATAATGCAGTGGATTTTATAGGCACAATGCAGGGGATTTTATAGGCACAATGCAGGGGAATTTATAGGCACAATGCAGGGGATTTTATAGGCACAATGCTGGGGATTTTATAGGCATAATGCAGTGGATTTTATAGGCACAATGCAGGGGATTTTATAGGCACAATGCAGGGGAATTTATAGGCACAATGTAGGGGATTTTATAGGCACAATGCTGGGGATTTTATAGGCATAATGCAGTGGATTTTATAGGCACAATGCAGGGGATTTTATAGGCACAATGCAGGGGAATTTATAGGCACAATGCAGGGGATTTTATAGGCACAATGCTGGGGATTTTATAGGCATAATGCAGTGGATTTTATAGGCACAATGCAGGGGATTTTATAGGCACAATGCAGGGGATTTTATAGGCACAATGCAGGGGATTTTTTTGGCAAAATGAAGGGGATTCTATAGACAGAATGTAGGGGATTTTATAGACACAATGTAGGGGATTTTATAGGCACAATGCAGGGGAATTTATAGGCACAATGTAGGGGATTTTATAGGCACAATGTAGGGGATTTTATAGGCACAATGCAGGGGAATTTTTAGACACAATGCAGGGGATTTTTTTGGCAAAATGAAGGGGATTCTATAGACACAATGTAGGGGATTTTATAGACACAATGTAGGGGATTTTATAGGCACAATGTAGGGGATTTTATAGGCACAATGCAGGGGATTTTCTTGGCAAAATGAAGGGGATTCTATAGACACAATGGAGGTGATTTTATAGACACAATGTAGGGGATTTTATAGGCACAATGTAGGGGATTTTATAGGCACAATGCAGTGGATATTATAGGCACAATGTAGGGGACTTTATTGGCAAAATGCAGGGGATTTTATAGATACAATGCAGTGGATTTTATAGGCACAATGTAGGGGATTTTATAGGCACAATGTACGGGATTTTATAGGCACAATGCAGGGGATTTTTTTGGCAAATGAAGGGGATTCTATAGACACAATGTGGGTGATTTTACAGACACAATTCAGGGGATTTTATAGGCACAATGCAGGAGATTTGTTTGGCAAATGAAGTGGATTCTATAGACACAATATGGGTGATTTTATATGCACAATATAAGTGATTTTACAGACACAATTCAGGGGATTTTATTGGCAAAATGCAGGGAATTTTATAGATACAATGCAGGGGATTTTATAGGCAAAATGTAGAGGATTTTATAGGCACAATGCTGGGGATTTTATAGGCATAATGCAGTGGATTTTATAGGCACAATGCAGGGGATTTTATAGGCACAATGCAGGGGAATTTATAGGCACAATGCAGGGGATTTTATAGGCACAATGCAGGGGATTTTATAGGCACAATGCTGGGGATTTTATAGGCATAATGCAGTGGATTTTATAGGCACAATGCAGGGGATTTTATAGGCACAATGCAGGGGATTTTATAGGCACAATGCAGGGGATTTTTTTGGCAAAATGAAGGGGATTCTATAGACAGAATGTAGGGGATTTTATAGACACAATGTAGGGGATTTTATAGGCACAATGCAGGGGAATTTATAGGCACAATGTAGGGGATTTTACAGGCACAACGCATGGGATTTTATAGGCACAATGGAGGGGATTTTATAGGCACAAGGTAGGGGATTTTATAGGCACAACGCAGGGGATTTTATAGGCACAGTATAAGTGGTTTTATAGGCACAATGTAGGGGATTTTATAGGCACAATATAGGGGATTTTCTAGGCACAATGTAGGGGAGTTTATAGGCAAAATGCAAGGAATATTACAGGCACAATGCAGGGGCTTTTATAGGCGCAACGCAGAGGATTTTATACGCACAATGTATGAGATTTTATTGCAAAATGCAAGGAATATTACAGGCACAATGCCGGGATGTTTATAGGCACAATGCAGGGGATTTTATTGGCACAATGCAGGGGATTTTATAGGCACAATGTAGGGGATTTTTTAGACACAATGTAGGGGATATTATAGGCACGATGTAGGTGATTTTATAGGCACAATGCAAGGGATTTTATAGACACAATGTCAGGGATTTTATAGACACAATGTAGGGGATTTCATAGACACAACACAGGGGATTTTATAGGCACAATGCAGGGGATTTTATAGACACAATGCAGGGGATTTTATAGGCACAATATAGGGGATTTTATAGGCACAATGCAGGGGATTTTATAGGCACAATGTAGGGGATGTTATAGGCACAATATACAGGAATTTATAGTCACAATGTAGGGGATTTTATAGGCATAATACAGGGGATTTAATAGGCACAATTTACGGGATCTTATAGGCACAATGTAGGAGATTTTATAGTACAATTTAGGGTATTTTATAGGCACAATGTAAGAGCTTTTATCGGCACAATGTAGGGGATTGTATAGTCACAATGTAGAGGATTTTATAGGCACAATGTAGAGGATTTTATAGGCACAATGTTGGGGATTTTATAGGCACTATACAGTGGATTTTATAGGCACAATTTACGGGATCTTATAGGCACAATGTACGGGATTTTATAGTACAATTTAGGGTATTTTATAGGCACAATGTAAGAGCTTTTATCGGCACAATGTAGGGGATTGTATAGTCACAATGTAGAGGATTTTATAGGCACAATGCAGGGGATTTTATAGGCACAATGCAGGGGAATTTATAGGCACAATGCAGGGGATTTTATAGGCACAATGCTGGGGATTTTATAGGCATAATGCAGTGGATTTTATAGGCACAATGCAGGGGATTTTATAGGCACAATGCAGGGGATTTTATAGGCACAATGCAGGGGATTTTTTTGGCAAAATGAAGGGGATTCTATAGACAGAATGTAGGGGATTTTATAGACACAATGCAGTGGATTTTATAGGCACAATGTAGGGGATTTTATAGGCACAATGTACGGGATTTTATAGGCACAATGCAGGGGATTGTTTTGGCAAATGAAGGGGATTCTATAGACACAATGTGGGTGATTTTATATGCACAATATAAGTGATTTTACAGACACAATTCAGGGGATTTTATTGGCAAAATGCAGGGAATTTTATAGATACAATGCAGGGGATTTTATAGGCACAATGTAGAGGATTTTATAGGCACAATGCTGGGGATTTTATAGGCATAATGCAGTGGATTTTATAGGCACAATGCAGGGGATTTTATAGGCACAATGCAGGGGAATTTATAGGCACAATGCAGGGGATTTTATAGGCACAATGCTGGGGATTTTATAGGCATAATGCAGTGGATTTTATAGGCACAATGCAGGGGATTTTATAGGCACAATGCAGGGGAATTTATAGGCACAATGTAGGGGATTTTATAGGCACAATGCTGGGGATTTTATAGGCATAATGCAGTGGATTTTATAGGCACAATGCAGGGGATTTTATAGGCACAATGCAGGGGAATTTATAGGCACAATGCAGGGGATTTTATAGGCACAATGCTGGGGATGTTATAGGCATAATGCAGTGGATTTTATAGGCACAATGCAGGGGATTTTATAGGCACAATGCAGGGGATTTTATAGGCACAATGCAGGGGATTTTTTTGGCAAAATGAAGGGGATTCTATAGACAGAATGTAGGGGATTTTATAGACACAATGTAGGGGATTTTATAGGCACAATGCAGGGGAATTTATAGGCACAATGTAGGGGATTTTATAGGCACAATGTAGGGGATTTTATAGGCACAATGCAGGGGAATTTTTAGACACAATGCAGGGGATTTTTTTGGCAAAATGAAGGGGATTCTATAGACACAATGTAGGGGATTTTATAGACACAATGTAGGGGATTTTATAGGCACAATGTAGGGGATTTTATAGGCACAATGCAGGGGATTTTCTTGGCAAAATGAAGGGGATTCTATAGACACAATGGAGGTGATTTTATAGACACAATGTAGGGGATTTTATAGGCACAATGTAGGGGATTTTATAGGCACAATGCAGTGGATATTATAGGCACAATGTAGGGGACTTTATTGGCAAAATGCAGGGGATTTTATAGATACAATGCAGTGGATTTTATAGGCACAATGTAGGGGATTTTATAGGCACAATGTACGGGATTTTATAGGCACAATGCAGGGGATTTTTTTGGCAAATGAAGGGGATTCTATAGACACAATGTGGGTGATTTTACAGACACAATTCAGGGGATTTTATAGGCACAATGCAGGAGATTTGTTTGGCAAATGAAGTGGATTCTATAGACACAATATGGGTGATTTTATATGCACAATATAAGTGATTTTACAGACACAATTCAGGGGATTTTATTGGCAAAATGCAGGGAATTTTATAGATACAATGCAGGGGATTTTATAGGCAAAATGTAGAGGATTTTATAGGCACAATGCTGGGGATTTTATAGGCATAATGCAGTGGATTTTATAGGCACAATGCAGGGGATTTTATAGGCACAATGCAGGGGAATTTATAGGCACAATGCAGGGGATTTTATAGGCACAATGCAGGGGATTTTATAGGCACAATGCTGGGGATTTTATAGGCATAATGCAGTGGATTTTATAGGCACAATGCAGGGGATTTTATAGGCACAATGCAGGGGATTTTATAGGCACAATGCAGGGGATTTTTTTGGCAAAATGAAGGGGATTCTATAGACAGAATGTAGGGGATTTTATAGACACAATGTAGGGGATTTTATAGGCACAATGCAGGGGAATTTATAGGCACAATGTAGGGGATTTTATAGGCACAATGTAGGGGATTTTATAGGCACAATGCAGGGGAATTTTTAGACACAATGCAGGGGATTTTTTTGGCAAAATGAAGGGGATTCTATAGACACAATGTAGGGGATTTTATAGACACAATGTAGGGGATTTTATAGGCACAATGTAGGGGATTTTATAGGCACAATGCAGGGGATTTTCTTGGCAAAATGAAGGGGATTCTATAGACACAATGGAGGTGATTTTATAGACACAATGTAGGGGATTTTATAGGCACAATGTAGGGGATTTTATAGGCACAATGCAGTGGATATTATAGGCACAATGTAGGGGACTTTATTGGCAAAATGCAGGGGATTTTATAGATACAATGCAGTGGATTTTATAGGCACAATGTAGGGGATTTTATAGGCACAATGTACGGGATTTTATAGGCACAATGCAGGGGATTTTTTGGCAAATGAAGGGGATTCTATAGACACAATGTGGGTGATTTTACAGACACAATTCAGGGGATTTTATAGGCACAATGCAGGAGATTTGTTTGGCAAATGAAGTGGATTCTATAGACACAATATGGGTGATTTTATATGCACAATATAAGTGATTTTACAGACACAATTCAGGGGATTTTATTGGCAAAATGCAGGGAATTTTATAGATACAATGCAGGGGATTTTATAGGCATAATGCAGTGGATTTTATAGGCACAATGCAGGGGATTTTATAGGCACAATGCAGGGGATTTTATAGGCACAATGCAGGGGATTTTTTTGGCAAAATGAAGGGGATTCTATAGACAGAATGTAGGGGATTTTATAGACACAATGTAGGGGATTTTAGAGGCACAATGCAGGGGAATTTATAGGCACAATGCAGGGGATTTTATAGGCACAATGTATGGGATTTTATAGGCATAATGCAGGGGATTTTATAGGCACAATGCAGGGGATTTTTTTGGCAAAATGAAGGGGATTCTATAGATAGAATATGGGTGATTTTATATGCACAATATAAGTGATTTTACAGACACAATTCAGGGGAATTTATTGGCAAAATGCAGGGAATTTTATAGATACAATGCAGGGGATTTTATAGGCAAAATGTAGAGGATTTTATAGGCACAATGCTGGGGATTTTATAGGCATAATGCAGTGGATTTTATAGGCACAATGCAGGGGATTTTATAGGCACAATGTATGGGATTTTATAGGCATAATGTAGGGGATTTTATAGACACAATGTAGGGGATTTTATAGGCACAACGCAGGGAATTTTATAGGCACAATGTAGGGGATTTTATAGGCACAATGTAGGGGATTTTATCGGCAAAATGCAAGGAATATTACAGGCACAATGCCGGGATTTTTATAGGCACACTAGGGAATTTTATAGGCGCAACGCAGGGGATTTTATAGGCACAATGTAGGGGATTTTATAGGCACAATGCAGGGGATTTTATAGGCACAATGCAGGGGAATTTATAGGCACAATGCAGGGGAATTTATAGGCACAATACAGGGGATAATATAGGCACAGTATAAGTGGTTTTATAGGCTCAATGCAGGGGATTTTACAGGCACAACGCATGGGATTTTATAGGCACAATGGAGGGGATTTTATAGGCACAATGGAGGGGATTTTCTAGGCACAATGTAGGGGAGTTTATAGGCAAAATGCAAGGAATATTACAGGCACAATGCAGGGGCTTTTATAGGCGCAACGCAGAGGATTTTATACGCACAATGTATGAGATTTTATTGCAAAATGCAAGGAATATTACAGGCACAATGCCGGGATGTTTATAGGCACAATGCAGGGGATTTTATTGGCACAATGCAGGGGATTTTATAGGCACAATGTAGGGGATTTTTTAGACACAATGTAGGGGATATTATAGGCACGATGTAGGTGATTTTATAGGCACAATGCAAGGGATTTTATAGACACAATGTCAGGGATTTTATAGACACAATGTAGGGGATTTTATAGACACAATGTACGGGATTTTATAGACACAATGTAGGGGATTTTATAGGCACAATGCAGGGGGTTTATAGGCACAATGTAGGGGATTTTATAGGCACAATGTAGGGGATTTTATAGGCACAATGTAGGGGATTTTATAGGCACAATGTAGGGGATTTTATAGGCACAATGTACGGGATTTTATAGGCACAATGTACGGGATTTTACAGGCACAATGTAGGGGATTTTATAGGCACAATGTAGGGGATTGTATAGGCACAATGCAGGGGATTTTATAGGCACAATGTAGGGGATTTTATAGGCACAATGTAGGGGATTTTATAGGCACAATGTACGGAATTTTATAGGCACAATGTAGGGGATTTTATAGACACAATGCAGTGGATTTTATAGGCACAATGTAGGGGATTTTATAGGCAAAATGTAGGGGATTTTATAGGCACAATATCGGGGATTTTATAGACACAATGTAGGGGATTTTATAGGCACAATGCAGTGGATTTTATAGGCACATTGTAGGGGATTTTATAGGCACAATGTAGGGGATTTTATAGGCACAATGTAGGGGATTTTATAGACACAATGTAGGGGCTTTTATAGGCACAATGTACGGGATTTTATAGACACAATGTACGGGATTTTATAGGCACAATGTACGGGATTTTATAGGCACAATGCAGTGGATTTTATAGGCACAATGTACGGGATTTTATAGGCACAATGCAGTGGATTTTATAGGCACAATGTACGGGATTTTATAGACACAATGCAGGGGATTTTATAGGCACAATGTACGGGATTTTATAGGCACAATGCAGTGGATTTTATAGGCACAATGTACGGGATTTTATAGGCACAATGCAGTGGATTTTATAGGCACAATATACGGGATTTTTTAGACACAATGTAGGGGATTTTATAGGCACAATGTACGGGATTTTATAGGCACAATGTAGGGGATTTTATAGGCACAATGTAGGGGATTTTATAGGCACAATGCAGGGGATTTTATGGGCACCATGTACGGGATTTTATAGGCACAATTTAGGGGATTTTATAGGCACAATGTAGGGGATTTTATAGGCACAATGTAGGGGATTTAATAGGCACAATGTAGGTGATTGTATAGACACAATGTACGGGATTTTATAGGCACAATGTACGGGATTTTATAGGCACAATGTACGGGATTTTATAGGCACAATGCAGTGGATTTTATAGGCACAATGTAGGGGATTTTATAGGCACAATGTAGGGGATTTTATAGACACAATGTAGGGGTTTGTATAGACACAATGTAGGGGTTTTATAGGCACAATGTAGGGGATTTTATAGGCACAATGTACGGGATTTTATAGGCACAATGTACGGGATTTTATAGGCACAATGTACGGGATTTTATAGGCACAATGCAGTGGATTTTATAGGCACAATGTAGGGGATTTTATAGGCACAATGTAGGGGATTTTATAGGCACAATGTAGGGGATTTTATAGGCACAATGTAGGTGATTGTATGGACACAATGTAGGGGTTTTATAGGCACAATGTACGGGATTTTATAGACACAATGTAGGGGATTTTATAGGCACAATGTAGAGGATTTTATAGGCACAATGTAGGGGATTTTATAGGCACAATGTAGGGGATTTTATAGGCACAATGTAGGTGATTGTATAGACACAATGTACGGGATTTTATAGGCACAATGTACGGGATTTTATAGGCACAATGCAGTGGATTTTATAGGCACAATGTACGGGATTTTATAGACACAATGTAGGGGATTTTATAGGCACAATGTACGGGATTTTATAGGCACAATGTAGGGGATTTTATAGGCACAATGTAGGGGATTTTATAGGCACAATGTAGGGGATTTTATAGGCACAATGTAGGGGATTTTATAGGCACAATGCAGGGGGTTTATAGGCACAATGTAGGGGATTTTATAGGCACAATGTAGGGGATTTTATAGGCACAATGTAGGGGATTTTATAGGCATAATGTAGGGGATTTTATAGGCACAATGTAGGGGATTTTATAGGCACAATGTAGGGGATTTTATAGGCACAATGTAGGGGATTTTATAGGCACAATGTACGGGATTTTATAGGCACAATGTAGGGGATTTTATAGGCACAATGTAGGGGATTTTATAGGCACAATGTAGGGGATTGTATAGGCACAATGCAGGGGATTTTATAGGCACAATGTAGGGGATTTTATAGGCACAATGCAGGGGATTTTATAGGCACAATGTAGGGGATTTTATAGGCACAATGTAGGGGATTTTATAGGCACAATGTAGGGGATTTTATAGGCACAATGTAGGGGATTTTATAGGCACAATACAGGTAATAATATAGACACAATGCATGGGATTTTATAGGCACAATGGAGGGGATGTTATAAGCACAATGTAGGGAATTGTATAGGCACAATTCAGGTAATAATATAGACACAATGTAGGGGATATTATAGACACAATGTGGGGATTTTATAGGCACAATGTAGGGGATTTTATAGACATAATGCAGGAGATTTCTTAGACACATTTGAGGGGATTTTATAGGCACAATGCAGGGGATTTTATAGGCACAATGCAGGGGATTTTATAGGCACAATGTAGGGGAATTTATAGACATAATGTAGGGGGTTTTATAGGCATAATGTAGGGGATTTTATAGACACAATTCGAGAGAATTTATAGGCACAATGTAGCACATTTTATAGGCATCATGCAAGGAATATTACATGCACAATGCAGGTGATTTTATAGACACAAAGTTGGGGAATTTATAGGCACAATGTCGGGGAGTTTATAGACATAATGTAGGGGATTTTATAGGCACAATGTAGGGTATTTTATAGATGCAATGTATGGGATTTTATACGCAAAATACAAGGAATATTACAGGCACAATGCAGGGGATTTTATAGGCACAAGGCAGGGGATTTTATAGGCACAATGTGGGGATTTTATAGGCACAATGTTGGGGATTTTATACGCAAAATTCAAGGAATATTATAGGCACAATGCAGGGTATTTTATAGGCACAATGTAGGGGATTTTATAGACACAATGCAAGGGATTTTATAGGCATAATGTAAGTGATTTATAGGCACAATGCAGGGTATTTTATAGGCACAATGTAAGGGATTTTATAGGCACAATGCAGGGGATTTTATAGGCACAATGCAGGGGTTTTATAGGCACAATGTAGGGGATTTTATAGGCACAATGTAGGGGGTTTTATAGGCACAATGTAGGGGGTTTTATAGGCACAATGTAGGGGATTTTATAGGCACAATGTAGGGGATTTTATAGGCACAATGTAGGGGATTGTATCGGCACAATGTAAGGGATTATATAGAAAATGCAAAGGATTTTATACACACAATGTAGGTGATTTTACAGGCATCATTTAGGGGACTTTATGGGCATAATGCAGGGTATTAAATAGGCACAATGTAAGGGATATTAGAGGCATAATGTAGGGGAGTTTATAGGCACCATGCAAGGAAAATTACAGGCACAATGCAGGGGATTTTATGGCCACGATGTAGGGGAGTTTATAGGCACAATGCAAGGAATTTGACAGGCACAATGCAGGGGATTTTATAGGCACAATGTAGGGGGGTTTATAAGCACAATGTAGGGGATTTGATATGCACAATGTAGGGGATTTTATAGGCACCATGTAGGGGAGTTTATAGGCACCATGTAGGGGAGTTTATAGGCACAATGTAGGGGATTTGATATGCACAATGTAGGGGATTTTATAGGCACCATGTAGGGGAGTTTATAGGCACCATGTAGGGGAGTTTATAGGCACAATGTAGGGGATTTTATAGGCACAATGTAGGGGATTTTATAGGCACCATGTAGGGGAGTTTATAGGCACCATGTAGGGGAGTTTATAGGCACAATGTAGGGGATTTGATAGGCACAATGTAGGGGATTTTATAGGCACCATGTAGGGGAGTTTATAGGCACCATGTAGGGGAGTTTATAGGCACAATGTAGGGGATTTTATAGGCACAATGTAGGGGATTTTATAGGCACAATGTAGGGGAGTTTATAGGCACAAGGTAGGGGATTTTATAGGCACAATGTAGGGGATTTTATAGGCACAATGTAGGGGAGTTTATAGGCACAAGGTAGGGGATTTTATAGGCACAATGTAGGGGAGTTTATAGGCACCATGTAGGTGCTTATATAGGCCCCATGTAGGGGATTTTATAGGCACCATGTAGAAGATTTTATATACACAATTCAAGGGATTTTATAGACAAAATGTCGGGGAGTTTATAGGCACAGTGTAACTGGTTTTATAGACACAGTGCAAGGGATTTTATAGGCACAATGCAGGGGATTTTATAGGCACAATGTAGGGGATTTTATAGGCACAATGCAGGGGATTTTATAGGCACAATGTAGGGGATTTTATAGGCACAATGTAGGGGATTTTATAGGCACAATATAAGTGATTTTACAGACACAATTCAGGGGATTTTATTGGCAAAATGCAGGGGATTTTATAGGTACAATGCAGTGGATGTTATAGGCACAATGTAGGGAGTTTATAGGCAAAACACAGGGGATTTTATAGGCACAATGTAGGGAGTTTATAGGCACAATGTAGGGGATTTTATAGGCACAATGTAGGGGATTTTATAGGCACAATGTAGGGGAGTTTATAGGCACAACACAGGGGATTTTATAGGCACAATGTAGGGGAGTTTATAGGCACAATGTAGGGGATTTTATAGGCACAATGTAGGGGATTTTATAGGCCCAATGTACGGGATTTTATAGGCACAATGTAGGGGATTTTATAGGCCCAATGTACGGGATTTTATAGGCACAATGTAGGGGATTTTATAGACACAATGTAGGGGATTTTATAGGCACAATGTAGGGGGTTTTATAGGCACAATGTAGGGGGTTTTATAGGCACAATGTAGGGGATTTTATAGGCCCAATGTACGGGATTTTATAGGCACAATGTAGGGGATTTTATAGGCCCAATGTACGGGATTTTATAGGCACAATGTAGGGGATTTTATAGACACAATGTAGGGGATTTTATAGGCACAATGTAGGGGGTTTTATAGGCACAATGTAGGGGGTTTTATAGGCACAATGTACGGGATTTTATAGGCACAATGTAGGGGATTTTATAGGCCCAATGTACGGGATTTTATAGGCACAATGTAGGGGATTTTATAGGCCCAATGTACGGGATTTTATAGGCACAATGTAGGGGATTTTATAGACACAATGTAGGGGATTTTATAGACACAATGTAGGGGATTTTATAGGCACAATGTAGGGGATTTTATAGGCACAATGCAGTGGATTTTATAGGCACAATGTAGGGGATTTTATAGGCACAATGTACGGGATTTTATAGGCACAATGCAGGGGATTGTTTTGGCAAATGAAGGGGATTCTATAGACACAATGTGGGTGATTTTATATGCACAATATAAGTGATTTTACAGACACAATTCAGGGGATTTTATTGGCAAAATGCAGGGAATTTTATAGATACAATGCAGGGGATTTTATAGGCACAATGTAGAGGATTTTATAGGCACAATGCTGGGGATTTTATAGGCATAATGCAGTGGATTTTATAGGCACAATGCAGGGGATTTTATAGGCACAATGCAGGGGAATTTATAGGCACAATGCAGGGGATTTTATAGGCACAATGCTGGGGATTTTATAGGCATAATGCAGTGGATGTTATAGGCACAATGTAGGGAGTTTATAGGCAAAACACAGGGGATTTTATAGGCACAATGTAGGGAGTTTATAGGCACAATGTAGGGGATTTTATAGGCACAATGTAGGGGATTTTATAGGCACAATGTAGGGGAGTTTATAGGCACAACACAGGGGATTTTATAGGCACAATGTAGGGGAGTTTATAGGCACAATGTAGGGGATTTTATAGGCACAATGTAGGGGATTTTATAGGCCCAATGTACGGGATTTTATAGGCACAATGTAGGGGATTTTATAGGCCCAATGTACGGGATTTTATAGGCACAATGTAGGGGATTTTATAGACACAATGTAGGGGATTTTATAGGCACAATGTAGGGGGTTTTATAGGCACAATGTAGGGGGTTTTATAGGCACAATGTAGGGGATTTTATAGGCCCAATGTACGGGATTTTATAGGCACAATGTAGGGGATTTTATAGGCCCAATGTACGGGATTTTATAGGCACAATGTAGGGGATTTTATAGACACAATGTAGGGGATTTTATAGGCACAATGTAGGGGGTTTTATAGGCACAATGTAGGGGGTTTTATAGGCACAATGTACGGGATTTTATAGGCACAATGTAGGGGATTTTATAGGCCCAATGTACGGGATTTTATAGGCACAATGTAGGGGATTTTATAGGCCCAATGTACGGGATTTTATAGGCACAATGTAGGGGATTTTATAGACACAATGTAGGGGATTTTATAGACACAATGTAGGGGATTTTATAGGCACAATGTAGGGGATTTTATAGGCACAATGCAGTGGATTTTATAGGCACAATGTAGGGGATTTTATAGGCACAATGTACGGGATTTTATAGGCACAATGCAGGGGATTGTTTTGGCAAATGAAGGGGATTCTATAGACACAATGTGGGTGATTTTATATGCACAATATAAGTGATTTTACAGACACAATTCAGGGGATTTTATTGGCAAAATGCAGGGAATTTTATAGATACAATGCAGGGGATTTTATAGGCACAATGTAGAGGATTTTATAGGCACAATGCTGGGGATTTTATAGGCATAATGCAGTGGATTTTATAGGCACAATGCAGGGGATTTTATAGGCACAATGCAGGGGAATTTATAGGCACAATGCAGGGGATTTTATAGGCACAATGCTGGGGATTTTATAGGCATAATGCAGTGGATTTTATAGGCACAATGCAGGGGATTTTATAGGCACAATGCAGGGGAATTTATAGGCACAATGTAGGGGATTTTATAGGCACAATGCTGGGGATTTTATAGGCATAATGCAGTGGATTTTATAGGCACAATGCAGGGGATTTTATAGGCACAATGCAGGGGAATTTATAGGCACAATGCAGGGGATTTTATAGGCACAATGCTGGGGATTTTATAGGCATAATGCAGTGGATTTTATAGGCACAATGCAGGGGATTTTATAGGCACAATGCAGGGGATTTTATAGGCACAATGCAGGGGATTTTTTTGGCAAAATGAAGGGGATTCTATAGACAGAATGTAGGGGATTTTATAGACACAATGTAGGGGATTTTATAGGCACAATGCAGGGGAATTTATAGGCACAATGTAGGGGATTTTATAGGCACAATGTAGGGGATTTTATAGGCACAATGCAGGGGAATTTTTAGACACAATGCAGGGGATTTTTTTGGCAAAATGAAGGGGATTCTATAGACACAATGTAGGGGATTTTATAGACACAATGTAGGGGATTTTATAGGCACAATGTAGGGGATTTTATAGGCACAATGCAGGGGATTTTCTTGGCAAAATGAAGGGGATTCTATAGACACAATGGAGGTGATTTTATAGACACAATGTAGGGGATTTTATAGGCACAATGTAGGGGATTTTATAGGCACAATGCAGTGGATATTATAGGCACAATGTAGGGGACTTTATTGGCAAAATGCAGGGGATTTTATAGATACAATGCAGTGGATTTTATAGGCACAATGTAGGGGATTTTATAGGCACAATGTACGGGATTTTATAGGCACAATGCAGGGGATTTTTTTGGCAAATGAAGGGGATTCTATAGACACAATGTGGGTGATTTTACAGACACAATTCAGGGGATTTTATAGGCACAATGCAGGAGATTTGTTTGGCAAATGAAGTGGATTCTATAGACACAATATGGGTGATTTTATATGCACAATATAAGTGATTTTACAGACACAATTCAGGGGATTTTATTGGCAAAATGCAGGGAATTTTATAGATACAATGCAGGGGATTTTATAGGCAAAATGTAGAGGATTTTATAGGCACAATGCTGGGGATTTTATAGGCATAATGCAGTGGATTTTATAGGCACAATGCAGGGGATTTTATAGGCACAATGCAGGGGAATTTATAGGCACAATGCAGGGGATTTTATAGGCACAATGCAGGGGATTTTATAGGCACAATGCTGGGGATTTTATAGGCATAATGCAGTGGATTTTATAGGCACAATGCAGGGGATTTTATAGGCACAATGCAGGGGATTTTATAGGCACAATGCAGGGGATTTTTTTGGCAAAATGAAGGGGATTCTATAGACAGAATGTAGGGGATTTTATAGACACAATGTAGGGGATTTTATAGGCACAATGCAGGGGAATTTATAGGCACAATGTAGGGGATTTTACAGGCACAACGCATGGGATTTTATAGGCACAATGGAGGGGATTTTATAGGCACAAGGTAGGGGATTTTATAGGCACAACGCAGGGGATTTTATAGGCACAGTATAAGTGGTTTTATAGGCACAATGTAGGGGATTTTATAGGCACAATATAGGGGATTTTCTAGGCACAATGTAGGGGAGTTTATAGGCAAAATGCAAGGAATATTACAGGCACAATGCAGGGGCTTTTATAGGCGCAACGCAGAGGATTTTATACGCACAATGTATGAGATTTTATTGCAAAATGCAAGGAATATTACAGGCACAATGCCGGGATGTTTATAGGCACAATGCAGGGGATTTTATTGGCACAATGCAGGGGATTTTATAGGCACAATGTAGGGGATTTTTTAGACACAATGTAGGGGATATTATAGGCACGATGTAGGTGATTTTATAGGCACAATGCAAGGGATTTTATAGACACAATGTCAGGGATTTTATAGACACAATGTAGGGGATTTCATAGACACAACACAGGGGATTTTATAGGCACAATGCAGGGGATTTTATAGACACAATGCAGGGGATTTTATAGGCACAATATAGGGGATTTTATAGGCACAATGCAGGGGATTTTATAGGCACAATGTAGGGGATGTTATAGGCACAATATACAGGAATTTATAGTCACAATGTAGGGGATTTTATAGGCATAATACAGGGGATTTAATAGGCACAATTTACGGGATCTTATAGGCACAATGTAGGAGATTTTATAGTACAATTTAGGGTATTTTATAGGCACAATGTAAGAGCTTTTATCGGCACAATGTAGGGGATTGTATAGTCACAATGTAGAGGATTTTATAGGCACAATGTAGAGGATTTTATAGGCACAATGTTGGGGATTTTATAGGCACTATACAGTGGATTTTATAGGCACAATTTACGGGATCTTATAGGCACAATGTACGGGATTTTATAGTACAATTTAGGGTATTTTATAGGCACAATGTAAGAGCTTTTATCGGCACAATGTAGGGGATTGTATAGTCACAATGTAGAGGATTTTATAGGCACAATGCAGGGGATTTTATAGGCACAATGCAGGGGAATTTATAGGCACAATGCAGGGGATTTTATAGGCACAATGCTGGGGATTTTATAGGCATAATGCAGTGGATTTTATAGGCACAATGCAGGGGATTTTATAGGCACAATGCAGGGGATTTTATAGGCACAATGCAGGGGATTTTTTTGGCAAAATGAAGGGGATTCTATAGACAGAATGTAGGGGATTTTATAGACACAATGCAGTGGATTTTATAGGCACAATGTAGGGGATTTTATAGGCACAATGTACGGGATTTTATAGGCACAATGCAGGGGATTGTTTTGGCAAATGAAGGGGATTCTATAGACACAATGTGGGTGATTTTATATGCACAATATAAGTGATTTTACAGACACAATTCAGGGGATTTTATTGGCAAAATGCAGGGAATTTTATAGATACAATGCAGGGGATTTTATAGGCACAATGTAGAGGATTTTATAGGCACAATGCTGGGGATTTTATAGGCATAATGCAGTGGATTTTATAGGCACAATGCAGGGGATTTTATAGGCACAATGCAGGGGAATTTATAGGCACAATGCAGGGGATTTTATAGGCACAATGCTGGGGATTTTATAGGCATAATGCAGTGGATTTTATAGGCACAATGCAGGGGATTTTATAGGCACAATGCAGGGGAATTTATAGGCACAATGTAGGGGATTTTATAGGCACAATGCTGGGGATTTTATAGGCATAATGCAGTGGATTTTATAGGCACAATGCAGGGGATTTTATAGGCACAATGCAGGGGAATTTATAGGCACAATGCAGGGGATTTTATAGGCACAATGCTGGGGATGTTATAGGCATAATGCAGTGGATTTTATAGGCACAATGCAGGGGATTTTATAGGCACAATGCAGGGGATTTTATAGGCACAATGCAGGGGATTTTTTTGGCAAAATGAAGGGGATTCTATAGACAGAATGTAGGGGATTTTATAGACACAATGTAGGGGATTTTATAGGCACAATGCAGGGGAATTTATAGGCACAATGTAGGGGATTTTATAGGCACAATGTAGGGGATTTTATAGGCACAATGCAGGGGAATTTTTAGACACAATGCAGGGGATTTTTTTGGCAAAATGAAGGGGATTCTATAGACACAATGTAGGGGATTTTATAGACACAATGTAGGGGATTTTATAGGCACAATGTAGGGGATTTTATAGGCACAATGCAGGGGATTTTCTTGGCAAAATGAAGGGGATTCTATAGACACAATGGAGGTGATTTTATAGACACAATGTAGGGGATTTTATAGGCACAATGTAGGGGATTTTATAGGCACAATGCAGTGGATATTATAGGCACAATGTAGGGGACTTTATTGGCAAAATGCAGGGGATTTTATAGATACAATGCAGTGGATTTTATAGGCACAATGTAGGGGATTTTATAGGCACAATGTACGGGATTTTATAGGCACAATGCAGGGGATTTTTTTGGCAAATGAAGGGGATTCTATAGACACAATGTGGGTGATTTTACAGACACAATTCAGGGGATTTTATAGGCACAATGCAGGAGATTTGTTTGGCAAATGAAGTGGATTCTATAGACACAATATGGGTGATTTTATATGCACAATATAAGTGATTTTACAGACACAATTCAGGGGATTTTATTGGCAAAATGCAGGGAATTTTATAGATACAATGCAGGGGATTTTATAGGCAAAATGTAGAGGATTTTATAGGCACAATGCTGGGGATTTTATAGGCATAATGCAGTGGATTTTATAGGCACAATGCAGGGGATTTTATAGGCACAATGCAGGGGAATTTATAGGCACAATGCAGGGGATTTTATAGGCACAATGCAGGGGATTTTATAGGCACAATGCTGGGGATTTTATAGGCATAATGCAGTGGATTTTATAGGCACAATGCAGGGGATTTTATAGGCACAATGCAGGGGATTTTATAGGCACAATGCAGGGGATTTTTTTGGCAAAATGAAGGGGATTCTATAGACAGAATGTAGGGGATTTTATAGACACAATGTAGGGGATTTTATAGGCACAATGCAGGGGAATTTATAGGCACAATGTAGGGGATTTTATAGGCACAATGTAGGGGATTTTATAGGCACAATGCAGGGGAATTTTTAGACACAATGCAGGGGATTTTTTTGGCAAAATGAAGGGGATTCTATAGACACAATGTAGGGGATTTTATAGACACAATGTAGGGGATTTTATAGGCACAATGTAGGGGATTTTATAGGCACAATGCAGGGGATTTTCTTGGCAAAATGAAGGGGATTCTATAGACACAATGGAGGTGATTTTATAGACACAATGTAGGGGATTTTATAGGCACAATGTAGGGGATTTTATAGGCACAATGCAGTGGATATTATAGGCACAATGTAGGGGACTTTATTGGCAAAATGCAGGGGATTTTATAGATACAATGCAGTGGATTTTATAGGCACAATGTAGGGGATTTTATAGGCACAATGTACGGGATTTTATAGGCACAATGCAGGGGATTTTTTTGGCAAATGAAGGGGATTCTATAGACACAATGTGGGTGATTTTACAGACACAATTCAGGGGATTTTATAGGCACAATGCAGGAGATTTGTTTGGCAAATGAAGTGGATTCTATAGACACAATATGGGTGATTTTATATGCACAATATAAGTGATTTTACAGACACAATTCAGGGGATTTTATTGGCAAATGCAGGGAATTTTATAGATACAATGCAGGGGATTTTATAGGCATAATGCAGTGGATTTTATAGGCACAATGCAGGGGATTTTATAGGCACAATGCAGGGGATTTTATAGGCACAATGCAGGGGATTTTTTTGGCAAAATGAAGGGGATTCTATAGACAGAATGTAGGGGATTTTATAGACACAATGTAGGGGATTTTAGAGGCACAATGCAGGGGAATTTATAGGCACAATGCAGGGGATTTTATAGGCACAATGTATGGGATTTTATAGGCATAATGCAGGGGATTTTATAGGCACAATGCAGGGGATTTTTTTGGCAAAATGAAGGGGATTCTATAGATAGAATATGGGTGATTTTATATGCACAATATAAGTGATTTTACAGACACAATTCAGGGGAATTTATTGGCAAAATGCAGGGAATTTTATAGATACAATGCAGGGGATTTTATAGGCAAAATGTAGAGGATTTTATAGGCACAATGCTGGGGATTTTATAGGCATAATGCAGTGGATTTTATAGGCACAATGCAGGGGATTTTATAGGCACAATGTATGGGATTTTATAGGCATAATGTAGGGGATTTTATAGACACAATGTAGGGGATTTTATAGGCACAACGCAGGGAATTTTATAGGCACAATGTAGGGGATTTTATAGGCACAATGTAGGGGATTTTATCGGCAAAATGCAAGGAATATTACAGGCACAATGCCGGGATTTTTATAGGCACACTAGGGAATTTTATAGGCGCAACGCAGGGGATTTTATAGGCACAATGTAGGGGATTTTATAGGCACAATGCAGGGGATTTTATAGGCACAATGCAGGGGAATTTATAGGCACAATGCAGGGGAATTTATAGGCACAATACAGGGGATAATATAGGCACAGTATAAGTGGTTTTATAGGCTCAATGCAGGGGATTTTACAGGCACAACGCATGGGATTTTATAGGCACAATGGAGGGGATTTTATAGGCACAAGGTAGGGGATTTTATAGGCACAACGCAGGGGATTTTATAGGCACAGTATAAGTGGTTTTATAGGCACAATGTAGGGGATTTTATAGGCACAATATAGGGGATTTTCTAGGCACAATGTAGGGGAGTTTATAGGCAAAATGCAAGGAATATTACAGGCACAATGCAGGGGCTTTTATAGGCGCAACGCAGAGGATTTTATACGCACAATGTATGAGATTTTATTGCAAAATGCAAGGAATATTACAGGCACAATGCCGGGATGTTTATAGGCACAATGCAGGGGATTTTATTGGCACAATGCAGGGGATTTTATAGGCACAATGTAGGGGATTTTTTAGACACAATGTAGGGGATATTATAGGCACGATGTAGGTGATTTTATAGGCACAATGCAAGGGATTTTATAGACACAATGTCAGGGATTTTATAGACACAATGTAGGGGATTTCATAGACACAACACAGGGGATTTTATAGGCACAATGCAGGGGATTTTATAGACACAATGCAGGGGATTTTATAGGCACAATATAGGGGATTTTATAGGCACAATGCAGGGGATTTTATAGGCACAATGTAGGGGATGTTATAGGCACAATATACAGGAATTTATAGTCACAATGTAGGGGATTTTATAGGCATAATACAGGGGATTTAATAGGCACAATTTACGGGATCTTATAGGCACAATGTAGGAGATTTTATAGTACAATTTAGGGTATTTTATAGGCACAATGTAAGAGCTTTTATCGGCACAATGTAAGGGATTGTATAGTCACAATGTAGAGGATTTTATAGGCACAACGTAGAGGATTTTATAGGCACAATGTTGGGGATTTTATAGGCACTATACAGTGGATTTTATAGGCACAATTTACGGGATCTTATAGGCACAATGTACGGGATTTTATAGTACAATTTAGGGTATTTTATAGGCACAATGTAAGAGCTTTTATCGGCACAATGTAGGGGATTGTATAGTCACAATGTAGAGGATTTTATAGGCACAATGCAGGGGATTTTATAGGCACAATGCAGGGGAATTTATAGGCACAATGCAGGGGATTTTATAGGCACAATGCTGGGGATTTTATAGGCATAATGCAGTGGATTTTATAGGCACAATGCATGGGATTTTATAGGCACAATGCAGGGGATTTTATAGGCACAATGCAGGGGATTTTTTTGGCAAAATGAAGGGGATTCTATAGACACAATGTAGGGGATTTTATAGACACAATGTAGGGGATTTTATAGGCACAATGCAGGGGAATTTATAGGCACAATGTAGGGGATTTTATAGGCACAATGTAGGGGATTTTATAGGCACAATGCAGGGGAATTTTTAGACACAATGCAGGGGATTTTTTTGGCAAAATGAAGGGGATTCTATAGACACAATGTAGGGGATTTTATAGACACAATGTAGGGGATTTTATAGGCACAATGTAGGGGATTTTATAGGCACAATGCAGGGGATTTTCTTGGCAAAATGAAGGGGATTTTATAGGCACAATGCAGTGGATTTTATAGGCACAATGTACGGGATTTTATAGGCACAATGCAGTGGATTTTATAGGCACAATGTACGGGATTTTATAGGCACAATGTAGGGGATTTTATAGGCACAATGTACGGGATTTTATAGGCACAATGTCGGGGATTTTATAGGCACAATGTAGGGGATTTTATAGGCACAATGTACGGGATTTTATAGGCACAATGTAGGGGATTTTATAGGCACAATGTAAGGGATTTTATAGGCACAATGTACGGGATTTTATAGACACAATGTAGGGGATTTTATAGACACAATGTAGGGGATTTTATAGGCACAATGTAGGGGATTTTATAGGCACAATGTAGGGGATTTTATAGACACAATGTAGGGGATTTTATAGGCACAATGTACGGGATTTTATAGGCACAATGTAGGGGATTTTATAGACACAATGTAGGGGATTTTATAGGCACAATGTACGGGATTTTATAGGCACAATGTAGGGGATTTTATAGGCACAATGTAAGGGATTTTATAGGCACAATGTACGGGATTTTATAGACACAATGTAGGGGATTTTATAGACACAATGTAGGGGATTTTATAGGCACAATGTAGGGGATTTTATAGGCACAATGTAGGGGATTTTATAGACACAATGTAGGGGATTTTATAGGCACAATGTACGGGATTTTATAGGCACAATGTACGGGATTTTATAGGCACAATGTAGGGGATTTTATAGACACAATGTAGGGGATTTTATAGGCACAATGTACGGGATTTTATAGGCACAATGCAGGGGATTTTATAGACACAATGTAGGGGATTTTATAGACACAATGTAGGGGATTTTATAGACACAATGTAGGGGATTTTATAGGCACAATGTACGGGATTTTATAGGCACAATGTAAGGGATTTTATAGGCACATTATGATGAATGTTTTTTCTCGCTTGGTGGAATGTAGTTTAAGAAGCCAATAGCAGAGTTCATGTCTGTGTGCCAACTTATGCGCAAATGCTGTCTCCTTGATTATCCCTGGAGAGGGGGCAGCATTGTTTCACCCATGAGTGTCAGACATCTGATCAGGATACAGCTCCCAATGAATCAAAGGGCAATCAGTGAATGGTCTGCAGACCACACATGAATGAACAAATGTGACATGATGTTCCAACAGAGTTAAAGATCACGCAACACCATGTCATCCTCCAACAGATTTATTTGGAAGCAGTAGCTTTCGAAGCACTGTTCCTTCACCACCTGATGAAGGAGCGTCGCTCCGAAAGCTAGTGTGCTTCCAATTAAACCTGTTGGACTATAACCTGGTGTTGTGTGAGTTTTAACTTTGTCCACTGCAGTGCAACTCTGGCAGGTAGACATCATTTTTAAACAGAGTCCCATTCTATTTTACAAGAGCTGTAGTGAGAAGGATTCCATGTATCTTCTTTGATCTAATGGACTTTAACAACTTCACGTTTGCAAGGAGGCTTCAGAAAATAAAAAGTAAAATTCACAATTAATTTATTCCACGCTGTTGCGTCATAATGGAATATTATGTTATAATAGTAACGCCATGTTTTTAGTCAACAGTTAATTCTTCGCTACTTACCAATGTCGTTATCCTGATTATTTGATCTTCCCTTGGAATGACATCCAGGAATGTTCCAAATTATACAAATGCTGAAAACTGGCAATGGATGTTGGGAAAGGCAAGGAAGAGAATCAAACATTAGACATCTTCAGTTTAATAACAGTTGTATTTAGCAATTGTTGTATTTTGGCTTTGATTCTTGACCAGACAGGTCTGTACCTTTGAGACAGTTACATGACCTCCTGGTGGACAAGGTCAGAGGTCACATGACACCAGGTTATAGTCCAACAGGTTTGCAATCACATACTTTTGGACTGCTGCTCCCTCATCACACTTTTGTATTGTGTTTAAATCACTGACATTGTCGTACAAACAAATAAGATTGATTTAGTTTATTTTATGTTAATTTCCTTTGCTCAATAAACTAATGGTTTATTATTAAAGCTAGGTCTGCAGCGTCAGCAACCATGTCAAAAAACACATCAGGACTTCGGTTTCCACTGATTGGTTGAACCTGAATCTTCCTCAGCACGGCAATCCTCACTCCCTCCCCCAACTGGTCTCTCCCTCCCCTCCACCTCCTTTTCTAACTCCGCACCTCCCTCTCCCTCCCCCAACCTCTCTCTCCCTATCCCCACATCCCTCTCCCAGCTTTCTCACCCAACTCCCCCCACCTCTCTCTCCCTCCTCCATCTCTCTCCCTCCCCATCTCTCACTCTCCCTTCCCCCACCCTCTCTCCCTCCACCTCTCTCTCTTCCTCTCCCCTCTCCTATTTCTCTCTCCCTCCCTCCAACCTTTCTCTCCCTCCCTCCCCATCTCTCTCCCTCCCCATCTCTCTCTCCCTCCCCATCTCTCTCTCCCTCCCCCATCTCTCTCTCTCCCTCCCCCATCTCTCTCTCTCCCTCCCCCATCTCTCTCTCCCTCCCTCCCCCATCTCTCTCTCTCCCCCATCTCTCTCTCTCCCTCCCCATCTCTCTCTCCCTCCCCCATCTCTCTCTCCCTCCCCATCTCTCTCTCCCTCCCTCCCCCATCTCTCTCTCTCCCCCATCTCTCTCTCTCCCTCCCCATCTCTCTCTCCCTCCCCCATCTCTCTCTCCCTCCTCCATCTCTCTCTCCCTCCCCATCTCTCTCTCCCTCCCCATCTCTCTCTCTCTCCCTCCCACATCTCTCTCTCCCTCCCCCATCTCTCTCTCCCTCCTCCATCTCTCTCTCCCTCCCCCATCTCTCTCTCTCCCTCCCCATCTCTCTCTCTCCCCCATCTCTCTCTCCCTCCCCATCTCACTCTCCCTCCCCATCTCTCTCTCTCCCTCTCCCATCTCTCTCTCTCCCTCCCCCATCTCTCTCTCTCCCCCATCTCTCTCTCCCTCCCCCATCTCTCTCTCTCTCCCCCATCTCTCTCTCCCTCCTCCATCTCTCTCTCCCTCCCCATCTCTCTCTCTCTCCCTCCTCCATCTCCCTCCCCATCTCTCTCTCTCCCTCCCCATCTCTCTCTCCCCATCTCTCTCTCTCCCTCCTCCATCTCTCTCTCCCTCCCCATCTCTCTCTCTTTCCCTCCTCCATCTCTCTCTCCCTCCCCCATCTCTCTCTCTTCCCCATCTCTCTCTCCCTCCCCATCTCTCTCTCTCCCTCCCCATCTCTCTCTCCCTCCCCATCTCTCTCTCCCTCCCCATCTCTCTCTCTCTCTCTCTCCCTCCTCCATCTCTCTCTCCCTCCCCATCTCTCTCTCTCTCTCTCCCCCATCTCTCTCTCCCTCCTCCATTTCTCTCTCCCTCCCCATCTCTCTCTCTCCCTCCTCCATCGCTCTCTCCCTCCCCCATCTCTCTCTCTCCCTCCTCCATCTCTCTCTCCCTCCCCCATCTCTCTCTCTCTCTCTCCCTCCCCCATCTCTCACTCCCTCCCCATCTCTCTCTCCCTCCCCCATCTCTCTCTCTCCCTGCCCCATCTCTCTCTCTCTCTCTCTCACTCCCCCATTTCTCTCTCCCTCCCATCTCTCTCTCCCTCCTCCATCTTTCTTTTCCTCCCCCATCTCTCTCTCTCCCTCCCCATCTCTCTCTCCCTCCCCATCTCTCTCTCTCTCTCCCCATCTCTCTCTCCCTCCCCCATCTCTCTCTCTCTCTCTCTCTCCCTTCTCCATCTCTCTCTCCAGCCCCCATCTCTCTCTCTCCCTCCCCATCTCTCACTCTCCCCCCATCTCTCTCTCTCTCCCTCCCCCATCTCTCTCTCCCACCCCATCTCTCTCTCTCCCGCCCCCATCTCTCTCTCTCCCTCCCCATCTCTCTCTCTCCCCCCATCTCTCTCTCTCTCTCCCTCCCCCATCTCTCTCTCCCTCCCCCATCTCTCTCTCTCTCGCTCCCCATCTCTCTCTCTCTCCCCCATCTCTCTCTCCCTCCTCCATCTCTCTCTCCCTCCCCATCTCTCTCTCCCTCCCCATCTCTCTCTCCCTCCCCCATCTCTCTCTCTCCCTCCCCATCTCTCTCTCTCCCTCCCCCATCTCTCTCTCCCTCCCTCCCCCATCTCTCTCTCTCCCCCATCTCTCTCTCTCCCTCCCCATCTCTCTCTCCCTCCCCCATCTCTCTCTCTCCCTCCCCATCTCTCTCTCCCTCCCTCCCCCATCTCTCTCTCTCCCCCATCTCTCTCTCTCCCTCCCCATCTCTCTCTCCCTCCCCCATCTCTCTCTCCCTCCTCCATCTCTCTCTCCCTCCCCATCTCTCTCTCCCTCCCCATCTCTCTCTCTCTCCCTCCCACATCTCTCTCTCCCTCCCCCATCTCTCTCTCCCTCCTCCATCTCTCTCTCCCTCCCCCATCTCTCTCTCTCCCTCCCCATCTCTCTCTCTCCCCCATCTCTCTCTCCCTCCCCATCTCACTCTCCCTCCCCATCTCTCTCTCTCCCTCTCCCATCTCTCTCTCTCCCTCCCCCATCTCTCTCTCTCCCCCATCTCTCTCTCCCTCCCCCATCTCTCTCTCTCTCTCCCCCATCTCTCTCTCCCTCCTCCATCTCTCTCTCCCTCCCCATCTCTCTCTCTCTCCCTCCTCCATCTCCCTCCCCATCTCTCTCTCTCCCTCCCCATCTCTCTCTCCCCATCTCTCTCTCTCCCTCCTCCATCTCTCTCTCCCTCCCCATCTCTCTCTCTTTCCGTCCTCCATCTCTCTCTCCCTCCCCCATCTCTCTCTCTTCCCCATCTCTCTCTCCCTCCCCATCTCTCTCTCTCCCTCCCCATCTCTCTCTCCCTCCCCATCTCTCTCTCCCTCCCCATCTCTCTCTCTCTCTCTCTCTCCCTCCTCCATCTCTCTCTCCCTCCCCATCTCTCTCTCTCTCTCCCCCATCTCTCTCTCCCTCCTCCATTTCTCTCTCCCTCCCCATCTCTCTCTCTCCCTCCTCCATCGCTCTCTCCCTCCCCCATCTCTCTCTCTCCCTCCTCCATCTCTCTCTCCCTCCCCCATCTCTCTCTCTCTCTCTCCCTCCCCCATCTCTCACTCCCTCCCCATCTCTCTCTCCCTCCCCCATCTCTCTCTCTCCCTGCCCCATCTCTCTCTCTCTCTCTCTCACTCCCCCATTTCTCTCTCCCTCCCCATCTCTCTCTCCCTCCTCCATCTTTCTTTTCCTCCCCCATCTCTCTCTCTCTCCCTCCCCATCTCTCTCTCCCTCCCCATCTCTCTCTCTCTCTCCCCATCTCTCTCTCTCCCTCCCCATCTCTCTCTCTCCCTCCCCCATCTCTCTCTCCCTCCCCCATCTCTCTCTCCCTCCCCCATCTCTCTCTCTCTCTCTCTCTCCCTTCTCCATCTCTCTCACCCGCCCCCATCTCTCTCTCTCTCCCTCCCCATCTCTCACTCTCCCCCCATCTCTCTCTCTCTCCCTCCCCCATCTCTCTCTCCCACCCCATCTCTCTCTCTCCCGCCCCCATCTCTCTCTCTCCCTCCCCATCTCTCTCTATCCCCCCATCTCTCTCTCTCTCTCCCTCCCCCATCTCTCTCTCCCTCCCCCATCTCTCTCTCTCTCGCTCCCCATCTCTCTCTCTCCCTCCCCCATCTCTCTCTCTCTCCCTCCTCCATCTCTCTCTCCCTCCCCATCTCTCTGTCTCCCTCCTCCATCTCTCTCTCCCAACATTTTCAGCGCTGCTGGGTTCAGTTTGATTTTGACTTCTTTATTGTCACATGTATTTTGTTACAAAATACAGTGGAAAGTGTTGCATAGTGTCACCATGCTCTGTGCCATCTTAACATACAGAAAAATAAACCAAAACATAAAACATAAAGGCAGATGAATGGAGAAGTAAAGAAAAAGTGTCCAATTTTATAGTTCTTCTAGTTAAGCGCCCGCCCTGGGCCATTGAAATGGTGGGGGGAGGTGGGATAGGGTGGGTCCAAGCCTCCTTTGCTGCTCTTTGCCGCCATCTTGCATCCTCCAGCAGCCGCATCACTGGGAGTCCTTGATGAACCTCACCAATGCAGTCCCCACTGATGCCGCTGGGTACCATAGCGGCCCAAACTTGACTCCACCGTCACTATGAGTCCACTTCAGGCCCACCTTGCCGATGCAGCCACTGCCAATGTTACCAAGTCTCATACTGGGCCCAAACTTGTCTCCACAGAACTAACCGTTAGCCAGGACAAGGACCACCTCATTGATGCAGAAGCTGCTCGGAACACAAACTCTTTCTGCCACTGTCAACACAAGGCCGCATTGGGCCCACAAGGGTCTGTACTGGGCCCGCTCGAATCCGTACTAGGCCCACTCCAGTCCGCACTGGGGTCAGTCGAGTCCACACTGGGCCCACTCGAATCCACTCTGAGCCCACTCGAGTCCGTACTGGGCCCACTCGAGTCCACACTGAGCGCACTCGAGTCCACACTGGGCCCACTTGATTCCACACTGGGGTCACTCGAGTCCACACTGGGCTCACTCGAGTCCACACAGAGCCCACTCTAGTCCACACTAGGCCCACTCCAGTCCACACTGGGCCCACTCCAGTCCACACTGGGCTCACTCGAGTCCACACTAGGCTCACTCCAGTCCACACAGAGCCCACTCTAGTCCACACTAGGCCCACTCCAGTCCACACTGGGCCCACTCCAGTCCACACTGGGCTCACTCGAGTCCACACTAGGCTCACTCCAGTCCACACCGGGCCCACTCTAGTCCACACTGGGCCCACTCCAGTCCACACTGAGCCCACTCGAGTCCGTACTGGGCCCACTTGAGTCCACACTGAGCCCGCTCGAGTCCACACTGGGCATACTCGGGTCCACACTGGAGTCACTCGAGTCCACACAGATCCCACTCGAGTCCGTATTGGGACCACTCGAGTCCACACTGGGACCACTTGAGTCTGTACTGGGCCCACTCGAGTCCACACTGGGCCCACTCGAGTCTCCACTGGGCCCACTCGAGTCCACACTGGGACCACTCGAGTCCACACTGGGACCACTCGAGTCCACACTGGGCCCACTCGAGTCCACACTGGGCCCACTTGAGTCTGTACTGGGCCCACTCGAGTCCACACTGGGACCACTCGAGTCCACACTGGGTCCACTATTGTCCACACTGGGGTCACTCGAGTCCACACTGGGCCCACTTGAGTCCACACTGGGGTCACTCGAGTCCACACTGGGCTCACTCGAGTCCACACAGAGCCCACTCTAGTCCACACCGGGCCCACTTTAGTCCACACTGGGCCCACTCCAGTCCACACTGAGCCCACTCGAGTCCGTACTGGGCCCACTTGAGTCCATACTGAGCCTGCTCGATTCCACACTGTGCCCACTCAAGTCCACACTGAGCCCACTCGAGTCCACACTGGGACCACTTGAGTCCACACTGGGCCCACTCGAGTCCACACTGAGCCCACTCGAGTCCACACTGGGCATACTCGAGTCCACACTGGGGTCACTCGAGTCCACACAGATCCCACTCGAGTCTGTACTGGGACCACTCGAGTCCACACTGGGCCCACTTGAGTCTGTACTGGGCCCACTCGAGTCCACACTGGGCCCACTCGAGTCTCCACTGGGCCCACTCGAGTCCACACTGGGACCACTCGAGTCCACACTGGGACCACTCGAGTCCACACTGGGGTCACTCGAGTCCACACAGAGCCCACTCTAGTCCACACTAGGCCCACTCCAGTCCACACTGGGCCCACTCCAGTCCACACTGGGCTCACTCGAGTCCACACTAGGCTCACTCCAGTCCACACCGGGCCCACTCTAGTCCACACTGGGCCCACTCCAGTCCACACTGAGCCCACTCGAGTCCGTACTGGGCCCACTTGAGTCCACACTGGGCCCACTTGAGTCCACACTGGGGTCACTCGAGTCCACACTGGGACCACTCGAGTCCACACTGGGCCCACTTGAGTCTGTACTGGGCCCACTCGAGTCCACACTGGGACCACGCGAATCCGTACTGAGCCCACTCGAGTCCACACTGGGACCACTCGAGTCCACACTGGGACCACTCGAGTCCACACTGGGGTCACTCGAGTCCACGCTGGGCCCACTTGAGTCCACACTGGGGTCACTCGAGTCCACACTGGGCTCACTCGAGTCCACACAGAGCCCAATCTAGTCCACACTAGGCCCACTCCAGTCCACACTGGGCCCACTCCAGTCCACACTGGGCTCACTCGAGTCCACACTAGGCTCACTCCAGTCCACACCGGGCCCACTCTAGTCCACACTGGGCCCACTCCAGTCCACACTGAGCCCACTCGAGTCCGTACTGGGCCCACTCGAGTCCATACTGAGCCTGCTCGATTCCACACTGTGCCCACTCAAGTCCACATTGGACCCCTTCGAGTCCACACTGGACCCACTCGAGTCCACACTGGGCATACTCGAGTCCACACTGGGACCACTCGAGTCCACACTGGGCCCACTTGAGTCCATACTAGCCACACTCGAGTCTGTACTGGGCCCACTCAAGTCCACACTGGGCCCACTTGAGTCAACACTGGGTCCACTTGAATCTGTACTGGGCTCACTCGAGTCCACACTGGGCCCACTTGAGTCTGTACTGGGCCCACTCGAGTCCACACTGGGCCCATTCCAGTCCACACTGGGACCACGCGAATCCGTACTGAGCCCACTTGAGGCCACACTGGGACCACTCGAGTCCACACTGGGTCCACTATTGTCCACACTGCGGTCACTCGAATCCACACTGGGCCCGCCTGAGTCCACACTGGGGTCACTCGAGTCCGCGCGGGGCCCACTCGGGTCCACACTGGGGTCACCCGAGTCCATACTGAGCCCATTCGAGCCCACACTGGGGTCACTCGAGTCCGCACTGGGCCCACTCGAGTCCACACTGGGCCCTCTCGTGTCCATACTGGGACCACTCGAGACCACACTGGGCTCACTCGAGTCCGTACTGGGCTCATTCAACTCCACACTGGGACCATTCGAGTCCGTACTGAGCCCACTCGAGTCTACACTGGGATCACTCGAGTCCACACTGGGACCACTTGGGTCCACACTGGGACCACTATTGTCCACAATGGGGTCACTCGAGTCCACACTGGGATCACTCAAGTCCGTACTGAGCCCACTCGAGTCCACACTGGGACCACTCGAGTCCACACTGGGATCACTCGAGTCCACACTGGGACCACTATTGTCCACAATGGGGTCACTCGAGTCCACACTGGGGTCACTCAAGTCCGTACTGAGCCCACTCGAGTCCACACTGGGCCCACTCAGGTCCACACTGGGGTCACTCGAGTCCACACTGGGCCCTCTCAAATCCACACTGGGCCCACTCAAATCCACACTGGGCCCACTCGAGTCCACACTGAGCCCACCTGACTCCACACTGAGCACATACGAGACCACACTGGGCCCACTTGAGTCCACAATGGGGTCACTCGAGTCCACACTGGGCCCACTCTAGTCCACACTGGGATCACTCCAGTCCACACTGGGCATACTCGAGTCCACACTGGGCACACTCGAGTCCGTACTGAGCCCACTCAAGTCCACACTGAGCCCGCTAAAGTCCATACTGAGCCTGCTCGAGTCCGTACTGAGCCTGCTCGATTCCACACTGTGCCCACTCAAGTCCACATTGGACCCCTTCGAGTCCACACTGGACCCACTCAAGTCCACACTGGGATCACTCGAGTCCACACTGGGCCCGCCTAAGTCCACACTGTGGTCACTCGAGTCCGCACGGGGCCCACTCGGGTCCACATTGGGGTCACTCGAGTCCACACTGGGACCACTCGAGTCCATACTGAGCCCATTCGAGTCCACACTGGGGTCACTCGAGTCCACACTGGGACCACTTGAGTCCACACTGGGCTCACTCGAGTCCACACTGAGCCCACTCGAGACCACACTGGGCATACTCGAGTCCACACTGGGGTCACTCAAGTCCACACAGATCCCACTCGAGTCCGTACTGGGACCACTCGAGTCCACACTGGGCCCACTTGAGTCTGTACTGGGCCCACTCGAGTCCACACTGGGACCACGCGAATCCATACTGTGCCCACTCGAGGCAACACTGGACCCCCTCGAGTCCACACTGGACCCACTCGAGTCCACACTTAGCCCGCTCAAGTCCACACTGGGCACACTCGAGTCCACACTGGGGTCACTCGAGTCCACACTGGGCCCACTTGAGTCCACACTGGGGTCACTCGAGTCCACACTGGGCTCACTCGAGTTCACACAGAGCCCACTCTAGCCCACACCGGGCCCACTTTAGTCCACACTGGGCCCACTCCAGTCCACACTGAGCCCACTCGAGTCCGTACTGGGCCCACTTGAGTCCATACTGAGCCTGCTCGATTCCACACTGTGCCCACTCAAGTCCACACTGAGCCCACTCGAGTCCACACTGGGACCACTTGAGTCCACACTGGGCCCACTCGAGTCCACACTGAGCCCACTCGAGTCCACACTGGGCCCACTTGAGTCTGTACTGGGCCCACTCGAGTCCACACTGGGCCCACTCGAGTCTCCACTGGGCCCACTTGAGTCTGTACTGGGCCCACTCGAGTCCACACTGGGACCACGCGAATCCGTACTGAGCCCACTCGAGTCCACACTGGGACCACTCGAGTCCACACTGGGACCACTCGAGTCCACACTGGGGTCACTCGAGTCCACACTGGGACCACTCGAGTCCATACTGAGCCCATTCGAGTCCACACTGGGGTCACTCGAGTCCACACTGGGACCACTTGAGTCCACACTGGGCTCACTCGAGTCCACACTGAGCCTACTCGAGTCCACACTGGGCATACTCGAGTCCACACTGGGGTCACTCAAGTCCACACAGATCCCACTCGAGTCCGTACTGGGACCACTCGAGTCCACACTGGGCCCACTTGAGTCTGTACTGGGTCCACTCGAGTCCACAGTGGGACCACGCGAATCCATACTGTGCCCACTCGAGGCAACACTGGACCCCCTCGAGTCCACACTGGACCCACTCGAGTCCACACTTAGCCCGCTCAAGTCCACACTGGGCTCACTCGAGTCCACACTGGGATCACTCAAGTCCGCACTGAGCCCACTCGAGTCCACACTGGGACCACTCGAGTCCACACTGGGCCCACTTGAGTCTGTACTGGGCCGAGAAAGTGAGGTCTGCAGATGCTGGAGATCAAAGCTGAAACTTTATTGCTGGAACAGCACAGCAGGTCAGGCAGCATCTAGGGAACAGAAGATTCGACGTTTCGGGCACATGCCTGAAGAAGGGCATGTGCCCGAAACGTCGAATCTTCTGTTCCCTAGATGCTGCCTGACCTGCTGTGCTGTTCCAGCAATAAAGTTTCAGCTCTGTACTGGGCCCACTTGAGTCTGTGCTGAGCCCACTCGAGTCCACACTGGGACCACTATTGTCCACAATGGGACCACTCGAGTCCACACTGGGCCCGCCTAAGTCCACACTGTGGTCACTCGGGTCCGCACGGGGCCCACTCGGGTCCACACTGGGGTCACTCGAGTCCACACTGGGACCACTTGAGTCCATACTGAGCCCATTCGAGTCCACACTGGGGTCACTCGAGTCCACACTGGGACCACTTGAGTCCTCACTGGGCCCACTCGAGTCCACACTGGGCCTGCTCGAGTCCACACTGGGCCCACTGGAGTCCACACTGGGGTCACTCGAGTCCACACTGCGACCACTTGAGTCCACACTGGGCCCACTCGAGTCCACACTGGGCCTGCTCGAGTCCACACTGGGCCCACTCGAGTCCACGCTGGGGTCACTCGAGTCCACACTGGGCATACTCGAGTTCACACTGGGTCCACTCCAGAGCACACTGGGGCCCACTCCAGTCCATACTGGGCCCACTCAAGTCCACACTGAGCCTGCTCAAGTCCACACTGTGCCCACTCGAGGCAACACTGGACCCCCTCGAGTCCACACTGGACCCACTCGAGTCCACACTTAGCCCACTCAAGTCCACACTGGGCACACTCGAGTCCATACTGGGGTCACTCGAGTCCACACTGATCCCACACGAGTCCGTACTGGGAACACTCGCGTCAACTTTGGGCCCACTTGAGTCCACACTGGGCACCCTCGAGTCCACACTGGGCCCACTTGTGTCCACACTGAGCCTGCTCGAGTCCACACTGGGCACACTCGAGTCCACACTGGGCCCACTTGAGTCCACACTGGGCCTGCTCGAGTCCACACAGGGCCCACTCCAGTCCACACTGGGCCCACTCGAGTCCACACTGGGACCACTCGAGTCCACACTGGGACCACTCGAGTCCACACTGGGGTCACTCGAGTCCACACTGGGACCACTCGAGTCCATACTGAGCCCATTCGAGTCCACACTGGGGTCACTCGAGTCCACACTGGGACCACTTGAGTCCACACTGGGCTCACTCGAGTCCACACTGAGCCTACTCGAGTCCACACTGGGCATACTCGAGTCCACACTGGGGTCACTCAAGTCCACACAGATCCCACTCGAGTCCGTACTGGGACCACTCGAGTCCACACTGGGCCCACTTGAGTCTGTACTGGGTCCACTCGAGTCCACAGTGGGACCACGCGAATCCATACTGTGCCCACTCGAGGCAACACTGGACCCCCTCGAGTCCACACTGGACCCACTCGAGTCCACACTTAGCCCGCTCAAGTCCACACTGGGCTCACTCGAGTCCACACTGGGATCACTCAAGTCCGCACTGAGCCCACTCGAGTCCACACTGGGACCACTCGAGTCCACACTGGGCCCACTTGAGTCTGTACTGGGCCGAGAAAGTGAGGTCTGCAGATGCTGGAGATCAAAGCTGAAACTTTATTGCTGGAACAGCACAGCAGGTCAGGCAGCATCTAGGGAACAGAAGATTCGACGTTTCGGGCACATGCCTGAAGAAGGGCATGTGCCCGAAACGTCGAATCTTCTGTTCCCTAGATGCTGCCTGACCTGCTGTGCTGTTCCAGCAATAAAGTTTCAGCTCTGTACTGGGCCCACTTGAGTCTGTGCTGAGCCCACTCGAGTCCACACTGGGACCACTATTGTCCACAATGGGACCACTCGAGTCCACACTGGGCCCGCCTAAGTCCACACTGTGGTCACTCGGGTCCGCACGGGGCCCACTCGGGTCCACACTGGGGTCACTCGAGTCCACACTGGGACCACTTGAGTCCATACTGAGCCCATTCGAGTCCACACTGGGGTCACTCGAGTCCACACTGGGACCACTTGAGTCCATACTGAGCCCATTCGAGTCCTCACTGGGCCCACTCGAGTCCACACTGGGCCTGCTCGAGTCCACACTGGGCCCACTGGAGTCCACACTGGGGTCACTCGAGTCCACACTGCGACCACTTGAGTCCACACTGGGCCCACTCGAGTCCACACTGGGCCTGCTCGAGTCCACACTGGGCCCACTGGAGTCCACACTGGGGTCACTCGAGTCCACACTGCGACCACTTGAGTCCACACTGGGCCCACTCGAGTCCACACTGGGCCTGCTCGAGTCCACACTGGGCCCACTCGAGTCCACGCTGGGGTCACTCGAGTCCACACTGGGCATACTCGAGTTCACACTGGGTCCACTCCAGAGCACACTGGGGCCCACTCCAGTCCATACTGGGCCCACTCAAGTCCACACTGAGCCTGCTCAAGTCCACACTGTGCCCACTCGAGGCAACACTGGACCCCCTCGAGTCCACACTGGACCCACTCGAGTCCACACTTAGCCCACTCAAGTCCACACTGGGCACACTCGAGTCCATACTGGGGTCACTCGAGTCCACACTGATCCCACACGAGTCCGTACTGGGAACACTCGCGTCAACTTTGGGCCCACTTGAGTCCACACTGGGCACCCTCGAGTCCACACTGGGCCCACTTGTGTCCACACTGAGCCTGCTCGAGTCCACACTGGGCACACTCGAGTCCACACTGGGCCCACTTGAGTCCACACTGGGCCTGCTCGAGTCCACACAGGGCCCACTCCAGTCCACACTGGGCCCACTCGAGTCCACACTGGGACCACTCGAGTCCACACTGGGACCACTCGAGTACACACTGGGGTCACTCGAGTCCACACTGGGACCACTCGAGTCCATACTGAGCCCATTCGAGTCCACACTGGGGTCACTCGAGTCCACACTGGGACCACTTGAGTCCACACTGGGCTCACTCGAGTCCACACTGAGCCCACTCGAGTCCACACTGGGCATACTCGAGTCCACACTGGGGTCACTCAAGTCCACACAGATCCCACTCGAGTCCGTACTGGGACCACTCGAGTCCACACTGGGCCCACTTGAGTCTGTACTGGGTCCACTCGAGTCCACACTGGGACCACGCGAATCCATACTGTGCCCACTCGAGGCAACACTGGACCCCCTCGAGTCCACACTGGACCCACTCGAGTCCACACTTAGCCCGCTCAAGTCCACACTGGGCTCACTCGAGTCCACACTGGGATCACTCAAGTCCGCACTGAGCCCACTCGAGTCCACACTGGGACCACTCGAGTCCACACTGGGCCCACTTGAGTCTGTACTGGGCCGAGAAAGTGAGGTCTGCAGATGCTGGAGATCAAAGCTGAAACTTTATTGCTGGAACAGCACAGCAGGTCAGGCAGCATCTAGGGAACAGAAGATTCGACGTTTCGGGCACATGCCTGAAGAAGGGCATGTGCCCGAAACGTCGAATCTTCTGTTCCCTAGATGCTGCCTGACCTGCTGTGCTGTTCCAGCAATAAAGTTTCAGCTCTGTACTGGGCCCACTTGAGTCTGTGCTGAGCCCACTCGAGTCCACACTGGGACCACTATTGTCCACAATGGGACCACCCGAGTCCACACTGGGCCCGCCTAAGTCCACACTGTGGTCACTCGGGTCCGCACGGGGCCCACTCGGGTCCACACTGGGGTCACTCGAGTCCACACTGGGACCACTTGAGTCCATACTGAGCCCATTCGAGTCCACACTGGGGTCACTCGAGTCCACACTGGGACCACTTGAGTCCTCACTGGGCCCACTCGAGTCCACACTGGGCCAGCTCGAGTCCACACTGGGCCCACTGGAGTCCACACTGGGGTCACTCGAGTCCACACTGCGACCACTTGAGTCCACACTGGGCCCACTCGAGTCCACACTGGGCCTGCTCGAGTCCACACTGGGCCCGCTCGAGTCCACGCTGGGGTCACTCGAGTCCACACTGGGCATACTCGAGTTCACACTGGGTCCACTCCAGAGCACACTGGGGCCCACTCCAGTCCATACTGGGCCCACTCAAGTCCACACTGAGCCTGCTCAAGTCCACACTGTGCCCACTCGAGGCAACACTGGACCCCCTCGAGTCCACACTGGACCCACTCGAGTCCACACTTAGCCCACTCAAGTCCACACTGGGCACACTCGAGTCCATACTGGGGTCACTCGAGTCCACACTGATCCCACACGAGTCCGTACTGGGAACACTCGCGTCAACTTTGGGCCCACTTGAGTCCACACTGGGCACCCTCGAGTCCACACTGGGCCCACTTGTGTCCACACTGAGCCTGCTCGAGTCCACACTGGGCACAATCGAGTCCACACTGGGCCCACTTGAGTCCACACTGGGCCTGCTCGAGTCCACACAGGGCCCACTCCAGTCCACACTGGGCCCACTCGAGTCCACACTGGGCCCACTCAGGTCCACACTGGGGTCACTCGAGTCCACACTGGGCCCACTCAGGTCCACACTGGGGTCACTCGAGTCCACACTGGGCCCTCTCAAATCCACACTGGGCCCACTCAAATCCACACTGGGCCCACTCGAGTCCACACTGAGCCCACCTGACTCCACACTGAGCACATACGAGACCACACTGGGCCCACTTGAGTCCACAATGGGGTCACTCGAGTCCACACTGAGCCCACTCTAGTCCACACTGGGATCACTCCAGTCCACACTGGGCATACTCGAGTCCACACTGGGCACACTCGAGTCCGTACTGAGCCCACTCAAGTCCACACTGAGCCCGCTAAAGTCCATACTGAGCCTGCTCGAGTCCGTACTGAGCCTGCTCGATTCCACACTGTGCCCACTCAAGTCCACATTGGACCCCTTCGAGTCCACACTGGACCCACTCAAGTCCACACTGGGATCACTCGAGTCCACACTGGGCCCGCCTAAGTCCACACTGTGGTCACTCGAGTCCGCACGGGGCCCACTCGGGTCCACATTGGGGTCACTCGAGACCACACTGGGACCACTCGAGTCCATACTGAGCCCATTCGAGTCCACACTGGGGTCACTCGAGTCCACACTGGGACCACTTGAGTCCACACTGGGCTCACTCGAGTCCACACTGAGCCCACTCGAGTCCACAATGGGCATACTCGAGTCCACACTGGGGTCACTCAAGTCCACACAGATCCCACTCGAGTCCGTACTGGGACCACTCGAGTCCACACTGGGCCCACTTGAGTCTGTACTGGGCCCACTCGAGTCCACACTGGGACCACGCGAATCCATACTGTGCCCACTCGAGTCCACACTGGGACCACGCGAATCCATACTGTGCCCACTCGAGGCAACACTGGACCCCCTCGAGTCCACACTGGACCCACTCGAGTCCACACTTAGCCCGCTCAAGTCCACACTGGGCTCACTCGAGTCCACACTGGGATCACTCAAGTCCGCACTGAGCCCACTCGAGTCCACACTGGGACCACTCGAGTCCACACTGGGCCCACTTGAGTCTGTACTGGGTCGAGAAAGTGAGGTCTGCAGACGCTGGAGATCAAAGCTGAAACTTTATTGCTGGAACAGCACAGCAGGTCAGGCAGCATCTAGGGAACAGAAGATTCGACGTTTCGGGCACATGCCTGAAGAAGGGCATGTGCCCGAAACGTCGAATCTTCTGTTCCCTAGATGCTGCCTGACCTGCTGTGCTGTTCCAGCAATAAAGTTTCAGCTCTGTACTGGGCCCACTTGAGTCTGTGCTGAGCCCACTCGAGTCCACACTGGGCCCACTCGAGTCCACACTGGGGTCACTCGAGTCCGTACTGAGCCTACACGAGTCCGTACTGGGCTCACTCGAGTCCACACTGGGCCCACACGAACCCACACTGGGATCACCCGAGTCCACACTGGGCCCGCCTAAGTCCACACTGTGGTCACTCGAGTCCGCACGGGACCCACTCGGGTCCACACTGGGGTCACTCGAGTCCACACTGGGACCACTCGAGTCCATACTGAGCCCACTCGAGTCTACATTGGGGTCACTCGAGTCCACACTGGGACCACTCGAGTCCACACTGGGACCACTTGAGTCCACACTGGGCCCACTACTATCCACACTGGGATCACTCGAGTCCACACTGGGCCTGCTCGAGTCCACACTGGGCCCACTCGAGTCCACACTGGGGTCACTCGAGTCCACACTGGGCCCACTCAAGTCCACACTGGAACCACTCGAGTCCACACTGGGACCACTATTGTCCACAATGGGACCACTCGAGTCCACACTGGGCCCGCCTAAGTCCACACTGTGGTCACTCGAGTCCGCACGGGGCCCTCTCGGGTCCACACTGGGGTCACTCGAGTCCACACTGGGACCACTTGAGTCCATACTGAGCCCATTCGAGTCCACACTGGGGTCACTCGAGTCCAAACTGGAACCACTTGAGTCCTCACTGGGCCCACTCGAGTCCACACTGGGCCTGCTCGATTCCACACTGGGCCCACTGGAGTCCACACTGGGGTCACTCGAGTCCACACTGCGACCACTTGAGTCCACACTGGGCCCACTCGAGTCCACACTGGGCCTGCTCGAGTCCACACTGGGCCCACTCGAGTCCACACTGGGCCCACTCGAGTCCACACTGGGCCTGCTCGAGTCCACACTGGGCCCTCTCGTGTCCATACTGGGACCACTCAAGACCACACTGGGCTCACTCGAGTCCGTACTGGGCTCATTCAAGTCCACACTGGGACCATTCGAGTCCGTACTGAGCCCACTCGAGTCTACACTGGGATCACTCGAGTCCACACTGGGACCACTTGGGTCCACACTGGGACCACTATTGTCCACAATGGGGTCACTCGAGTCCACACTGGGATCACTCAAGTCCGTACTGAGCCCACTCGAGTCCACACTGGGACCACTCGAGTCCACACTGGGACCACTCAAGTCCACATTGAGCCCACTCGAGTCCACACTGGAACCACTCGAGTCCACACTGGGACCACTATTGTCCACAATGGGGTCACTCGAGTCCACACTGGGGTCACTCAAGTCCGTACTGAGCCCACTCGAGTCCACACTGGGCCCACTCAGGTCCACACTGGGGTCACTCGAGTCCACACTGGGCCCTCTCAAATCCACACTGGGCCCACTCAAATCCACACTGGGCCCACTCGAGTCCACACTGAGCCCACCTGACTCCACACTGAGCACATACGAGACCACACTGGGCCCACTTGAGTCCACAATGGGGTCACTCGAGTCCACACTGAGCCCACTCTAGTCCACACTGGGATCACTCCAGTCCACACTGGGCCTGCTCGAGTCCACACTGGGCCCTCTCGTGTCCATACTGGGACCACTCAAGACCACACTGGGCTCACTCGAGTCCGTACTGGGCTCATTCAAGTCAACACTGGGACCATTCGAGTCCGTACTGAGCCCACTCGAGTCTACACTGGGATCACTCGAGTCCACACTGGGACCACTTGGGTCCACACTGGGACCACTATTGTCCACAATGGGGTCACTCGAGTCCACACTGGGATCACTCAAGTCCGTACTGAGCCCACTCGAGTCCACACTGGGACCACTCGAGTCCACACTGGGACCACTCAAGTCCACATTGAGCCCACTTGAGTCCACAATGGGGTCACTCGAGTCCACACTGGGCCCACTCTAGTCCACACTGGGATCACTCCAGTCCACACTGGGCATACTCGAGTCCACACTGGGCACACTCGAGTCCGTACTGAGCCCACTCAAGTCCACACTGAGCCCGCTAAAGTCCATACTGAGCCTGCTCGAGTCCGTACTGAGCCTGCTCGATTCCACACTGTGCCCACTCAAGTCCACATTGGACCCCTTCGAGTCCACACTGGACCCACTCAAGTCCACACTGGGATCACTCGAGTCCACACTGGGCCCGCCTAAGTCCACACTGTGGTCACTCGAGTCCGCACGGGGCCCACTCGGGTCCACATTGGGGTCACTCGAGTCCACACTGGGACCACTCGAGTCCATACTGAGCCCATTCGAGTCCACACTGGGGTCACTCGAGTCCACACTGGGACCACTTGAGTCCACACTGGGCTCACTCGAGTCCACACTGAGCCCACTCGAGTCCACACTGGGCATACTCGAGTCCACACTGGGGTCACTCAAGTCCACACAGATCCCACTCGAGTCCGTACTGGGACCACTCGAGTCCACACTGGGCCCACTTGAGTCTGTACTGGGCCCACTCGAGTCCACACTGGGACCACGCGAATCCATACTGTGCCCACTCGAGGCAACACTGGACCCCCTCGAGTCCACACTGGACCCACTCGAGTCCACACTTAGCCCGCTCAAGTCCACACTGGGCACACTCGAGTCCACACTGGGGTCACTCGAGTCCACACTGGGCCCACTTGAGTCCACACTGGGGTCACACGAGTCCACACTGGGCTCACTCGAGTTCACACAGAGCCCACTCTAGTCCACACCGGGCCCACTTTAGTCCACACTGGGCCCACTCCAGTCCACACTGAGCCCACTCGAGTCCGTACTGGGCCCACTTGAGTCCATACTGAGCCTGCTCGATTCCACACTGTGCCCACTCAAGTCCACACTGAGCCCACTCGAGTCCACACTGGGACCACTTGAGTCCACACTGGGCCCACTCGAGTCCACACTGAGCCCACTCGAGTCCACACTGGGACCACTTGAGTCCACACTGGGCCCACTCGAGTCCACACTGAGCCCACTCTAGTCCACACTAGGCCCACTCCAGTCCACACTGGGCCCACTCCAGTCCACACTGGGCTCACTCGAGTCCACACTAGGCTCACTCCAGTCCACACCGGGCCCACTCTAGTCCACACCGGGCCCACTTTAGTCCACACTGGGCCCACACCAGTCCACACTGAGCCCAGTCGAGTCCGTACTGGGCCCACTCGAGTCCATACTGAGCCTGCTCGATTCCACACTGTGCCCACTCAAGTCCACATTGGACCCCTTCGAGTCCACACTGGACCCACTCGAGTCCACACTGGGCATACTCGAGTCCACACTGGGACCACTCGAGTCCACACTGGGCCCACTTGAGTCCATACTAGCCACACTCGAGTCTGTACTGGGCCCACTCAAGTCCACACTGGGCCCACTTGAGTCAACACTGGGTCCACTTGAATCTGTACTGGGCTCACTCGAGTCCACACTGGGCCCACTTGAGTCTGTACTGGGCCCACTCGAGTCCACACTGGGCCCATTCCAGTCCACACTGGGACCACGCGAATCCGTACTGAGCCCACTTGAGGCCACACTGGGACCACTCGAGTCCACACTGGGTCCACTATTGTCCACACTGGGGTCACTCGAATCCACACTGGGCCCGCCTGAGTCCACACTGGGGTCACTCGAGTCTGCGCGGGGCCCACTCGGGTCCACACTGGGGTCACTCGAGTCCACACTGAGCCCATTCGAGCCCATACTGGGACCACTCGAGTCCACACTGGGCTCACTCAAGTCCATACTGAGCCCATTCGAGCCCACACTGGGGTCACTCGAGTCCGCACTGGGCCCACTCGAGTCCACACTGGGCCCTCTCGTGTCCATACTGGGACCACTCAAGATCACATTGGGCTCACTCGAGTCCGTACTGGGCTCATTCAAGTCCACACTGGGACCACTCGAGTCCGTACTGAGCCCACTCGAGTCTACACTGGGATCACTCGAGTCCACACTGGGACCACTTGGGTCCACACTGGGACCACTATTGTCCACAATGGGGTCACTCGAGTCCACACTGGGATCACTCAAGTCCGTACTGAGCCCACTCGAGTCCACACTGGGACCACTCGAGTCCACACTGGGACCACTCAAGTCCACATTGAGCCCACTCGAGTCCACACTGGAACCACTCGAGTCCACACTGGGACCACTATTGTCCACAATGGGGTCACTCGAGTCCACACTGGGGTCACTCAAGTCCGTACTGAGCCCACTCGAGTCCACACTGGGCCCACTCAGGTCCACACTGGGGTCACTCGAGTCCACACTGGGCACACTCGAGTCCACACTGGGGTCACTCGAGTCCACACTGGGCCCTCTCAAATCCACACTGGGCCCACTCAAATCCACACTGGGCCCACTTGAGTCCACACTGGGCCCACTCAGGTCCACACTGGGGTCACTCGAGTCCACACTGGGCCCACTCAGGTCCACACTGGGGTCACTCGAGTCCACACTGGGCCCTCTCAAATCCACACTGGGCCCACTCAAATCCACACTGGGCCCACTCGAGTCCACACTGAGCCCACCTGACTCCACACTGAGCACATACGAGACCACACTGGGCCCACTTGAGTCCACAATGGGGTCACTCGAGTCCACACTGAGCCCACTCTAGTCCACACTGGGATCACTCCAGTCCACACTGGGCATACTCGAGTCCACACTGGGCACACTCGAGTCCGTACTGAGCCCACTCAAGTCCACACTGAGCCCGCTAAAGTCCATACTGAGCCTGCTCGAGTCCGTACTGAGCCTGCTCGATTCCACACTGTGCCCACTCAAGTCCACATTGGACCCCTTCGAGTCCACACTGGACCCACTCAAGTCCACACTGGGATCACTCGAGTCCACACTGGGCCCGCCTAAGTCCACACTGTGGTCACTCGAGTCCGCACGGGGCCCACTCGGGTCCACATTGGGGTCACTCGAGTCCACACTGGGACCACTCGAGTCCATACTGAGCCCATTCGAGTCCACACTGGGGTCACTCGAGTCCACACTGGGACCACTTGAGTCCACACTGGGCTCACTCGAGTCCACACTGAGCCCACTCGAGTCCACACTGGGCATACTCGAGTCCACACTGGGGTCACTCAAGTCCACACAGATCCCACTCGAGTCCGTACTGGGACCACTCGAGTCCACACTGGGCCCACTTGAGTCTGTACTGGGCCCACTCGAGTCCACACTGGGACCACGCGAATCCATACTGTGCCCACTCGAGGCAACACTGGACCCCCTCGAGTCCACACTGGACCCACTCGAGTCCACACTTAGCCCGCTCAAGTCCACACTGGGCTCACTCGAGTCCACACTGGGATCACTCAAGTCCGCACTGAGCCCACTCGAGTCCACACTGGGACCACTCGAGTCCACACTGGGCCCACTTGAGTCTGTACTGGGCCGAGAAAGTGAGGTCTGCAGACGCTGGAGATCAAAGCTGAAACTTTATTGCTGGAACAGCACAGCAGGTCAGGCAGCATCTAGGGAACAGAAGATTCGACGTTTCGGGCACATGCCTGAAGAAGGGCATGTGCCCGAAACGTCGAATCTTCTGTTCCCTAGATGCTGCCTGACCTGCTGTGCTGTTCCAGCAATAAAGTTTCAGCTCTGTACTGGGCCCACTTGAGTCTGTGCTGAGCCCACTCGAGTCCACACTGGGCCCACTCGAGTCCACACTGGGGTCACTCGAGTCAGTACTGAGCCTACACGAGTCCGTACTGGGCTCACTCGAGTCCACACTGGGCCCACACGAACCCACACTGGGATCACCCGAGTCCACACTGGGCCCGCCTAAGTCCACACTGGGGTCACTCGAGTCCACACTGGGACCACTCGAGTCCATACTGAGCCCATTCGAGTCTACACTGGGGTCACTCGAGTCCACACTGGGACCACTCGAGTCCACACTGGGACCACTTTAGTCCACACTGGGCCCACTACTATCCACACTGGGATCACTCGAGTCCACACTGGGCCTGCTCGAGTCCACACTGGGCCCACTCGAGTCCACACTGGGGTCACTCGAGTCCACACTGGGCCCACTCAAGTCCACACTGGAACCACTCGAGTCCACACTGGGACCACTATTGTCCACACTGGGATCACTCGAGTCCACACTGGGCCCGCCTAAGTCCACACTGTGGTCACTCGAGTCCGCACGGGGCCCACTCGGGTCCACACTGGGGTCACTCGAGTCCACACTGGGACCACTTGAGTCCATACTGAGCCCATTCGAGTCCACACTGGGGTCACTCGAGTCCACACTGGGACCACTTGAGTCCTCACTGGGCCCACTCGAGTCCACACTGGGCCTGCTCGAGTCCACACTGGGCCCACTGGAGTCCACACTGGGGTCACTCGAGTCCACACTGCGACCACTTGAGTCCACACTGGGCCCACTCGAGTCCACACTGGGCCTGCTCGAGTCCACACTGGGCCCACTCGAGTCCACGCTGGGGTCACTCGAGTCCACACTGGGCATACTCGAGTTCACACTGGGTCCACTCCAGAGCACACTGGGGCCCACTCCAGTCCATACTGGGCCCACTCAAGTCCACACTGAGCCTGCTCAAGTCCACACTGTGCCCACTCGAGGCAACACTGGACCCCCTCGAGTCCACACTGGACCCACTCGAGTCCACACTTAGCCCACTCAAGTCCACACTGGGCACACTCGAGTCCATACTGGGGTCACTCGAGTCCACACTGATCCCACACGAGTCCGTACTGGGAACACTCGCGTCAACTTTGGGCCCACTTGAGTCCACACTGGGCACCCTCGAGTCCACACTGGGCCCACTTGTGTCCACACTGAGCCTGCTCGAGTCCACACTGGGCACACTCGAGTCCACACTGGGCCCACTTGAGTCCACACTGGGCCTGCTCGAGTCCACACAGGGCCCACTCCAGTCCACACTGGGCCCACTCCAGTCCACACTGGGCCCACTTGAGTCCACACTGAGCCTGCTCGAGTCCACACTGAGCCTGCTCGAGTCCACACTGGGCTCGCTTGCGTCCACACTGGGCACACTCGAGTCCACACTGGGCCCACTTGAGTCCACACTGCGCCTGCTCGAGTCCACACTGAGCCTGCCCGTGTCCACACTGGGCTCACTACAGTCCACACTGGGCACACTCGAGTCCACACTGGGCCCACTTGAGTCCACACTGAGCCTGCTCGAGTCCACACTGGGCACACTCGAGTCCACACTGGGCCTACTTGCGTCCACACTGGGCACACTCGAGTCTGTACTGGGCCCACTTGAGTCCACACTGAGCCTGCTCGTGTCCACACTGGGCACACTCGAGTCTACACTGGGCCCACTTGAGTCCACACTGAGCCTGCTCGTGTCCACACTGGGCACACTCGAGTCCACACTGGGCCCACTTGAGTCCACACTGAGCCTGCTCGTGTCCACACTGGGCCCACTCCAGTCCACACTGGGCACACTCGAGTCCACACTGGGCCCACTTGAGTCCACACTGAGCCTGCTCGAGTCCACACTGAGCCTGCTCGTGTCCACACTGGGCACACTCGAGTCCACACTGAGCCTGCTCGAGTCCACACTGAGCCTGCTCGTGTCCACACTGGGTCCACTTGAGTCCACACTGAGCCTGCTCGTGTCCACACTGGGTCCACTTGAGTCCACACTGAGCCTGCTCGTGTCCACACTGGGCACACTCGAGTCCACACTGGGCCCACTTGCGTCCACACTGGGTACACTCGAGTCCACACTGGGCCCACTTGAGTCCACACTGAGCCTGCTCAAGTCCACACTTGGCCCACTCCAATCCGCACTGGGCCCACTCGAGTCTACACTGAGCCTGCTCGAGGCAACACTGGACCCAATCGAGTCCACACTTAGCCCGCTCAAGTCCACACTGATCCCACTCGAGTCCGTACTGGGACCACTCGCGTCCACACTGGGCCCACTTGAGTCCACACTGAGCCTGCTCGAGTCCACACTGGGCCCACTCGAGTCTACACTGAGCCTGCTCGAGTCCACACTGGGCCCACTCCAATCCGCACTGGGCCCACTCGAGTCCACACTGAGCCTGCTCGGGTCCACACTGGGCCCACTCGAGTCTACACTGAGCCTGCTCGAGTCCACACTGGGCCCACCCCAATCCGCACTGGGCCCACTCGAGTCCACACTGGGCCCACTTGAGTCCACACTGAGCCTGCTCGTGTCCACACTGGGCACACTCGAGTCCACACTGGGCCCACTTGCGTCCACACTGAGCCTGCTCGAGTCCACACTGAGCCCACTCGAGTCCACACTGGGCACACTCGAGTCCACACTGATCCCACTCGAGTCCGTACTGGGACCACTCGCGTCCACACTGGGCCCACTGGAGTCCACACTGAGCCTGCTCGAGTCCACACTGGGCCCACTTGAGTCCACACTGAGCCTGCTCGAGTCCACACTGGGCACACTCGAGTCCACACTGGGCCCACTCCAGTCTGCACTGGGCCCACTCGAGTCTACACTGAGCCTGCTCGAGTCCACACTGGGCCCACTCCAGTCCGCACTGGGCCCACTCGAGTCTACACTGAGCCTGCTCGAGTCCACACTGGGCCCACTCCAGTCCGCACTGGGCCCACTCGAGTCCACATTGAGCCTGCTCGAGTCCACACTGGGCCCACTCGAGTCCATACTGGGCCCACTCGAGTCCACATTGAGCCTGCTCGAGTCCACACTGGGCCCACTCGAGTCCATACTGGGCCCACTCGAGTCCACATTGAGCCCACTCGAGTCCATACTGGGCCCACTCGAGTCCACATTGAGCCTGCTCGAGTCCACACTGAGCCCACTCGAGTCCATACTGGGCACACTCGAGTCCACACTGAGCCTGCTTGTGTCCACACTGAGCCTGCTCGATTCCACACTGGGCCCACTCGAGTCCACACTGGGCACACTCGAGTCCACACTGAGCCTGCTTGTGTCCACACTGAGCCTGCTCGATTCCACACTGGGCCCACTCGAGTCCACACTGGGCTGACTCGAGTCTGTTCTGGGCCCAGTCAAGTCCACATTTAGCCCACCGACTCCACACTGGGGTCACTTGAGTCCACACTGGGCCCACTGAATCCACACTGGCCCCGTCACCGACTGCTCTGTTACTGCGCTGGGCTGACTGCATAATGCCATTGCCACAACCGAACTCTTTATCAAGCGGCAGGTAAAATAAATGAGGAAATAAAAACAAGAGAAAAGAAAAGAAACGAAAAGCATAGCAGACGGAGCAAACAAGCGCTGGACTCAGACACCCTGATCTTGAATGAGCTGTCATCATTTTCAATTAAATATTGGCAAGTTCAACAATGTTACACAGTTTCATTGTTAAAGTACAGATTTCTCCCACCTTCCTGACTCGGTTATTAATCAGTGCTGACCCAGATCACTCACAACCCATGATACTCAATTTGCTCCTGGGTTGATTTTCTGCTCCCATCTTCTCTTGTTCTCAAAGCCCATCCACTACCACAGGACCACCAGCTGTCTTCACCATTGCCTGAGCTCGCATGTTCCCAATGCTGGTCTGTGCTTGTCTTATCCTCGGAGTCAACCATTCCAGCTCTTTCCTGGCCAGTGTCCTACCCTTTGCAAACTTGCAAGAGCTCTCAGTCCCTCTTAGTTTGGTCGGGGAATCGTACAGGCTTGCAGCACAGAAACAGGTCCTTCCACTCAACTTGTCCACTCCAGCCTGGTTTCCTAAACTGAGCTAGTCCCATTCACCAGCGTTTGGCCCATATCTCTCTCAATCTTTCCCAAATGTTCAAATATCTTTTAAATGTCGTAATCATACCGGCCTCTACCACTTCCTCTGGCAGCTCGATCCATACAGGCACCACCCTCTGTGTGAAAAAGTTACCCCTTTTAGCTGCCATTTCAATCTTTCCCTTCTCACCCTTTCGTTTTGGATTCCCTCCCACCCCGGATAAAAAAGGCGTAGGCTATTTACCTCGTCCATGCCCCTCATGGATTTCTGAATTTCCAGAAGGTCACCCCTCAGCCTCTGACAACTTCAAGGGAAAAAAAGCCTTCACCTATCCAACCTCTCCTTATAACTCAAACCTTCCAGTCTAAGTAACATCCTTGTATACCTGTTTTACACCCTTTCCAGTTTAATAGCATCCTACCTATAGTAGGCCAGCAAATATTGAATGCCACACTCCAAATTTAATTTTACCAATGTCTTGCATAGCTTTGACATAACACCTCAACTCCTGTACTCGGTGCTCTGAACAATCAAGGCCAGTATGCCAAACGCCTTCTTTACCACAGTGTCGACCTGCGACTCCACTTTCAGGGGAACTACGTACCAGCACACCGAGGTCCCTTTGTTCGGCAAAACTCCACAGGGCTCTACCATTAGCTGTGCAAGTCCTGCCCTGGTTTGTCTTACCAAAACGCAACAGCCCCCCCCCCCCCCACCTTTATCGAAATTCAACTCTGTCTGCCCTGGTCACTAGTGTAAGCCCCATTTGTCACCCCATCAAAGGTGAGCAAGTCTTCAACCACAATCTCCGAGCTTCCTTCCCTATTCCTTTCTCAAGTAACGACTCAGCTTGAAATCTATCTCTTTTGCAAAATTCTTGGTCCCCTTCTGCCTTTCCTCTGTCACCCGTTATCTGATTATGGAGCTTTGAAATGTTTTGGGTTGCGTTGAAGACAAACTAAACACTCCACTTTGCCGAAGTGGCACTCACCCTGCCCTTTAGTATGATCTGTCTTTGTGACTTGGATGATTTGTTCAACATATCCCTGAAACAAATTGCCTCCTTTTCCCTTGCAATCCAATGGGACCTTGTGTCACTGACAGTTCATCCCTTCTAGCAATATTTAAGCTTCTGTCAGAAAATAGTTCATAATTCCACCACATCTACCTGGCCTAGCTCTGAATGCAACCGACCACTAACAAACTTCTCGACTTAACTTCGGACGCATTTGACAAGCAGGACTTACTCATTCCGATCGGGAATCGAGCTGGCCTCATGTTGACAACACCTTGGGCTTGTCAGATCTCAAGAAAGCGTCCACGGCAGCCTCGGCTTTGCAACTTTGAGAGCTGAGGTCTCCACCAGCTCTCGGGTGAACAGATGTTATCACGACACAGGAAGGAAGGGGAACTGAGTGTGTAACTAACTCACCCACTGCAGACTATTCTTTGCCATCGAAGACAAGTGACAATTGGAAAAAAAATATTGGCAGCCAGTTCCCACTGAGTAGAGCATTAAACTTGCTGATGGAGATCAGGAATTCGGAACGAGAGACTTTCAGATTGATTATTTAGCCCTTTCAACAGAAAAGCGACTAAGACAAAAGTCAACTACTCCTGACACAAGATTACGCAACACTGGTACAGGCAATTTGGCCCAACCCATCAGTAGAATCCTGTAGTGTGGAAACAGGCCCAATATTTCCACACTGACCTTCCGAGGAGTAACCCACCAGACCCATCCCCCTAACCTACTGGTCTACGTTTACCCTTGACTAACACACCTCTGAACACTACGGGTAATTTAGCATGGCCAATCCACTCTAACCTGCACACCTTTGAACTGTGGGAGGAAACCAGAGCACCGGAGGAAACCCACACAGACTCGGGGAGAATGTGCAAACTCCACACAGAGAGTTGCCTGAGGCTGGGTCCCTGGTGCTATGAGGATGCACCGCTGAGCCACCATGTCACCTTACTGCTCATGTTCATTTTGGTCTCAAGCCTCCTCCCATATTTTTCTCACCGACATTATCAACTCCCTTTCTCTTCTCTCTCATAAACCATCTCATTCCCCTGAAACACACCAATCTTATTGACTTCAACCACTGCCGTGTCATCAAGTTCCACATCTCTGAGTAAGGAGGCTTCTTCTGAATTTCCGGTCGGATTTCTTGGTGAGTATCTTATATTGACGGCGCCTCTTAGATTAGATTAGATTAGATTAGATTACAGTGTGGAAACAGGCCCTTCGGCCCAACAAGTCCACACCGACCCGCCGAAGCGAAACCCACCCATACCCCTACATTTACCCATTACCTAACACTACGGGCAATTTAGTATGGCCAATTCACCTGAGCTGCACATCTTTGGACTGTGGGAGGAAACCGGAGCACCCGGAGGAAACCCACACAGACCCGGGGAGAACGTGCAAACTCCACACAGTCAGTCGCCTGAGGCGGGAATTGAACCCGGGTCTCTGAGAGGATGTGTTCTATCTGTATCCATGCTGCCAAAGGGTATTTCTTCAGTTTGAAGCCCTCTGTTAGACTTGTGCCTCTTCCTTTCTGCTTCATAGGATAGGACACACAACCTGTCAATCACGTCATCCACCAATCCACCTCACTGGGATGTTCAAACACAGAAACGTATCCGTAGGAGTAGGCCATTTGACCCTTCAAGTCTGCTGTTCAGTACGATAAGTGGTTGCTCTCATTGTAACCTCAGTTCCACGTTCCTCCTCATGGGCCTGCATGCTTCTTCTTTATTCACCCCATGGGACCCAGGGATCGCCAATATTCATCGCCCATTCCTAAACGCCCTTCGAAACATGGTGGTGAGCTGCCCTTCAGGATGACGTCGTGAGCTGCCTTCTTCAATCACTGCTAACACACAGAGTGAAAGAATCCTTCCACCTACAGTGCAGGGGTGACAAGTGGGCGACTGTGATCTTCAGAGCTCGCCAATGCTTGAATCTGGGCTGATATCCATACTCCTCAAATCAACTTTCTTTCAATAACATGTTCAGAGCAGAAGGTTTTCACACTGTGTGGATTCTATTGATGGGTTGGCCCAAATCGCCTGCATCAGTGTTGCATTATCTTGTGTCAGGAGTAGTTGATTTTTGCTTCTGTCACTTTTCTGTTGAAAGAGCTATTGTGTAGGATATCCTTGGAAGGGTCAAATAGTAAAGGAAAGTCTGCAAGAGGTGATTTGTTGTGAAAGAGGGAAAGATAGTTACACCCACCATTATGTCTTTCTGCTCTGTCTGTCTTTCTCTTTCTCTCCCTGAGCTGTTCTGGCCTATACGTGACTCCAGACCATGTGATTGAATCTAAACAGCCCTCTGGAATGACCTCGGTTAGAGACAAATAAAAAACACAGACTTCTCCACCTCCTGATGGCTTGCTGTGCTCTTCCAGCCTCCTGCCTGTCTCCTCTAGAATGATGTCAGCAAGTTACTCCCCTGAAAGGTGATTAGGGGATGGGTGTGAAATCCTGGCTTTGTCCAGCGAAGCCCACAACCCTCGACAAAAAAAACAGTGATAGACAAAAGTACCTTTTTCAGGTTCTTACACTCAGTGGTGCCACAAGGCAGCCGATCGAGGGAGAGACACCCTTGGGCAGCATGGATACAGAGAGAACACGTCCTCTCACGAGTAAGAGGGGCCGTCAATATAAGATAAGTCACCAAGAAATCCAACCGGAAATTCAGAAGAAACCTCCTTACTCTGAGATGTGGAGCTCAGGGTTTGTGTAAAGATGCTCGGGTGCCCGTTGCCATGGTTGTGGGTTGTTGGGAGCTGGGAAGTTGATTTGCAGACATTTTGTCCCCTGTCTCGGTGACACCCTCAGCCTCCTGTGAAGAGCTGCTGTATTGTCTCTTCTGGAATTTATTTGGTTCCATTCCTGCTGCTTCCGGTCGGTGGTTCTGGTTGTTTGTTGTCGTGGCGACATATTGGTCTTTGCCGATGGAGACAGTGGCTGAGGGCCAGGCTTCTAGAAATCCTCTGGCTGGCCTCTGTTTGGCTTGTCCCAGGGTCGTTGTGTTGTCCCAGACCAGATGCCCCTTCGCAGGCAGGAGAGGACACTCTGGTGGTGCCATTCACCAAAGGGGCTGTGAGACAATGAGGTGGGTTTGAATAAGACCTGCAGCTAACATGGGCGGCATGGTGGCTCAGTGGTTAGCACTGCTGCCTCACAGCACCAGGGTCCCAGGTTCGATTCCAACCTCGGGTGACTGCCTGTGTGGAGTTTGCACATTCTCCCCGTGTCTGCGTGGGTTTCCTCCCACAATCTAAAGATGTGCAGGTTAGGGTGGATTGGCCATGCTAAATTGCCCATAATGTTAGGTGCATTAGTCAGAGGGAAATGGGTCTGGGTGGGTTACTCTTCGGAGGGTCGGTGTGGACTTGTTGGGCTGAAGGGCCTGTTTCCACACTGTAGGAAATCTAATCTAACTGCCCATCCCCCTCCATCCAACGCCAACTGGATTCAGCATCTGGCTTCCTCCAGGGTTGGCAGTTGCCATGGAAACATAGGCCCAGTGGATAGCCACCCAACATGGGCAGCAAGAGGGGAGGGGAAGGGTGGGGCTAAGAACGTAGACCTGTTCCAGTTGTCCCTTCCTCTCTTAAGAAGAGAGGGCAGTGCCACAGGCTGAGGAGAAAGTGAGGACTGCAGATGCTGGAGATCAGAGTCGAGAATGTGGTGCTGGAAAAGCACAGCCGGTCAGGCAGCATCCGAGGAACAGGAGAATTGATGTTACGGGCATAGGCCTTTCCTCAGGAATGAGGCTGGGAGCCTCGGGGATGGAGAGATAAACGGGAGGGGGGGGGGGTGGGGCAGTGGGGGGAGGTGTGTGTGTGTGTGTGTGTGTGTGCTGAGTATGCGATGGGTGGATGGAGGTGTGGGTAAAGGTGATAGGTCGGAGGGGAGGGTGGGAAGGAAGATGGACTTGTTGGACAGGTCATGGGGGTGGTGCTGAGCTGGAACTGGGATAAGGTGGGGGGGGAGGGGAAATGAGGAAATTAGTGAAATCCATATTGATGCATGGGGTTGGAGGGTCACAAGGTGGAAGATGAGGGGTTCTTCCTCCAGGCGTCGGGTGGTTAGGGAGTGGTGATGGAGGAGGCCATGTCCTCGGTGGAGTGGGAGGTGGAGTTGAAGTGTTCGGCCACGGGGCAGTGGGGTTGGTTGGTGCGGGTGTTCCGGAGATGTTCTCTGAAGCACTCTGCGAGTAGGCGTCCTGCCTCCCCAATGTAAACGAGACCGCATTGGGAGCAAGGAATACGGTAAATGACGTGTGGAGGTGCAGGTGAAACTTTGGTGTATGTGGAAGGCTCCTTTGAAGAACTTGCAAACAGCACCCACCTCAGCCACTCTGACAGAGGTCCCCTGTCAGGACATTCATAGAACATGGAACAGTCCAGCACAGTACAGGCCCTTCGGCCCACGATGTGTCGAGCATTTATCTTTATCTAAGATCAACCTCACCTACACACCCCTCAATTTACTGCCCCGTGCGCTTGTCCAGCCGTCACTTAAATGTCCCTAATGTCTCTGACTCTCCTACCACCGCTGCCAGTGCATTCCACACACCCACCACTCTCTGTGTAAAACATCTACCTCTGACATCTCCCCCATACTTTCCTCCAATCACCTTAACATTATGACCCCTCGTGACAGCCATTTCTGTGCTGGGGAAAAGTCTCTGGCTAGCCACTCTCTCTATACCTCTCACTACCTTGTACATCTCGATCAAGTCACCTCTCTCCAGTGTGAAAAGTCCGAACTCACTCAACCTCTCATCATAAGAGCCTCTCTACCACCATCTTGCCAAAGCCAGTGGAATTTTGCAACTGAAAAAGGAAAGCTGACATCTAGACTGGACACTCTTACTGGGTAGACCCTCCAGCCACAAATTGCCTTGATGAGATAGACTCATCTGCTGCCTCACAGTGCCAGGGACCTGGGTTCGATTCCACCCTTGGGTGACTGTCTGTGTGGAGACGTTCTCCCTGTGTCTGCGTGGGTTTCCTTTGGATGCTCCGTGTTTCCTCCCACAGTCTGAAGATGTGCAGAGTAGGTCGTGCTAAATTGCCCATAGTGTCCATGGATGTGTGGGTTAGCCATGGGAAACATGGGGTTATAGGGTCGGGGTAGGGTGCTCTTCGGAGGTTCGATGTGGGCCGAATGGCCTGCTTCCACACTGTAGGGATTCTATAACAGCAGGGCAGGTTCCCTTTTGTTTCCCATTGCTCCCCCCCGGCCCAGCTGCAAACCCTGGAACTGCACAACTGGAATGGGAAGGGTCAGGGACAAGAAAATGTCTCTTGAGGACACATGGGTTCAATTGAAACTAGGTCTCAACATCTATAGACACGTGTGTGCTTTCATTCTTTACTGCTCTTGGTGAGAGTGAAAATGGCGGAGTATGCCTGAGTTAAGCAGCCTCCTTGCTCACCCCAAAGAGGGCAGGAGTTACACTGTCATGGCATCGTTCCTGTCACAGAAACATCCTGGATAGCAAATCATTTCACGTGTCCTTCAGCCCTGATATGCACGTCTGCAGCCAGGATGGAATTCTTTGCTGATGAGATGACTGATTGTAAAATTTATGTGGATGCTCTCCAATAGACCGATGGTTGCATGGCTCTGGTAGCTTTTTGTGTGTGTGTGGTTGTGGTCATTCATGCCCGCACACTTCCCCAGGACCAACGGTTCATTTGAGTTATGTGTCTTACGACAGAGTTGGGTGGCGTCCAGTACTTCATTGGTGCCCGATCTTGTTGCGTGTTCTTCTGCTGGGAGAAGCAGATGTCAAGGGTACACTCTGTCACTGCAGATGTCGGAGTCTGCTAAAGCATTCCATTCCAGTTTAGCAGCGCCCGCAAATTCCCAGACTCGACGGGTGGAGGAACGGTATCTGTGTCAGGGCGCCTCAGTTGCTGTGGGTAAAACAGCTCTCAGCTTCCTGCCCACGGAGGGAGCCTCTGAAGCTGACATTCCTCAGCTCCCTGCCAATCTCCGATCCCTGCCTGAATGGGAGCCATGCTTTCCCTGAAACCCAATGACAGACAATACTGGCGTCCTGGATTGTGGGAGCATGAGGTGCAGTGAAGCTTTCAGACAGAAGCTTTGGTCAAACTTATCTTTTGTTGCACAACAGGAAATGTGGTTCAAGAGCAAGTGAAGAAGTCGCATTTGATTTTGTAATGGTGCTGAGGCCCTCAGAACAACAACAACAAAATCAATATTCACTTGATGATGGCTTTGCCCAGTGTAGGTGGTTCCGGTCTCCATTAACTTACATAAGAACCAGGAGCAGGAGTAGGCCATCTGGTCCCATTGAGCCCACTCTGACATTTAATAAGCTCATGGCTGGACTGAGCTCCACTTCCCCGCCCTCTCACCCCAACCCTTAACTCATTTCCTGTTCAAACGTTTATCTTTGCCGTAAAAACATTCAACGAGGGCAGCCTCAAACTGCTTCAAACCTCAAACCCTGCAAACTGCAGGGACTTCCACAGATTCACAACCCTCTGGGTGAAGAAGTTCCTCCTCAGCTCCATCTTAAACCTGCTCCCCGTTATTTGGAGGTGATGCCCCTCGTTCTAGTTTCACCCACCAGTGGAACCAACCTCCCTGCTTCCATCTTATCTGTTCCCTTCATAATTTTATATGTTTCTGTAAGATCCCCCCTCATGCTTCTAAATTCCAAAGAATATAGTCCCAGTATAATCAATCTCTCCTCAGGGTGAAAGGGGAGGCTGGTAGGTATAGGGAATGCCGGATGGCTAAAGAAATTGAGAGTTTGTTAAGATAAAGGAGGAAGCATATGTCAGGTATAGACAGGATAGATCGAGTGAATCCTTAGAGTATAAAGAAAGTAGGAGTATACTTAAGAGGGAAATCGGGAGGGAAAAACGGGGACATGAGATAGCTTTGGCAAATAGAATTAAGGCGAATCCAAAGGGTTTTTACAAATATATTAAGGACAAAAGGGTAACTAAGGAGAGAATAGGGCCCCTCAAAGATCAGCAAGGCGGCCTTTGTATGGAGCCACTGGAAATGGGGGAGATACTAAATGAATATTTTGCATCACTATTTACTGTGGAAAAGGATATGGAAGATATAGACTGTAGGGCAATAGATGGTGACATCTTGCAAAATGTCCAGATTACAGAGGAGGAAGTGCTGGATGTCTTGAAACGGTTAAAGGTGGATAAATCCCCAGGGCCTGATCAGGTGTACCCGAGAACTCTGTGGGAAGCTAGAGAAGTGATTGCTGGGCCTCTTGCTGCGATATTTGTATCATTGATAGTCACAGGTGAGATGCTGGAAGACTGGAGGTTGGCTAAAGTGGTGCCACTGTTTAAGAAGGGTGGTAAAGACAAGCCAGGGAACTATAGACCAGTGAGCCTGACCTCGGTGGTGGGCAAGTTGTTGGAGGGAATCCTGAGGGACATGATGTACATGTATTTGGAAAGGCAAGGACTGATTAGGGATAGTCAACATGGCTTTGTGCGTGGGAAATCATGTCTCATAAGCTTGATTGAGTTTTTTGAAGAAGTAACAAAGAAGATTGATGAGGGCAGAGCAGTAGATGTGAGCTAAATGGACTTCAGTAAGGCGTTCGTAAGGTTCCCCATGGGAGACTGATTAGCAAGGTTAGATCTCACGGAATACAGGGAGAATTAGCCATTTGGATATAGAACTGGCTCAATGGTAGAAGACGGAGGGTGATGGTGGAGGGTTGTTTTTCAGACTGGAGGCCTATGACCAGTGGAGTGCCACAAGGATCGGTGCTGGGCCCTCTACCTTTTGTCATTTACATAAATGATTTGGATGCGAGCATAAGAGGTAGAGTTAGTAAGTTTGCAGATGACACCAAAATTGGAGGTGTAGTGGACAGCGAAGAGGGTTACCTCAGATTACAACAGGATCTTGACCAGGTGGGCCAGTGGACTAAGAAGTGGCAGATGGAGTTTAATTCAGATAAATACGAGGTGCTGCATTTTGGGAAAGCAAATCTTAGCAGGACTTATACACTTAATGGTAAGGTCCCAGGGAGTGTTGCTGAACAAAGAGACCTTGGAGTGCGCTGAAGCCAAACGCCAACTCGAGGACACCTCTTCCTACTGCCCCCTCGACCATGACCCCACCCCCCATCACCAAACCATCATCTCCCAGGCCATACAGAACCTCATCACCTCAGGAGATCTCCCACCCACAGCTTCCAACCTCATAGTCCGGGAACCCCGCACCGCCCGGTTCTACCTCCTTCCCAAGATCCACAAGCCTGACCACCCATGCTCCTGCCCCACTGAACCCATCGCTACCTACCTCGACACAGTCCTATCCCCCCTAGTCCAGGAACTCCCCACATACGTTCGAGACACCACCCACGCCCTCCACCTCCTCCAAGACGTCTGTTTCCCCGGCACCCAACGCCTCATCTTCACCATCGATATCCAATCCCTCTACACCTCCATCCGCCATGACCAGGGCCTCCAAGCCCTCCGTTTTTTCCTCTCCAGACGTCCCCAACAGTACCCTTCCACCGAAACTCTCATTCGTTTGGCCGAACTGGTCCTCACCCTTAACGATTTCTCCTTTGAATCCTCCCACTTCCTCCAGACCAAAGGGGTAGCCATGGGCACAGTATTGGGCCCCAGCCATGCCTGTCTCTTTGTTGGCTACGTAGAGCAGTTGATCTTCCGTAATTACACCGGCACCACTCCCCACCTCTTCCTCCACTACATTGATGACTGCATTGGCGCCACCTCGTGCTCCTGCGAGGAGGTTGAGCAATTCATCAACTTCACCAACACATTCCACCCTGACCTGAAATTTACCTGGACCATCTCTGACACCTCCCTCCCCTTCCTGGACCTCTCCATCTCCATTAATGACGACCGACTTGACACTGACATTTTTTACAAACCCACCGACTCCCACAGCTACCTGGATTACACCTCTTCCAACCCTATCTCTTGCAAAAATGCCATCCCGTATTCCAAATTCCTCCGCCTTTGCCGTATCTGCTCCCAGGAGGACCAGTTCCACCATAGAACACACCAGATGGCCTCCTTCTTTAGAGACCGCAATTTCCCTTCCCACGTGGTTAAAGATGCCCTCCAACGCATCTCGTCCACATCCCGCACCTCCGCCCTCAGACCCCACCCCTCCAACCGTAACAAGGACAGAACGCCCCTGGTGCTCACCTTCCACCCTACAAACCTTCGCATAAACTAAATCATCCGCCGACATTTCCGCCACCTCCAAACAGACCCCACCACCAGGGATATATTTCCCTCCCCACCCCTTTCCGCCTTCCGCAAAGACCGTTCCCTCCGTGACTACCTGGTCAGGTCCACGCCCCCCTACAACCCACCCTCCCATCCTGGCACTTTCCCCTGCCACCGCAGGAACTGTTAATCCTGTGCCCACACCTCCTCCCTCACCTCTATCCAAGGCCCTAAAGGAGCCTTCCACATCCATCAAAGTTTACTTGCACATCCACTAATATCATTTATTGTATCCGTTTCTCCCAATGCGGTCTCCTCTACATTGGGGAGACTGGGCGCCTCCGAGCAGAGCGCTTTAGGGAACATCTCCGAGACACCCGCACCAATCAACCACACCGCCCCGTGGCCCAACATTTCAACTCCCCCTCCCAGTCTGCCGAGGACATGGAGGTCCTGGGCCTCCTTCACCGCCGCTCCCTCACCACCAGACGCCTGGAGGAGGAATGCCTCATCTTCCGCCTCGGAACACTTCAACCCCAGGACATCAATGTGGACTTCAACAGTTTCCTCAATTCCCCTTACCCCACCTCATCCTAATTTCAAACTTCCGCTCAGCACTGTCCCCATGACTTGTCCGGACTTGTCCGACCTGCCTATCTCCTTTTCCACCTATCCATTCCACCCTCTCCTCCCTGACCTATCATCTCTTCCCCCACTCACCCATTGTACTCTATGTTACTTTCTCCCCACTCCCACCCTCCTCCATCTTATCTCTCCACGCTTCAGGCTCCCTGCCTTTATTCCTGATGAAGGGCTTTTGCCCGAAACGTCGATTTCACTGCTCGTTGGATGCTGCCTGAACTGCTGTGCCCTTCCAGCACCACTGATCCAGATCTTGGAGTGTAGGTTCATAGTTCCTTGAAAGTGGAGTCGCAGGTAGATAGGATAGTGAAGAAGGCGTTTGGTATGCTTTCCTTTATTGGTCAGAGTATTGAGTACAGGAGTTGGGAGGTCATGTTGTGGCTGTACAGGACATTGGTTAGGGCACTGTTGGAATATTGTGTGCAGTTCTGGTCTCCTTCCTATCGGAAAGATGTTGCGAAACTTGAAAGGGTTCAGAAAAGATTTACAAGGATGTTGCCAGGGTTGGAGGATCTGAGCTACAGGGAGAGACTGAACAGCCTGGGGCTGTTTTCCCTGGAGCATCGGAGGCTGAGGGGTGACCTTATAGAGGTTGACAAAATTATGAGGGGCATGAATAGGATAACTAGACAAAGTCTTTTCCCTGGGGTCTGGGAGTCCAGAACTAGAGGACGTAGGTTTAGGGTGAGAGGGGAAAGATATAAAAGAGACCTAAGGGGCAACTTTTTCACGCAGAGGGTGGTACGTGTATGGAATGAGCTGTCAGAGAATGTGGTGGAGGCTGGTACAATTGCAACATTTAAGAGGCATTTGGATGGGTATGTGAACAGGAAGGGTTTGGAGGGATATGAGTCAGGTGCTGGCAGGTGGGACTAGTTTGGGTTGGGATATCTGGTCGGCATGGACGGGTTGAACAGAAGGGCCTGTTTCCATGCTGTGCATCTCTATGACTCTATAAACCAACCCTCTCAACTCTGGAATCCACCCACTGCACCTCCTCTGTACCCCCTCCAGTGTTGGTACATCCTTTCTCAAGCATATATTCTGTCAGGCTTCTTGGCCCTGATGCTGCCCCATTCTATTATGCTGACGGTGATGTTCCTCCAGCTCCAATGCCCCATCACCTTCCTCGGAAGACTGTTACCATATTCCCAACTTTTCAGTATCCATCACATTCGCTCTTGGCCTGCTCCGGTCATGCAGGATGAGAAGGCCCACTCTATCGGAAGTGTACCTCAAGGAATGGACCCCAGCATCAGAATCTCACACAGTCATCTGAAGAGGTCTTTCAGCCATCAAGTCTCTATCTACAGAAAAAAAAACCCATTGAGTCTTATCTACTCTCATCCTACTTTCCCACACTAGCCTTCAATGCTATTTCATTTTAAGGGCACAACCAAGCACTTTTTAAAAATGTTGTGAGGTTTCTCGACTCAACCATCCTTGCAGGTAGTGCATTACAGACCCCTACCATCTTCTGAATGACAAAAAAAGTTTCCTCAAATCCCCTCCATCTTTCCTGCCTTTTACTCTTTCATTATGCCCTCTTACTAATGTGTGACTATCAGCTGCTTTCTATCCCCCCTGTCCATACCCCTCCATAATTTTACACACTCCTATCAAGTCCCCCCATCACCTTCTCAGTTCCTACGTCTGGAGTTTAGAACAGTAGGTAAAATCCTGAGGGGAGGTGACTGGCTGGATGTGGAAAGGACATTTCCTCTTTCAGGAGAATCTAGAGCTAGGGGTCATGGTTTCAATATAAAGGAGGTCCATTGAACAGAGAAATGAGGAAATGTTTCATCCTCTCACAGGGTCGTACGTCTTTGGAATTCCCCACCCCTGAAGGCAGTGGATGCAAAGTCATTAAATAATTTCAAGGTTAAGCTAGATGGATTCTTAATGGCCAAGGGGATGGATTATTATCCAGGGACATGTAGGAATACAGAGGTGAGGTTAAGATCAGATCAGACACGATCTTATTGAATGGCAGAGCAGTTTCAAAGGGCCAGATGGCCTACTGATGTTACTTCGAACATAGAACATTCCAGTGCAGCACAGACCATTCGGCCCTCGATGTTGTGCCGACCTGTGGAACCAATCTGAAGCCCATCTATCCTACACCATTCCATTCTCATCCATATGTCTATCCAGTGACCATTTAAACGCCCTTAAAGTTGGTGAGTGTACTACTGTTACAGGCAGTGCGTTCCACACCCCTACTACTATCTGAGTAAGGAAACTACCTCTGACATCTATCCTATATCTATCACCCCTCAATTTAAAGCTATGCCCCCTCATGCTCGCCATCACCATCCGAGGAAAAAGGCTCTCCCTGTCCACCCTATCTAACCCTCTGATTATCTTATATGTCTCAATTAAGTCACCTCTCAACCTTCTTCTCTCTAACAAAAACAGCCTCAAGTCCCTCAGCCTTTCCTTGTAAGACCCTCCCTCCTTACCAGGCAAAATCCTAGTAAATCTCCTCTGAACCCTTTCCACTGCTTCCACATCCTTCCTATAATGCGGTGACCAGAACTGTACACAATACTCCAAGTGCGGCCGCACCAGAGTTTTGTACAGCTTCAGGATGATCTCATGGCTCCGAAACTCAATCCCTCTACCAATAAAAGCTAATACACCGTATGCCTTCTTAACAATCCTATCAACCCTGGACACCGAGATCTCTCTGTTCATCTGCACTACCATTATGAACTAGGCCAGACCACTCAAAACATCCTTAAGCAGGCAGCCCAGACCATAACTTTGCCATTTGTTTCAATAAGTGTACAGTGAAAATTGCCCGGATTAAGTTAGCAAGGTTGTCTACCGGGCTTAAACAGACAAAAATTTTATTCACAAAATTACACAATGAAACATGAAGAACAGAATTAAAAAACCCTACAGAATTCAGTCTATCCAAACTGGACTGAAGCATGCTGTTCCAATAAACAAACCCCTTTAAAAACCAGTACACGTGCTTATAGGTTGAAGATAGAAGAGAGAGAGAGAGAGAGTTTCCACACAGCTCACTGTTGAGCTCCTAACCAGTTCTGGACTGAACTAAACTGCTCAGCTAGCGAGCTGACCATACCCCTTTCATTCTACAAGTCACTTCTAAAACATGACCACTTTAGCCTGAAGCCTCATCTGATTACATGTAAATAAAAAGGCCTCTCAAAATCCTTTTCATCGCTGCACCAAACCTATCTGATCGGAGCCCGGCCTGGTTTATTACCCCTCAGAAAAAAAAAATCAAGGACACAGTCTCCTTGAGCCAAGGAAAAGCTTTTAGAAAAAAAGGAACCAGCTTTGTGACACCTTCCCCCTTTAAAAAAAAATGAACCAGCAATACCAAAAGATGGCTTCATTTTTAACCCTTCAAAACCCGGTTAGTTATCTATACACACGTATACACTATACTGATTATAGGTATGCAAACATGCACAACCACATGCAAATTCAGACCATGGCACACCCACCACCGAACGCGTCTGTATCTCATTCGAGTCTCGATAATGCATCGGCAATCACGTTTTCGTGACCTGCCACAATTGTCAAGCTGGACGTCTGCAACAAGCTCCATCTAAACAGTCTGGCAGCTTTGTCCTTAAATCTTTCCACAAATGTCAATGGGCTGTGATCAGTGCATACAATCACCTCAGATCCACTGCTGGTAATGTAGACACCGAAATGTTGTCATGCCAACACCAAGATTAAAGTCTCCTTCTCCACTGTCGAATATTTCTGTTGATGAACGTTCAACTTCCTGGAAAAATACCCGACGGGTCTTTCTATACCCTCGTCATCCTCCTGCAGGAGCACCGCACCAGCACCCACATCACTGGCATCGATAGCCACCATGAAAGGCTTCATGAAATCCAGTGTGGCTAATACTGGGGCAGTGGTTAACACAGTTTGCAGGCTGTCAAATGCCTTTTGACACTCCACTGTCCACTGAAACTTCTTGCCCTTTTTAGCAATTCAGTGAGTGGAACAGCCACACTGCTAAAGTTCAACAACAAATTTTCAGGAAAATCCACTCCATCCCAGGAATGGCAGTACTGCCTATCTTGTCGGCGGTATGGGGAATTCCCCAATTACTTTGTTTTTGCATCTCATGGCGCCATTTGTCCATGTCCAATAACATGCCCCAAGAAGGTGACTTGGACTTTGGCAGATTCACTTTTAGCGAGGTTTATTACCAAGCCTGCCTTCCGAAGTCGATCAAACAAGTCCGATATATGCTGTAAATGTTCCTTCCATGAGTGACTAAAAATCACCAGGTCATCAATATACACCACACAGTTGGGTAATGACCTTATTAGTCAGTCTCTGAAATGTGGCTGGAGGGTTTTTCATACCAAACGGCATGACCTTGGCCTGATATGGTCTATTTGGCGTTATGAAAGCTGACATTGCCTTTGCTCTCTCAGGTATTTGCCAGTAGCCTCTGAGCAAGTCCGACTTAGAAATGTAAGTTGCTTGTCCCACTTTGTTGACACAGTCCTCCAACCATGGAACTGGATATGCATTGGTCTTTGTAACAGTGTTTCACTCCCCTTTGATTATACAGCTCACTTCTAAAACATCACCACTTTGGCCTGGAGTCTCACCTGTTTACACAGCAATAAAAGGCCTCCCAAAATCCTTTTCAGGTCTGTACCAGACCAGTCTCATGGGAGCCTGGCCTGGTGTATTACCCCTCTGAAAAAAATCAAAGACAGAGTATCTTTGAGCCAAGGAACAGCTTTTAGAAAAAAAGGAACCAGCTTTGTGACGCGACTAAGAATCTTACCATTAGCCGAGTACTCTGTATTCCTGTTGCTCCATCACCTCACACTTTTCCACATTAAACTCCATTTGCCTCCTCTCAGCCCAGCTCTGCAGCTCAGTCCCTCTGTAACGTCCAACATCCTCCATCAATATCCACAACCCTACCGACCTTAGTGTCATCCGCAAATTTACTAACCCATCCTTCATCCAAGTCATTTATAAACATGACAAACAGCAGTGGACCCAAAACATATCCTTACAGTACCCCACAAGGTAACTGAACTCCAGGATGAATATTTCCCATCAACCACCACCTTCTGTCTTCCTTCAGCTCGCCAATTTCTGATCCAAACCACTAAATCACCCTCAATCCCATGCCTCTGTATTTTGTGCAATAACTTACCTTGGGGAACCTTATCAAATGCTTTACTGAGATCCATATACACCACATCAACCACCTTATTCTCATCCACCTGTTTGGTCACCTTCTCAAAGAACTCAACAAGGTTTGTGAGGCATGACCTACCCTTCACAAAACCGTGTTGACTATCCCTAATCAAATTATTCCTCTCTGGATGGTTATAAATCCTATCTCTGATAACCTTTTCCAACACTTTACCCACAACCGAAGTAAGGCTCACTGGTCTGTAATTACCAGGGTTGTCTCTACTCCCCTTCTTGAACAAGGGGACAGCATTTGCAATCCTCCAGTCTATGGCACTACGCCTGTAAGCAATGATGACATGAAGATCAAAGCCAAAGGCTCTGCAATCTCCTGCCTGGCTTCCCAGAGAATCCGAGGGTAAATCCCACTCAGCCCTAGCGACTTATCTATTTTCACACTTCCCAGAATTGCTAACAGCTCCTCCTTGTGAACCTCAATCCCATCTAGTCTAGTAGCCTGTATCTCAGTATTCTCCTCAACAACATTGTCTTTTTCCAGGGTGAATACTGATGAAAAATATTCATTTAGCGTTTCCCCTATCTCTCTGACTCCAAGCACAACCTCCCACTACTACCCTTGATTGGCCCTAATCTTATTCTAATTATTCTTTTCTTCCTGATATTGCTATAGAAAGCCTGAGGGTTTTCCTTGATCTATCCGCCAATGAGTTCTCATGTCCCCTCCTGGCTCGTCTTAGCTCTCTCTTTAGGTCTTTCCTGCACCCTAACAGAGCCTTCACATCTCATTCTAACATCAGCTACCTTCTTCTTCTTGACCCGAGATTCAACTTCTTTAGCAAACCACAGTTCCCTCGCTCGACCACTTCCTCCCTGCCTGACAGGTACACGCTTATCAAAGACACACAGTAGCTGTTCCTTAAATAAGCTGCACATTTCAAGTGTATCCATCCCCTGCAGTTTCCTTCCCTATCTATGCATCTTAAATCTTGCCTAATCACATCATAATTGCCTTTCCCCCAGCTATAACTCTTTCCCTGCATTATATACATATCCCTTTCCATTGCTAAAGTAAATATAACTGAATTGTGGTGACTATCACTAAAGTACTCACCTACCTCCAAATCTAATACCTGACCGGTTTCATTACCCAGTACCAAATCTAATGTGGCCTCACCCCTTGTTGGCCTGTTGACATATTGTTTAGATTAGATTCCCTACAGTGTGGAAACAGGCCCTTCGGCCGAACAAGTCCACACCGACCTGCAACCCACCCAGACCCATTTACCCTCTGACTAATATACCTAACTACGGGCAATTTAACATGGCCAATTCACTTAACCTGCACATTTTTGGACTGTGGGAGGAAACCGGAGCACCCGGAGGAAACCCACGCAGACACGGGGAGAATGTGCAAACTCCACACAGTCAGTCACCTGAGGCAGGAATTGAACCTGGGTCTCTGGCGCTGTGAGGCAGCAGTGCTAACCACTGTGCCACTGTGCCGCCCGTCAGGAAACACTCCTGCACGCATTGAACAAAAACTGACCCATCGAAAGCACATGAACTATAATTTTTCCAGTCAATATTTGGAAAGTTGAAGTCCCCCATAACAACTCTCCTGTCACTCTCACTCCTATCGAGAATCATCTTTGCTATCCTTTCCTCTACATCTCTGGAACTATTTGGAGGCCTATAGAAAACTCCCAATAGGGAGACCTCTCCTTTCCTGTTTCTAACCTCAGTAGATGAGTCCTCAAAAGTCCTTCCTGCGACCGTAATACTGTCCTTGACTAACAATGCCACATGTCCCCCTCTTTAACCACCTTCCCTGATCTTACTTAAACATCTAAACCCTGGAACCAACAACAACCATTCCTGTCCCTGTTCTATCCATGTCTCCGATATGGTCACAATGTTGAAATCCCAGGTACCAACCCATGCTGCAAGTTCACCCGCCTTATTCTGGATGCTCCGGGCATTGAAGTAGACACACTTCAAACTAACTTCTTGCCTGCCATGGCCTTCTTGCGATCTTGAAATCTTAGTTCTGACTTCACTACTCTCATCCTCCCATGTACTTGGAGCTACAATCTCGGTTCCCATCCCCCTGCTGAATTAGTTTAAACCCACCCAAAGAGCACTAGCAAATTTCCTTCCCAGGATATTTGTGCCCCTCTGATTCAGGTGATCTCATTCTTGTTTGTTGAGGTCTCACCTACCACAGAAAGAGCCGCAATTATCCAGGAATCCAAAACCTTCCCTCCTGCACCATCCCTGTAGCCACGTGTTCAACTCCTCTCTCTCTCTATTCCTCGTCTCACTAGCACGTGGCATGGCCAACAAACCAGAGACAACAACTCTGCTCATCCTAGCACTAAGCCTCCATCCTAGCTCCCTGAATTTCTGCCTTAAATCTCCACCTCTCTTCCTACCTATGTCATTGGTGCCTATGTGGACCATGACTTGGGGTGGCTCCCCCTCCCCTTCAAGGATCCCAGAAACACGATCAGGGGCATCATGGCCTCTGGCACCACCCCAACCGTGAGTCTCTCTCATTCCCACAGAATCTCCTACTAGTCCCCCTAAAGATGGAGTCCCCAATGGCGAATGCACTGCTCATCTCCCCTCTTCCCTTCTGAGCAACAGGGACAGACTCTGTGCCAGAGACCTGTACCCCATTACTAATCCCAGGTCAGTTGCTCCCCGCAACAGTATCCAAAACGGTACACTTGAGGGGAACGGCCACAGGGGATCCCTGCACTGCCTGCTGTTTCCCTTTCCGTCCCCTGACAGCAACCCATCCACATTTTCCTTGCGGGCAACAGTGAGGACTGCAGATGCTGGAAACCAGAGTTTACATCAGAGTGGTGCTGGAAAAGCACAGCAGGTCAGGCAGCATCCGAGGAGCAGGAAAATCGACGTTTCAGGCAAAAGTCCTTTATCAGGAATGAAGGCAGGGAGCCTCCGGGGTGGAGAGATAAGGGGGGGTTGGGGCTGGGGAGAAGGTAGCAAAGAGTACAATAGGTGGAGGGGGGGGGTGGGGATGAAGGTGATAGGTCAGAGAGGAGGGTGGGGGAAGGTAGCAAAGGGTAAGAGCTTCAGGGCAGAGGAGATGACCTGGGAGGCTCCCTGCCTCCCTGCCTGCTCCATCTACCTTTTTCTTGTACCTGAGTTGTGACTACCTCCCTGTAACTCCTCTTGATAACCCCTCCAACTCCCGAATGATCCGAAATTCGTTCAGCTCCGGCTCTAATGCAGGTTTTGAGGTGTGGGTGCAATTCCAGCAGTCAGCATGGACACGGCTGGTGACCCTTACCTCCCACATTCTGCAGGGGGAACATTCGCCTGCCTTAACCTCCCGCTGTTCGAAATTCCCAACAAGACTGCTGAAAAACGACAAAAACAAAAATAAAGAAACCAGTCTTGCTCATATGTTCTACGTCTGAGTACCGAATCAGAATGGGAAAGGGATAGTCTCCATCTGTAACAGTTTGAGGTCACAAGGCCCGTCCATCACATAGCCCTCGCACATTTACACTTCATTGGCAGAGCCATATCGAATCTATGATCAGTCCCCAGCCTCACTCAGGGACTGGTGTTGTCGTGATGCTTTGCTGACTAATAGCTCCCGCCTGCCACGGTACTGTTTCCTGTCAAATTGCCAGGTGCTCTATCTTTTACAGCCAGGGCATGCTCCACACATTTCCTTTCCTGAAGGATGACAGGTCACTATCCCACCAGACACCTACCGAGAGACAAAGGGTTGACCACCCCCATCACATCCCATTACTGTGGAACCATGTGAGAAAGATGACGACACTTTCAGGAACAGAGGGACAGGAGAAATTATTTGCTGCACAACATCTACATTGCGTTGAGAGGATAAATAAACAGGAAAGCTGAGAATCTGTTTGGGGATGCAGTTGATTTCTGCATTGAGGGTTAGTTAATGTGTAATTAGCAGTTCCATGTCAGTAATGTCGAAATTTCATTCATAACAGACAGTTCCTGCAACTGTAATCAAATTGCAGTTCATACGTATCAAAATATATTTGCATAATTCCTCACAGCAAACCATTTCCTGTTGTATTCCTGTCCAATTACTTCTTTAAGGTCTCCTTTATCACCAATTTTTCCTGTTCTTTTTCCTTGTGTTTTCTGCTGTTTCTCTCCCTGCGTCTCCCTCAGTTGCTCTCTCAGTCTTTTCCTGTCGCTCCACTTCTTACCATCTCGCACACACTCGATCACATTTCCTTGTTCATGCATTTCATCTCTCACACACATTCTCTCCCCCTCACACACACATACACTCTCTCTCCCCCTCACACACTTTTTTTTACATTTTTTTTACATTACAGTGTGGAAACAGGCCTTTCGGCCCAACAAGTCCACACCGCCCCACCGAAGCGCAACCCACCCATACCCCTACATTTACCCCTTACCCCTTACCTAACACTACGGGCAATTTAGCATGGCCAATTCACCTAACCTGCACATCTTTGGACTGCAGGAGGAAACCAGAGCACCCGGAGGAAACCCACGCAGACACGGAAAGAATGTGCAAACTCCACACAGTCGCCTGAGGCGGGAATTGAACCCGGGTCTCTGGCGCTGTGAGGCAGCAGTGCTAACCACTGTGCCACCGTGCCACTGTGCCACTCCCTCACACAAGCATTCATTCTCTCTCACACACTCACACTATATTACACATTCTTCCTCTCTCCAACACATTCACTCTCTCACACAAATTCATTCATGCAATCTCTCACACCAATATTTTCTCGTTCTCAATCTCACACATTCTCTCTCATTCTAACACACGTTTTCTTTCTCATTCTGTCTCTCACTCTTACGCACCATCTCACACATTCTCTCTCTCCCACACTCACATGCATTGTAGCTCACCCTCACATATTTCCTCTCTCTCTCTCTCATTCTCACACACTCTCACTCTGACACATTTTCACTCTCTCTCACTCTCACACCCATTCACTCTCTCACCTGCTCTATGCCTGGCTGTGCCTACATGTGACTCCAGTCACACAGCAATGTGGTTAACTCCTAACTGGCCTGTGTTTCCATTGGAGCTGAGAAGAAAGGGAGATGATTTTATTAGGACAGGAGAAGAAGGTAGATACTGAGAGGCAGTTCCCCTTTGTGGGACTAAAAACAACGAGGAACATAGTTTAAGCAACATGAGGTAAATTCACATTATGGAACATCCTGTAGGCCAGAGCAGGGAAGGATGCCAGTTTCCTTCCCTCAAGGACATCAGTGGACCAGATGGGTGTTTATAAAAAATGACCATGAATTCATAATCGTCATTAGATTCTTAATTCCAGATTGTTAATGAATTCAAATTCCACCATCTACCATCGAGACAAAAAAACCTGTAGATGATGGACTCCAAGGTAGACAAGCAGGAGGTGCTCTGGCAGCATCAGGAGGTGCTCAGGCAGCATCAGGAGGTGCTCAGGCAGCATCAGGAGGTGCTCAGGCAGCATCAGGAGGTGCTCAGGCAGCATCAGGAAATGCTCTGGCTTGCTGTGTTCTCCCAGCCTCTTGCCTGGCCACCATCTACTCTGGCAGGATTGGAAACCAGAACGTTACTTGAGTTTCCAGATTAATTCGTGATAATCCCACCGAGCCATCGCTTCCCCATTTGAAACCACGTCCCCAGTCTGGGTCCATCGTATCGTTCAACAAGAATACAGTCAGGGAATGGTTACAGCATCGAAGAAGGAGCCATTCTGCCTGCTGTGTCTGTGCTAGCCCTTTGGAAGACCAATGTGATGTTGGTGTTTATTAGAAGGCGATGTTTTCTGAACTTTGCGTCACTGTGACCTCAGTTCCAGGTTTGCCAATGGTCATTTACCTCCTCGGTGAAAACTTAGAGATGGGGATGGGGGAGTTGTGAGGGTAGAGTACTGTGAGAGAGCAGGAACCACAATGGGCACCGTTGTCTTAGAGGGACAGGACTCTGAAATTCCAATAAATAGGATCAATAACTCAATAATGATTTCAACAAATGACGCCCCGCATCCTGTGAATGAATCATAAAGAATTGGTGTATGAACAGGAAGGGTTTAGGGGGATATGGGCCAGGTGCCGGGCAAATGGGTCTAGATTGGGTTAGGATATCTGGTCAGCATGGACGAGTTGGACCGAAGGGTCCATTTGTTTGCTGTATATTTCCATGACTCGGTGATCCTCAGATCAAATGTCCTGTGTGACACCTTCACTAATAAAAGCACTGTTCTCTTTCATCTCTGCTTTGTCTCGTGTGCAAACACCCCTCCACAATGATGTGCCGGACATATTTCAACACTGACCTGCTGACTGATGGTTACTAAGATACAGTTCACTGGAAGGATCAGCAAGGCCTTTGGTTCCTGTGGCTATGAAGCATCATCTCCACAACCTCCACCCAACAGAGTGATAGGATCAGCATCAGAATTTGCACATTCTTGCTCACAAGGAGTCTCAAGAAATAATCTGTTTGGGGAGGGCTGTCTGCGCAGCCTGGAGGAGTAGGCCGCACGTGTCTAACCTGCAGCAGGCTTCATGTACCGCAGCCTGTTTCCAGGCCTCAAGCATCTCAGCCACCCCATGCCTCATGTGTCCAGTCTGTTTGATCAGGTTCTGCAGATGTAATTTGTTCATCAGGCTGCACGGTCATTGTCTGACTAGGAGGCCGTTTAAGCTGTCAGCTCACACAGCCATATTGTGAAGGAATAAACAGCAAAACTTGTCAATGGTACGAACTGATCTGACTTGTACCTCAGAACTATGCTCCAGTGCGACCTGTCTGTTCACACCCAGTATTACTGTTTTGTTCAGTGCGTTTAACCTAATGGGTTGTCAAATGCACACACACCCTGGCTTATGCAGAATACTGAAATACACTGCATTTCTTTACTGCATTGCTCTCACCTCTGTCACACAGTGTCTCTCCATCTCTCTCTCTCATGACTCTCATGCAGTCTCTCTCTCTCTCTGTGACCCTCACACAGTCTCTAACTCTCATAGTCTCTCTCTCTCTCTCTGTGACCCTCACACAGTCTCTAACTCTCATAGTCTCTCTCTCTCTCTCTGTGACCCTCACACAGTCTCTAACTCTCATAGTCTCTCTCTCTCTCTGTGACCCTCACACAGTCTCTAACTCTCATACAGTCCATTTTTCTCTCTGTCTCTGACTCTCACACCGTCTCTCTCTCTCTCTCTGTGACTGTCTGTGACTCTCATGCAGTCTCTCTCTAATAGTCTCTCTCCCTAACTCGGACTCTCACACAGTCTCTCTCTCTCTCTTTCTCCCACTCTGACTCTCACACACCCTCTTTCTCTGTCTCTGACTCTCACAAATTCTCTCTCTTTTTTTCTCTCAGTCTGACTTTCATAAATTCTCTGTCTCTCTGTCTCTCTGACTCTCATGCAGTCTTTCCCTGACTCTCACACAATCTGTCTCTCTCTCTCTCTGACTGTCATGCAGTCTCTCTTTCGCTTTCTCTCTGATGTTCACATAGTCTCTGTCTCTCTAAGTCTCACTCTTTCTCTCTCACATTCTCTTTCCCTCTCACACTCACATTCTCACTCTCTCTCTCTCACAGTGTCTTTCTCTCTCACTTCTTCCCTTGAACGAGCATGAGGAATGTTATCCCAAAAGGGAAAATCAGCAAAACTGGCGATAAAGGCAATATCGGTCCATCCTGTCTGATGTGCATCAACACGGAGGTCTGGGATAACCAGAATATTCATTTCTCACTCTTATTGGTCCATCCCTCTGTGTGTGAACCAAAATATATGGTTTATATCAGAGAAAGAGAGAGAGAAAGAGGGAGAGACTGTGTGTGTGTGTGTAGAAGAACTGGAACTTAGCATTGTAAAATTAATACAACATAACTGTACACTAGTCCATACAGTATAGACTCGCAGTCTGTTTATGTCACTGGACCAGGACTCTTAACGCCTGAATGGATGATTCAAAAATGTGATTCTGGTCCCATCCAGGACAATGAGAATTGCAAAACTGATGTTATTTAAGAAATACCAAATATCAAATTTATGAATAAATAAAATAAATAACTCTAGTGAGGCAATTATGAAACTTTAAATTGTCCTAAAAATCCATCTAGTTCAGTAATGTCCTTGAGGAGATGAAACTAACCTTTGGTGGTGTAGTGAACAGTGAAGAAGGGCTCATGCCCGAAACGTCGATTCTCCTGCTCCTTGGATGCTGCCTGACCTGTTGCGCTTTTCCAGCAACACATTTTCAGCTGCAGAAAAGATTCACAAGGATGTTTCCAGGGTTGGAGGGTTTGAGCTACCGGGAGAGGCTAAAAAGGCTGGGGCTGTTTTCCCTGGAGCGTCGGAGGCTGAGGGGTGGTCTTATAGAGATTTATAAAGTCATGAGGGGCATGGATAAGGTGAATAAGGTTTGGTTTCCCAGGGTAGGGGAATCCAGAACAAGAGGGCACAGGTTTAAGATGGAGGGGGGACCGTTTAAAAGGGGATTAAGGGTTAGCATTTTCATGTGGAGAATGGTGCATGTATGGAATGAGCTGCCAGAGGAAGTTATGGGGTCATAGGGTCTTGTAGAACGGAAACAGACTCTTTGGTCCAACTAGTCCATGCCGAAAATAATCCCAAACCAAACGTGTCCCACCTGCCTGCTCCTGGCCCATATCCCTCCAAACTTTTCCTGTCCATGTACTTATCCAAATGTCTTTTAAACATTGTAATTGTACCTACATCCACCACTTCCTCTGGTCGTTTGTTCCACATGTGAACCACCCTCTGTGTAAAAGAAATTGCCCCTTGTGTCTTTTACAGCATTTCAAATGCATCTGGATGGGTATATGAATAGGAAGGGTTTAGAAAGATATGGGGCAGGTGCTGGCAAATGGGACTAGATTGGTTTAGGATATCTGGTCAGCATGGACGAGTTGGACCAAAGGGAATGTTTCCGTGCTGTACATCTCAATGACTCGAGTCATTCATACCCTGTCTGGCCTACGTGTGGTTGAAACCCCTCTGTCCATGTCTTTTATTCTGATAGCGCTACCCTTTGATTGTAATTAGCTCCACAAGCTCCATTAGCTCCACTGAAGAACATCACGGTCATATATCAGGCCATGTGCTGTATCGTCCTGTGACTCCATGTTCTGTCCAGCTGCCATTACCTGTCTGTAAAATAGGACCATAGTCCCAGTGGACCATAGTCCTGCACTCCCATGAGAGAGTGTGAAGGACACTACTGGTGGGTTAACCCGATGGTGACCATACCTTAGGTGAGGGGAGAGGGTGAGAAGGAGCATCCTTCATGATAACCTCAGCTGGTGCAGGAATTGAACCCCCAACGTTGACATCCCTCTGGATCGGACATTTGCATATGCAAAATATTCCACAGGAATATGGGCGGGTCATGGAATTCAGCTTAGGCTGTGTTTTGCATAGCTACCAGAACTGCGTATGGGGATGTCCCCTTCTCAGTCTGAAGAGAGCTCTTTTCCCATTTGGGGAAATCACGTGACCTCCGCGTCACTCTTATCACCATGGAGACCCAAACCAAGAGAAGAATTTGCATTTCTGCAGCCCTTAGAAAACATTCGCACGTCCAACGGCATCAAAGCCAGAAATTGCTGGAGGAACTCAGCAGCTCTGCCAGCATCAGTGCAGAGAGAAACAGAGTTAACGTCTTGGATCAGGTGACCCTCCTTCAGAAACGAAAGAAGTTGACACTGAACCAGGTTGGAACGAAGGATTGAGATGAAAGCTGGCAAACCCTGTCAGTTTTCTGTTTGGTTTTGCAGGCTAAGGATGGGTTGATGTTTGCGCGAGCTGCCCAGCAGTGTGTGTCAAACCAAGTGAAAAATAGATGACTGATTTGACACCCGAGCGAAGTTCATCCCAGCCACAAAGGTTGGCTGCGCCCAAAGCCATTGGCTTTCCCCAGCAAAAACCAAAAGTACCTGCCAAAACCGGGGAAGGGATGGGATCGGCCATTTTGAAACCCCAATGTTGAGGTGCAGTAAACATGGCAGGCGGTAGGATTGGGTATTCCGTGCGGCAGGTTTGGCCAATTCCTGGCAAAGCAGGAAACATGATCTGGACAGGTTCCCTCCTTGTTGAAGGAGAATCCGGTGAATTGAACAAGACCGAGGTTTGGAAATTGACACACTCCCTGGCCAACATCAAGGCTGTCAGGCCCACTTGGGGTTCTTGATGTTTGAGGCCGGGCTGTTTTGGTCAGTCACCTACAAAAGGCAGCAATTTTAATCCTGACTTTATTTCCTTGTTTCAGGGTTAGTCATCATCCGAGTGGAAATTGGCTGAACCCTGCCTTCAATCATGGTATATCAATATCCGAATGATTAACCTTCCCATTTGAAGTTGGTTTGTAGCCTTATATGCTTGAGGTGAGAGCGGAAAGATTTCAAAGGGATCTGAGAGGTACCTTTTTCATGCAGTTAGCTGCAGTTGTCAAGTTATCAGAGTGTCTATTAATGTCTTAAGCACATAGACTCCAGGCTGTGTGCAGTTTGGTCTTCTGCAGATCGGACAAGACATTCTTTATCGGCAAGATGGTTCCTGGTGAGCCGATGGCTTCGCTTTTTATGATGCCTCGATTGTGCGTTATATTAGATATCTTCATGCAATTGTACAGGGTCTCACTGAGACCACACCCAGAGCAGTGTGTGCAGTTTTGGTCCCTGTATCTGAGGAAGGGTGCTCTGGTTACAGAGGGAGGGGAACAAAGGAGTCCCAGAAGTTTCCTGGGATGGCAGGATTGACGTATGAAGAGAGACTGGATCGGTTAGGACTATATTCTCTGGGGTTTATAAGAATGAGGAGGAATCTCATAGAAACATATAACATTCTAACAGGATGAGACAGTGTAAAAACAGGAAGGATGTTCCTGATGACGGGGGTGACAGTCTAAGGATAAGGGGTGGACCGTTTAGAGTCATAGTCATAGAGATGTACAGCACAGAAACAGGGCCTTTGGTCCTAGTCACCCATGACGACCAGATATCCGAACCTAATCTAGTCCCATTTGCCAGCACTTGGCCCATATCCTCCACACCCTTCCTGTTCATATACCCATCCAGATGCCTTCTAAGTGCTGTAATTGTATTATCCTCCACCACATCCTCTGGCCGCTCATTCCATTTACGTACCACCCTCTGTGTGAAAATGTTGTCCCTCAGGTCCCTTTCAAATCTTTCCCCTCTCACCCTAAACCTATGCCCAGTAGTTCTGGACTCCCCCACCCCAGGGAAACGACATTGTCTATTTACCCCGTCCATGCCCCTTCGTGATTTCATAAACCTCTATACGGTCACTCGGGTATCCCACCCAGTCACCAACGCACATGTGACAGCCTTTGTCTGTGAGGGCGAAGACCAGCTAAACTGACTCATCCAAACCCAATACAATAGCAGAGAGATGTCTTTGTTATTATGCTGCAATCAAGATTAACATGGAAATAAGCACCAGCTCCATTCCAACTTGATAAGAATCTGATCTAACACAGAGATCTCTGTTCATATAATCTCATTTCTCCCTCAGTTGCCTTCGGACTGGGAGAGACTTCGAGTGGCATTTCTAGTGAGGAGAGTATCAACGGATTCACAGTGGCGTGTCCTGGATGCAGTCATGAAGTGGAAATATTGTGTCCTCATACTGGGTGAGTCTTGTTGGCTTTGTTGTAAAATTGCCTGTTTGGCAACTGGACGAGAAACATCGAATCTCTGGAGTTGTGTATAACTTGGTTTCATGAGGGATGGAAAACAATGCATGGAATTGAGGAAGGGCGAGGGGAGATCACGAGATGTTGAATTCGTTCATCACTGACGAATGGAGAAATGTAACCTGCAGGAGGTCTCTCAATGTAAAGTCTACACTGAACCAGAGCTCGGTGAAGTCATTTTACACAGAGGCCCCAATCTTACTTTGATGTGTTAGTGAAATAAAACACAAGAAGTGAGTTGGGATTTTGTTTTGCATTTGTCTACATTTTTGTCTCTGTTCACGTTTCAATATCGCCAGACGGATGAGTTTGGGATTGTGTAGGGTTGCAGAGACAGCAGTGGGATTAGTACTGGAGAATTACAGGGCTCTGCACAAAATGGGACAGTGGGGTTAATCTGGAATTGATACGGGGGCTGTGGAAAGAGTGAGTGACTGGGAACAGTTTGTTAGTGATAAAGAGACAACTGAAGAAAAGTGGCAAATATTGGGACTGGTAAACAGAGCCCTGGGAAGAGATAGAGGAAGTGGGATAAGGATCGGATTGATGCAGGGGTATGGATAATGTACAGTCCTGAAGAAGTGTATACAGCCGAAATGCTGACCTGTCCACCTACTGATGCCGCCTGGCTGGCTGTGTACTTCCAGACCCCTGCCTGTGCAGGATGGATGATGTGGGCAGTGGGATTAGTATCGAGTTGTTGGAAGAGAGAGAAGCAATGGGTTAAGTTTTGGAATTTTTATCCTTGCTGAGGAGAAAGAGTGGACACTGGGATTAGCTCAGGATTCATATTTGGCCATGGAGAAAGAGTTTGTGTGGAGGCACTAGTTTGGGAATTGATACAGGGCTATAGGGAGAGAGTGGGGCATTGGGATTAGTTTTGGGATGGATACAGGGCTATAGGGAGAGAGTGGGGCAGTGGGATTAGTTTGGGGATTGATACAGGGCTATAGGGAGAGAGTGGGGCAGTGGGATTAGTTTGGGGATGGATGCAGAGCTATGGGAGAGAGTGGGGCAGTGGGATTAGTTTGGGGATGGATACAGGGCTATGGGGTGAGAGTGGGGCAGTGGGATTAGTTTGGGGATGGATACAGAGCTGTGGGGCGAGTGTGGGGCAGTGGGATTAGTGTGGGATTGATACAGGGCTATAGAGAGAGAATGGGGCAGTGGGATTAGTTTGGGGATTGATACAGGGCTAAGGGGAGAGAGTGGGGCAGTGGATTAGTTTGGGTATTGATACAGGGCTATGGGAGTGAGTGGGGCAGTGAGATTAGTTTGGGGATTGATACAGGGCTATGGGGCGAGAGTGGGGCAGTGAGATTAGTTTGGGGACTGATACGGGGCTATGGGGAGAGAGTGGGGCATTGGGATTAGTTTTGGGATGGATACAGGGCTATGGGGTGAGAGTGGGGCAGTGGGATTAATTTGGGGATTGATACAGGGCTATGGGAGAGAGTGGGGCAGTGGGATTAGTTTGGGGATTGATACAGGGCTATGGGGCGAGAGTGGGCAGTGAGATTAGTTTGGGGACTGATACAGGGCTATGGAGCGAGAATGGTGCAGTGGGATTAGTTTGGGGATGGATCCAGGGCTATGGGCCGAGAGTGGGGCAGTGGGATTAGTTTGAGGACTGATACTGGGCTATGGGGCGAGTGTGGGTCAGTGGGAAGGGTTTGGGGATTGATACAGTGCTATGGGGCGAGAGTGGGCAGTGAGATTAGTTTGGGGACTGATACAGGGCTATGGAGCGAGAATGGTGCAGTGGGATTAGTTTGGGGATGGATCCAGGGCTATGGGCCGAGAGAGGGGCAGTAGGATTAGTTTGAGGACTGATACTGGGCTATGGGGTGAGTGTGGGGCAGTTGGATTATCTTAGGGATTGATACAGGGCTATGGGGAGAGAGTGGGTCAGTGGGAAGGGTTTGGGGATTGATACAGTGCTATGGGGAGAGAATGGGGCAGTGGGATTAGTTTGGGGATTGATACAGGGCTATGGGGAGAGAGTGGGTCAGTGGGAAGGGTTTGGGGATTGATACAGTGCTATGGGGAGAGAATGGGGCAGTGGGATTAGTTTGGGGATTGATACAGTGCTATGGGGAGAGAATGGGGCAGTGGGATTAGTTTGGGGTTTGCTACAGGGCTATGGGGAGAGAGTCGGACAGTGAGATTAGTTTGGGGATTGATATAGGGGTATAGGGCAAGAGTGGGGCAGTGGGATTATTTTGGGATTGATACAGGGGTATGGGGAGAGAGTGGAGCAGTGAGATTAGTTTGGGGACTGATACAGGGCTATGGGGCGAGAGTGGGGCATTGGGATTAGTTTTGGGATGGATACAGGGCTATGGGGTGAGAGTGGGGCAGTGGGATTAATTTGGGGATTGATACAGGGCTATGGGAGAGAGTGGGGCAGTGGGATTAGTTTGGGGATTGATACAGGGCTATAGGGAGAGAGTGGGGCAGTGGGATTAGTTTGGGGATGGATGCAGAGCTATGGGAGAGAGTGGGGCAGTGGGATTAGTTTGGGGATGGATACAGGGCTATGGGGTGAGAGTGGGGCAGTGGGATTAGTTTGGGGATGGATACAGAGCTGTGGGGCGAGTGTGGGGCAGTGGGATTAGTGTGGGATTGATACAGGGCTATAGAGAGAGAATGGGGCAGTGGGATTAGTTTGGGGATTGATACAGGGCTAAGGGGAGAGAGTGGGGCAGTGGATTAGTTTGGGGATTGATACAGGGCTATGGGAGAGAGTGGGGCAGTGAGATTAGTTTGGGGATTGATACAGGGCTATGGGGCGAGAGTGGGGCAGTGAGATTAGTTTGGGGACTGATACGGGGCTATGGGGAGAGAGTGGGGCATTGGGATTAGTTTTGGGATGGATACAGGGCTATGGGGTGAGAGTGGGGCAGTGGGATTAATTTGGGGATTGATACAGGGCTATGGGAGAGAGTGGGGCAGTGGGATTAGTTTGGGGATTGATACAGGGCTATGGGGGGAGAGTGGGCAGTGAGATTAGTTTGGGGACTGATACAGGGCTATGGAGCGAGAATGGTGCAGTGGGATTAGTTTGGGGATGGATCCAGGGCTATGGGCCGAGAGTGGGGCAGTGGGATTAGTTTGAGGACTGATACTGGGCTATGGGGCGAGTGTGGGGCAGTTGGATTAGCTTAGGGATTGATACAGGGCTATGGGGAGAGAGTGGGTCAGTGGGAAGGGTTTGGGGATTGATACAGTGCTATGGGGCGAGAATGGGCAGTGAGATTAGTTTGGGGACTGATACAGGGCTATGGAGCGAGAATGGTGCAGTGGGATTAGTTTGGGGATGGATCCAGGGCTATGGGCCGAGAGAGGGGCAGTGGGATTAGTTTGAGGACTGATACTGGGCTATGGGGCGAGTGTGGGGCAGTTGGATTATCTTAGGGATTGATACAGGGCTATGGGGAGAGAGTGGGTCAGTGGGAAGGGTTTGGGGATTGATACAGTGCTATGGGGAGAGAATGGGGCAGTGGGATTAGTTTGGGGATTGATACAGTGCTATGGGGAGAGAATGGGGCAGTGGGATTAGTTTGGGGTTTGCTACAGGGCTATGGGGAGAGAGTCGGACAGTGAGATTAGTTTGGGGATTGATATAGGGGTATAGGGCAAGAGTGGGGCAGTGGGATTATTTTGGGATTGATACAGGGGTATGGGGAGAGAGTGGAGCAGTGAGATTAGTTTGGGGACTGATACAGGGCTATGGGGCGAGAGTGGGGCATTGGGATTAGTTTGGGGATTGATACAGGGCTATGCGGAGAGTGTGGGGCAGTGGGATTAGTTTGGGGATTGATACAGGGCTATGGGGAGAGAACGGGGCAGTGGGATTAGTTTGGGGATTGATACAGGGCTATGGGGAGAGAGTGGGAGCAGTGGGATTAGTTTGGGATTGATACAGGGCTATGGGAAGAGAGTGGGGCAGTGGATTAGTTTAGGGATTGATACAGGGCTATGGGGAGAGAGTGGGGCAGTGGGATTAGTTTGGGGATTGATACAGGGCTATAGGGAGAGCGTGGGGCAGTGGGATTAGTTTGGGGTTTGATACAGGGCTATGGGGAGAGAGTGGGCAGTGGGATTAGTTTGGGGATTGATACAGGGCTATAGGGAGAGAGTGGGGCAGTGGGATTAGTTTGGGGATTGATATAGGGCTATGGGGAGAGAGTGGGCAGTGGGATTAGTTTGGGGTTTGATACAGGGCTATGGGGAGAGAGTGGGGCAGTGGGATTAGTTTGGGGATTGATACAGGGCTATGGGAGATGGTGGGGCAGTGGGATTAGTTTGGGATTGATACAGGGATATGGGGACGGAAGTGCACAGGGAGATGAGTGGGGATGAATCCTGTGTTATATAGTGGGTGTGGAACAATGGGATTAACTCCGGGCTGATTTAGGGCTGTGAAGAGAGCCTGGATTTGTGATTATTAATGTATAATTCTCCCACAGAGGTGGTACTGCTGTATTGGTTTGAACATAATGTTAGCCCTTCTGGCCCATCAGGGTTATTTTCCAAACTTCCTGATAAAATCCTGGGAAAACCGCTGTGCATGTTTTCATAACCTTTCCTGCTTCCTGAACGGGGTGACTAACTGTATCCCTGGTGTTTTACATTCCGTCCTGTCTGTTGGCTTCTCCCAGGCGGCCATTGGTCTGGCAGTACAGAGGAGGTTGCTGGGAGATTGTGGGCACTGTCCTTGTACCCCTGGTTTTTGTGAAGCTGATGAGAGTAGCGAGAGAACTTGGAGAAGGAGGAATGATCCGAACCAGAGGAGAGAACACCTCAGCTGGACAAAGAGAGCTTTCTGTTGGGAATTCGGGCGTGGGAACTGTGCGAGCTGAGGATCAGTGTGGGCCTGGGAAGTGCAGGGAAGGACAATGCTGTGTTCAGGATCTGAAGTGTTGGCTTCGGAATTTGACCCCGTTTCTGGAGCTGAGCTTCAATGAATGATACATGAAGATCTAGCATGACCTTTTTAAAGTTCTATTTCTAAATCCACCTGCATTTACAACCCACCTTATTCGCTTTCCGTGCTATTTTCTCTTTGATGTTTGTTTGATTATGCGATGGGAATACATCCTTGCAAATGTCAACATTTATTACTGGCTCTGAACAGCCTTTGAGCTGAGTGACTTGTTGATTCCCTGTGTGGCATGGGGCTATGGAAGACCAACGCCAGGGAGAGATATCAGGTGGAGTGCCCCCTTCCTGACCCACCACTAGCACAGCTGCCCCTTTCCCACTGGCCTGACCCTGTATCCCACTGCCAGCAGACCCCCACCCTGAGCACTATACTGGGAGCCCCAGTCCCACTGATGGACCTCCCTGTCCCAAGGGTTGAAAACAGACAGATTCCTTTGACTGTAGAGGAGGATGAGATGGGCTTTGATGACAACAAATTGTCATTGCCACCTTGACTCCCAAACTATCAAATTTAGCTCCACCATGCTTGATGGGAGAATGAATCTATGATCCCACAGCATTCACCTCTGGATGGCTAATCCAGAGACATTACCGCTAATCCACCATCTCTGAGATCCCTTTCCCCATCAACATGTTGGTAATATCCACAGATTCCCTACAGGGTGAAAACATTCGGCCCAACAAGTCCAAACATGTCCCTCCTACCCAGGCCCATCCCCTTAACCCATAGCCCTGCACTGCCCAAGGCTAACCCTGTCAGCCTGTACATCCCTGAACACCACCCTGCACATCTTTGGACTGTGGGAGGAAACCCACGCAGACACAGGGAGAATGTGCAAACTCCACACAGACAGTCACCCGCAGGTGGAATCGAACCCAGGTCCCTGGTGCTGTGAGGCAGCAGTGCCAACCACTGAGCCACCGTGCCACCAACAAGTGCCTTAGCTTTTTGTTGTCATCCTCCCAAAGTGAATTCCTTTGCTCTTTCCCACATTGAGCTCCACTGACCGTGTTTCTGCCCATTTCCCCGGCCCATCAGTCACTCTGCAGCTTGTAAATATCCTCGTCATTCCCTGCTTTATACTGCCCTGTCATCTCTCCAGTGTTGCTCCCGAGCCCTGGGCCTGAAGGCTTCATGCGGCTGGAGGTGCTGGTGGAGGTGGTGGTCATCTCACTGGGCTAGCACACCTGAAGCTCAGGCTAATGTGGCTGGGAAATAGTTAGAATCCCACCAGGGCAGATGGTACCATCTGGATTTAAATACTAGCTAAATGGTGACAATATAACGCTGTCCAGAATCATTAACGATGACATGATTACGTTCATTAATGGTTTTACTCAGTCTGGCCTATATGTGACTTCAGGGCCATAGCAATGAGGAAATAGGACAGGGGTAGGCCTTGGCCCTGCTCCACCATTCAATATGATCACAGCTGACCATCCAACTCAGTCTCCTCTTCCCGTTTTAACCCTAAGGACTATTGAACTGTTGAATTGCTGCAGTGCTAGGGCAGGCCTGGTGGCTCAGTGGTTAGCACTGCTGCCCCACCGCATCAGGCGACCCAGGTTCAGATCCCCCCTCGGGTGACTGTCTGTGTGGAGGTTCGACATTCTCCCTTTGTCTGCGTGGGTTTCCTCCGGATGCTCTGTTTTTTTCCCACAATCCAGGGTGTGCAGGTTAGGTGGAATTGGCCATGGGAAATTACCCATGGTTTCAGGGATGTGCAGGCTAGGTGGGTTAGCCATGGTGGGGGCATGGGTCTGGTGGGATGCTCTCCCAATGGTCAGTGTGGACTCACTGACCTGCTTTCACACGGTAGTGATTCTGTATGGCATCTTCTTGAAAGTATTCAATGCTTCGGCCTCCATTACTTCCCATGGCACAGAATTCCACTGGCTCCCCACTCTCTGGGTGAAGACATTTCTCCTCAGCTGAATACTAAATGGCCCTGAGACCAGGTAGATTGATGAGATGTGAGATTGAATAGAAAAGCCTTCAGAAACATGAGAGACAAGCTGACTGAAGATGTCAAGAGGCTTTGACGACCGAGATGCGGAGAGGCTACATCTTCTGGGATTAGATTGTTAAGAATTATGTAACGCAGTCTCAGGATAAAGGGTCAGGCACTTTGGACTGAGATGAGTCAAGATTCCTTTACTCAGAGGACTATGAATCGTTGGAATTCTGTTCCCAGGAGGGCACTCTAGTGTTGAGCATTTTCATAGCTGAGCTGTTTGGACTCTTAAACCAGAATGCCCAAGAATTAGATGAGATTGTGGAATGTTATTTGTAGGTCAGCCATTCTCTTATTGACTGGTTCAACAGCCGTTAGCTCTTGGATGACCGACTCTTGCTCCTATTTTGTTGTGCTTTACCATGGCTCGCTTCGCGGTGCGTCTCTCTCCTCTGAGACAGTAGGTTGCTTGCGGGGCACCTGCCTTAGTTTGACGAGTCTTCGCAATGCTGGGGGAGTGCAGCTTTGTTGGGTGAGCCAATAATACCCAGGCTCTCATCCCGTCCTCTCTAGCAGAACTCAAAAAAAAAAAGCCGGAGCATTCTTTTGCAAAAGAGTAAGCGAGTTACTCAGGCGACCTCACATGATCAGAGAATTTACTCAGCGAGTCGTGAGTTCATGGAATGCCCCTGCCAGTAGCAGTGGTGGACTCTCCCTCATTATGGGCATTTAAGCGGGCATTGGATAGGCATATGGAGGATAGTGGGCTAGTGTAGGTTAGGTGGGCTTGGATCGGCGCAACATCGAGGGCCGAAGGGCCTGTACTGCGCTGTATTCTTCTATGTTCTATGTTCTATAATTGTTACAGCCAAGAGGTCATTCAGCACACACCACCTCTTCACTCTGCCTAGCACACCACTTCTGTCTAAATAGAGTCCTAGAGTCATCGAGATGTACAGCGCAGAAAGAAACCTTTGGTCCAAATTGTCCATGCTGACCAGAAATCCTAAACCAATCCAATCCCATTTGCCAGCATTGAGCCCATATCTCTTTTAACCCTTCCGATTCATATACCCATCCTGATACCTTTTAAATGTTGTAATTGTACCAGCCTCCACCACTTCCTCTGGCAGCTCATTCCATACACACAACATCCTCTGTGTGAAAAAGTTGCCCCTCAGCTCCCTTTTAAATCTCTCCCCTCTCCCCTTAAACCTATGCCCTTTAGTTTTGACTCCTCCATTCCGGTAACCATCCTGTTCCCTGTTGAATACCTCAACTGAATCGGCCTCTACCTCAGTGCATTCCCTACCCTCATGACTCACTGTATGGACATGTTTTTTACTCAGAGCACCCCTACTTTGTTCACAGAGTTTTTAAATCCAAAATGCATCGCCTCACACTTATCCAAATTAAACACTACCTTCCACTCCTCAGCCCATTGGCCTAATTGATCAAGATCCCATTGTAATTTTTGATAACCTTCGTCACTGTCCACTGCATTTAAGAAATGCGGTTTTCCACAAAATCCACAGGGTGCAGGAATAGTGGCTCCAAGCCATCCCTAAGATATGCGAAAGGATGGGATCTGTACGTGGAGAGGGTTTGCAAATTCCTTAAGCTGCTCGGTAACCTTCATCCTCTGTCGGCTCCATCCTGACACTGAAATACAAGAAGTGTTCAAGGGTAACTGTGGCCTTAGCATGGGCTCACGGTTTGATCTCGAACCTGTGTCGAGTTAGCGCGTTGCCGCTGAAGTTGGAATTTGGAAACGCCAATGGGCTTCAACTGAGTTTCCCCCCCACATTCCCAAACGGTACCCAGTGATCTCTGCCGGCAAGGACGAATCAGACTGAAATGCATTGAGCTCACGAACTGGACTGACATCACATTAGGTTTAAACAGGAAAAAGACATTTGGACAGCTAATCAGAATGGAAAAGTTTCGAGGGATATGGGCCAAATGCTGACAAACAAGACTAGTTTAGATATGGACATGGTCATAGATATAGAGCAGTACGGCACAGGAACAGGCCCTTCGACCCACTATGTTGTGCCGAACATGATGCCATGTTAAACTAATCCCTTCTGACTGCCCTTGGTCCATATCCCTCCCTTCCTTGCATATTCACATACTCATCTAAAAGCCCCTTAAACACCCTGTCTTAACTGTCCCCACCACCACCCCGGCAGGACATTCCAGCCTCCTACCACTCCCTGTGTAAAAAAAACCTGCCCCTCACATCTCCTTTGAACTTGCCCCCTCTCACCTTAAACACATGCTCCTTATATTACACATTTCAACTCTGAGAAAAAGAGTCTGACCATCAACCCTGGATAAGCAGCTTATAATGTTACAGTATTCTATCAAGCCTCCCCTCAGCCTCTGCTGCTTCAGAGAAAACATCCTGAGTTTTCATATCCTTTTCCTAATAGCGCATACCCTCTAATCCAGGCAGCATCCTGGTAAACCTTTCCTGCACCCTCTTCAAAGCCTTCGCATCCTTCCTGTAATGTGGCGAGCAGAACTGAATGTAATTCTTTAAGCAGTTTGGGAAGTCTGATCAACATGGATGAGTTAGATTGAAGGATTTGTTTCTGCGCTGTATGATTCTATGACTGGGCACCATACTTATGCAGATTGAAGAGCATTTACTAACTATTTACATCACGTACAGAGATATTGTATCTTCCTCATTCAAGTCCCAGTTCCATGTGCAAGTCATATTTCCGAATTTGCTTATCATGCAATGATAAGTGGTATTATAGACAGTATAGATGATTGCATAAAATAACAAATAGACCAGTAAGAACTGTGGCACATAGAGTTCAATGTAAGCAAATGTGAGGTTATCTATTTTGGACACAAAAAAATAGATCAGCGTACTTTCTAGATGGTTAAACACACGCGGATGTTAAAGACACTGATGGGTTCAGACTCACTGATCTTCAAAATGCTACGAACAGGTACAGAAAATAATCAAGCAGGCTCATGGAATGCTGAGTGAAAATGCTGGAAAAGTCCAGCCGGTCAGGCGGGAGAGTTGGTGTTTCGGGCATTAACCCTCCATCAGGGATTCTGCTATGCTTTTCCCGCGCCACACTTTTTGACCCTGACTCTCCAGCATCTGCAGTCCTCACTTCCTCCTTACGGAAGGCTGGCCTTTCTATCGAGAGGACTGGAGACGCAGTCAGACAAAACCCTAGCTGGATCCCACTTGGAATACTGTGAGCAGATCTGGGGATGACACCTTAGGAAGGACACACTGGCCTTGGTCAATGTAGGTTTACCCGAATGATACTTGGACTTCAGGGGTAATGTTATCAGGACAGATTATTCAAATGAGGCCTGATTTGTCTAAAATTTAGAAGGTAAGCTGTTTGATAAAGTTCCCCACAATAGGCTACTACCCAAAATATGGGATTGAGGGTGATTTGGCGGTTTGGATCAGAAGTTGATCTGAAAGAAATCAGAGGATGATGGTTGATGGGAAATATTCATCCTGGAGTTCAGTTACTACTGAGGTACTGCAAGGATCTGTTTTGAGACCACCGCTGTTTGTCATTTTGACAAATGACGTGGATGAGGGCATAGAAGGATGGGTTAGTAAATTTGCGGATGACACTCAGGTCAGTCGAGTTGTAGATAGTGACGAAGGATGTTGTAGGTTACAGAGGGACATAGATAAGCTGCCGAGCTGAGCCGAGAGGTGGCAAATGGAGTTTAATGCGGTAAAGTATGAGGTGATTAACTTTGGAAGGAGCAACAGGAATGCAGAGTACTGGGCTCATGGTAAGATTCTTGGCAGTGTAGATGAGCAGAGAGAGCTCGGTGTCCATGTACATAGATCCCTGAAAGTTGCCACTCAGGTTGATAGGGTTGTTAAGAAGGCATACGGTGTGTTAGCTTTTATTGGTAGAGGGATTGAGTTTTGAAGCCAGGAAGTTATGCTGCAGCTGTACAAAACTCTGGTGCAGCTGCACTTGGAATATTGCATACAGTTCTGGTCACCGCATTATGGGAAGGATGTGGAAGCTTTGGAAAGGGTTCAGAGGAGATTTACTAGGATGTTGCCTGGTATGGAGGGAAGGTCTTATGAGGAAAGGCTGAGGGACTTGAGGCTGTTTTCTTTGGAGAGCAGAAGGTTAAGAGGTGACTTAATTGAAACATATAAGATAATCGGAGGGTTAGATAGGGTGGACAGGGAGAACCTTTTTCCTCGGATGGTGATGTCTAGTTTGAGGGGCCATAGCTTTAAACTGAGGGGTGGTAGATATAGGACAGATGTCAGAGGTAGTTTCCTTACTCAGAGAGTAGTAGGGGTGTGGAACGCACTGCCTACAACATGAATAGACTCGTCAACGTTAATGGCATTGAAATGCTCACTGGATAGACATATGGATGAGAATGGAATAGTGTAGGTTAGATGGGCTTCAGATTGGTTCCACAGGTTGGCGCAACATCGAGGGCCGAAGGGCCTGTACTGCACTGTAATATTCTATGTTCTATGAAAAGTAGCTACCTGACTGTAACCTGGTGTTGTGTGGTTTTTAACTTAGTGCACTCCAGTCCAACAGCAGCTCCTCCACATCATGACATTGAACTGTGTACAAGCAGACCTCAAAAACTGCAAAAATGCTTCACTGAGCAATGAAGGTGCAGGCTGACAGCTGTACTGTCATTACAATCACCGAGAACAAGCCAATATCAGGGAATCCCCATTGCATGGAAAGAGGCCATTTGACCCATCAAGTCCACACTGACCCTCTGAAAATCATCCCACCCAGAGCCATATCCCTACATTTTCCAAGGCTAACCCACTTGGCCTGCGGCATCCCTGAAAGCTCTGCGGGCAATTTAGCATGGCCAACCCACCTGACCTGCACATCTTAGGATTGTGGGAGGAAACCAGAGGAAACCCACACAGACATAGGGAGAATGTTCAAACTCCACACAGTCACCCGAGGGTGGAATCGAACCTGGGTCCCTGGCGCTGTGAGACAGCAGTGCTAACCACTGAGCTGCATCCAATGTGTAATCACTCCCACAATTGGCACATTATTCACTGATTAGGTTGGCATTTAATGCTGATCATGTCTAACTTAATAACAAAAGGAAAGCATTCTCACAACAAATGTGATGCCTTTGTATTTCCCTTTCCAGTAATTGCTTGAGCTGATTGTTATGTCTTAATCGTTCAATTCCATGCAACAGAAGATCAATTTATTTTGGGTTCTGAGTTGATATGAGCCTGAAGATCCATTCAATCATCAAGTACTGTTTTTCTCTCCTTCAGCGTTGCTCTGCTGCTGTGTCTGTGATCCTTCCTCAGACTTCAAGCAGGAGTACACATGTGAATGTAAGTCCCAACCTTTTCAGAAATGCATTGCTCATGTTTAGTCGGCTCTGCTGGTGAACGCAAAAGCAGAATTCAGGACATCTCCAGAAAAGGCTGGAAGATGGCGGTGAGGAGAGAGCTGGATAAATGTGACAGGGCGACTGGTTTACATCTCGTAACCCCGGGGAGCTGGAATGGTGTGCTGATGGGCACAGTTGGGTTGGAGTCCATCGGCAAGTTAACTTGTTGGAAATGTCAGCCAAACCTGCCCCCTTGCAGTTTTGACGAGGGATGGGAGAGTTGGATGGCGTCCAGGCCTATCTGTGGGGTTGGCCGCATGATTGTTCTCTCATTCCACATTGGCACGCTGAGGTGTTGGAGAGCTGGAACCGAAATGGAGAGGAGGGCTTTGGGATCTGAGATGTGAGAAATTGAGGACCGTGCTGGTTCTAACGTTTCTGTCATGGCATTTCCTTCAAAACTCTGATCTTTCAGATCCCACCCTGAACTTTCCCCTCCTGAAGCCTCCAACAGCTACCCCCAACCTCCGAGAAAAGACACAGAGAAGCTGGTAATTGATCCACACTGGTCCAATTTGTCTTGCCTTAATTAGGGAATAGATGGTAGCCATGATGTGGAGGAGCCAGTGTTGCGCCAGGGTGGTGGCTGTGTCCTACCTCTGTCATAGGAGCAGCGCTCCGAAAGCTAGTGCTTCCAACTACACCTGTGGGACTCTAACCTAGTGTTGTGTAGTTTTAAACTTGGGGAATGGAGTACAAGGGCAAAGAGATGATTGGAATATGTTAGCTGTACGGAGAGTTTGAACAAATTTGATTCATTTAAGGTGCATCTGGACAGATGCATGAGTAGGTGGGGAGCAGAGGGACACAGATGCTTAGGAATTTGGCGACAGGTTCAGATACATGATTTGGATTGGCACAGGCTTGGCCTTTGTTCTTTTCACTGGAGTGTCAGAGGCTGAGGGCCGACCTAGTCTATTAAACGGGGAGAGGCATGGACAGGGTGGAAACACCAAGTACCAGGCAGCGTGAGAGGGGGGCAAGTTGAAAGATGGCGTGCGAGAGAATTTTTTTTTTGACAGAGAGTGGGAGGTTCCTAAAACGTGCTGCCACGGGGCAGCTGGGAGAAGCAGAAACAATAGGAATGACAAGCAGCATTCAGACAGACACATGAACCGGCAGAGAGCAGAGAGACAGGCAGATGGGATTAGATTAGAACAGTATCATGGTCAGCCCCGATATGGTGGGCCCAAGCGGCCTGTTCCTGAGCTGTACTTGATCAAACTCCCCTGGAGTATTGAGTACATTTGTGTGCACCACACCACAGGAAGGGTGTGAACACTTTGGAGAGAGAACGCATTGACAGGAATGATTCCGGGGATGAGGAATTTCAGTGATGAGGATAGATTGAAATGGCTGGGACTGCTCTCCTTGGAGAGAAGAAGGCTGAGGGAAATCTAAAAGAGGTTTTCAAAATCATAAGCTGGGGCACGACAGAATAAATAAGGAAAAGTTGTTCCTGCCGGAAAAGAAGAAAGAATATTGTGTGCAATTCTGGTCTTCCCTCACCCCCCCCCCACCCCAGCAATCGGAAGGATATTAGATTATATTATATTCGCTACAGTGTGGAAACAGGCCCTTCGGCCCAACAAGTCCACACCGACCCTCCAAAGAGGACTCATTTCCCTATATTTACCCCTGACTAATGCACCTACCACAATGTGCAATTTAGCACAGCCAATCCACCCAATGTGCTGCACTGTGGGAGGAAACCCACGCAGACACGGGGAGAATGTGCAAACTCCACACAGACAGTTGCACAAAGCAGGTATCGAACCTGGGTCCCTGGTGCTGTGAGGCAGCAGTGCTAACCACTGAGCCACTTAAAAGGGTGCGGAAACATTGACAAGGACGTTGCCAGGGTTTGGAGGGTTTGAGCGATAGGGAGAGGCTGAACAGGCTGGGGCTGTTTTCCCTGGAGCGTCGGAGGCTGAGGGGTGACCTTATAGAGGTTTATAAAATCATGAGGGGCATGGTTAGGTTGAACAGACAAGGTCTTTTCCCTGGTCTGGGGGAGTCCAGAACTAGAGGGCAGAGGTTTAGAATGAGAGGGAAATATTTAAGGGACAGGTTTTTCACGCAGAGGGTGGTGCACGTATGGAATGAGCTGCCAGAGAAGGCTGGTACAATTACAACATTCAAAAGGCATCTGGATGGACAAATGAACAGGAAGGGTTTAGAGGGATATGGGCCAAGTGCTGGCAAATGGGACTAGATTAGATTAGGATATCCGGACAGCATGGATGAGTTGGACTGAAGAGTTTGTTTCTCTGCTGTGTACCTCTGTGACTCTAACGAGACAGCATTGAAGTAAAGTGATGTGTAAAAGAAGTAAGGGTGATGTGAGGCAATGTTTTTCACTCAGACAGTAGTTAGGGCATGGAAGGCACTGCCTGGAAATGTGGAGGGAGGTTCAGTTGAGAAATTCAAGAGAGCATTAGATGTTTTTTGGATAAAAGTCACACAGAACGGTATGGGGAAGGTAGGCACGAGTTAACGATGTTCAGTTAATGAGCTGGAACGGGTGTGATGGGATGAATGGCCTCTGTGATTCTGTACCCTTCGAAGTGGAGGAGCAGTGTGATTGGTCCATTCCCCTGTATCATTGATTTATTTTCCTCTCTGGGCCAGGCCCCCAACTCCACCCCCCCCACACACAGCCCCAGATCTTTCCCTCTGCCACGCCCTCTTCAGCCTCCCATCAGCCCTCACTCCTACCGCACAAGGTTCTGCCTCTGATTTCTGTCACGGGGGAAACAGGAGGCCATTCGGCTCCTTGAACCTGCTCCACAATTCAATTAAACCAAGGCCGATCTGAGGCCTAGCCACATGTCCCTGCCTTTGGCAAATATCTCTTGAAACTTTGCGTCGCAACCTATTTTATTTGTGGAATTTGTTAATCTGAAACGAACAACTGATCCAGCATCCGCTGCCATTTGAGGAAGAGAGTCCCACATCTCTCCCACCGTTTGTGTATTGAAGTGCTCCCTATCATTCTCCCTGAACGGTCTGGCCCGAATTCTCAGGCTATGCCCCTTGGTTCTCAAATCCTCAACCGATGGAAATAGTTTATCCGCCCTGTCCTTTCCTATTAATATCTTGAAGACTTTGCTCGGATCATAGAATCAGTGGATCCCTGCAGTGTGGGAGCAGGCCATTCGGTCCATCGAGTCCACACCAACCCTCCAAAGAACATCTCACCCAGACCCACCTAACCTCCAACCCTGCACATTCCATGTGCTCCTCCACCAAGCCTGCACATCCCTGCTCAGATGTTCATAGATTCTAGACTTGTGCTTATTCAATGTTATTTACAGCCAGTAGTCTTAGATATTGTTTATATATCATTCAGATTTGATCATGAGTTTCTGAAATCTCCATATAGTTCTTAGGGCTGAAGGGATCAAAGGGTATGGAGGGAGAAAGTGGGAGCAGGATCTTGAATTGAATGACCCGCAATGATCACATTGAACAACAGAGCAGACCTGATGGTCATAGAATCCCTACAGTGTGGAAACAGGCCATTTGGCCCAACAGATCCACACCAACCGTCAGTAGAGTTATCCTTCCAGACCAATTCCCATCCTACTCTGCATTGCCCCTGACCAATGTACCTGAGATACACATCCCTGAACCCAATGGGCAATTTAGCTTGACCAATCCACCTAACCTGTGTATCTTTGGACTGTGAGAGGAAACCGGGGCACCCGGAGGGAACCCACACAGACACAGACAATTGCCCGAGGCTGGAATCGAACCTGGGATCCCTGGCGCTGTGGGACAGCAGTGCTAACCACTGAGCCACCTCAACTCCAGCTCTTATTTTCAATGTTGCTATCTTACAAATCCCTAGCCCGTTAATCTCAGACACGTTCTTTTTCTGTTCAAGGGTCGAACTTCATTCCGACGAATGACACACATTACGTAAGTGTTGAAGATTGAATGTCGTGTCGCTTTATTGCGCCCAGTCGTGCCCACTCACCTCAGTTTTCATTCCCTGTTTCAACTCTTCTTTATGTCTTCACTTCGATCTTTCTCCCAACCTTCACTCACACACTTTCCTGTGTCGACAGAATAAAACGAGTAATCCAGGAATGACTTCAACAGAAGCAAATGCGAGGATTTTGAAATTTTCTTGTGAGTCCCCAAACTGTCCAGGTGAGAATGGGAACTTGTTACCGCAGAGAGTGGTTGAGAACGAGACCTTGAATGCACTTAGGAGGAGGATAGATAAGTGCAAGAGGGAAAGGAAAAATAGCCAGAAGATAGTGAGAGTAACAACGCTTGACATCAAGGCTGCATTTGACCAAGTGTGGCATCAAGTAGCCCCAGGCAAAACTAGAATCAATGGGAACTGGAGGCAAATTCTCCAGTGCTTGGAGTCATACCAGGGCACAAAGGAAGATGGGTGTTATTGTTGAAGGTCAGTTACCCCAGCTCCAGGATCTCTCAGCAGGACTCCCTCAGGGTAGTGTCCTAGGCCCAACCATCTTCAGCTGCTTCATCAGTGACCTTCCCTCCATCACAAGGTCAGAAGTGGGGGATGCTCGCCGGGGATTGCACAATGTTCAGCAACCATTCGCGACTCCTCAGACACTGAAGCAGCCTGTGTTCAAACGCAGCCAGATCTGGACAATATCCAGGCTGGGGCTGACAAGTGACGAGAAGCATTCACCTCACATCGGTGCTCGACGATGACTAGCAAAGGTGCAAAGTAGGTTGGAGGAGGCCTGGATACAGAGGAATGGTGTGTGCCGTGTATATGTGTCATAGATACGGTTGGTCCACTGTTTAAAAAAACAATGATGCGCTGTACCATTCCATTTTCTAGTTCGTTTCAATCCAAACTCAAATTGTTCGAAACATGAATCGACGAAGCTCTTTTCTAGAAGTAACAGGTTGGAAATTCCTTGGCGTGCAATTAAACAAGTGACAGAACATGGTAAAGGCATTTCATTGTTGATGTTTCTTGAGTTTCTTTGTCCGCTAGGTGAAGTTTGTCCCTCTAGAATGCTATCCCTTATTCCCGATTACTCTGCCTCAGCTGCTCCCAGAAAGACCAGTTCCACCACAGAACATCCCAGATGGCCTCCTTCTTCAAAGACCACAATTTCCCCTCCCATGTGGTCAACGATGCCCTCCAGCGCATCTCCTCCACTTCCCACACCTCTGCCCTTGAACCCCTCCCCTCCCAACGCAACAAGGACAGATCCCCCCAGTCCTCACCTTCCACCCCACCAACCTTCGGATAGAATGCACCATCCTCCACCATTTCCACCACCTACAACCAGACCCCATCCCTTCCTACTCCTATCTGCGTTCCGTAAAAACCATTCCCTCTGCGACTTCCTTGTCAGGTCCATGGCCCCCACCAATGCAGCCTGCCCTCCCAGCACCTTCCCCTGCCACCGCAGGAACTGTAAAACCTGTGCCCACGCCTCCTCCCTCACCTCCATCTAAGGTCCCAAAGGAGCCTTCCACATCCATCAAAGTTTCACTTCCACACATGCCATTATCTGTATCCATTGCTCCCAATGAAGTCTCCTATACACTTCAGAGAACGACTCTGGGACACCCGCACCAACCAACCCCACTGCCCTGTGGCTGTACACTTTAACTTCCCCTCCCACTCCCCCACGGACGTGCCGTTCCTGGGCCTCCTCCATAGCCAAACACTAACCACCCGATACCTGGAGGAAGAACTCCTCATCTCCCACCTTGGGACCCTCCAACCCCAGGGCATCAATGTGTATTTCACCAGTTTCCTCATTTACCCTCCCCCCCCAACCTTATCCCAGATCCAACCTTCCAACTCAACACCGCCCTCTTGACCTGTCCAACCTGTCCATCTTCCTTCCCATCTGTCTGCTTCACCATGCCCTTCAACCTATCACAAACATCCCCACTCCATCCACCTATCACATTGCCAGCTACCTTCACCCCAGTCCCACACTCCTCTCCCATTTATCACTCAGCCTCCTTGGCCCACAAGCCACATTCCACATGAAGAGCTTTTGTCTGAAATGTCGATTCTCCTGCTCTTCGGATGCTGCCTGACCTGCTGTGCCTTTTCAGCGGCCCTCTCTCAACTCTGATCTCAGCTTCTGCAGTCCTCACTTTCTCCCTGGGATTGGATGGAATTGTGTGTGACTGCGTGTTTTGAGAGAACGCATGTCTGTGCGCGTGTTTGTAAGAGAGTGAGTGTCGGTTTGCGTGGTAGTGAGTGTATGTCTGTGTGTGTGTTTGTAAGAGAGTGCGTGTCTTTGTGTGTTTTTGTGAGTGAGTGCATGTCTGTGTGTGTGCTTACGTGTGAGCGCATGTCTCTGTGTGTTTGTGAGGGATTGTGTTCCTGTGTTTGTTTTTGTGAGAGAGTGTGTGTTTGTGAGTGAGTGCATGTCTGTGTTTGTGTTTGTCAGAGAGTATATGTCTGTGTGTGTTTGTGTGAGAGTGTGTGTCTGTGTGTGTTTGTGTGAGAGTGTGTATCTGTGTTTGTGTTTGTGAGTGGGTGCGTGCCTGTGTATGTGTTTGTGTGAGAGTGTGTGTCTGTGTGTGTTTGTGTGAGAGTGTGTATCTGTGTGTGTGTTTGTGAGTGAGTGCGTGTCTGTGTGTGTGTTTGTGAGTGAGTGCATGTGTATATGCGTGTTTGTGAGAGAGTGCATCTGTGTGTGTGTTTGTGAGTGAGTGCATGTCTGTGTGTGTGTTTGTGAGTGAGTGTATGTCTGTGTGTGTGTTTGTGGGAGACTGCGTGTTTTTGTGTGTGATTGTGAGTGAGTGAAAGTTTGTGTGTGTGTTTGTGAGAAAGTGTGTGTTTGAGTGAGTGCATGTCTGTGTGTGTTTGTGAATGAATGTCTGTGTGTGTTTGTGAGTGAGTGCATGTCTGTGTTTGTGTTAGTCAGAGAGTGTATGTCTGTGTGTGTTTGTGAGAGAGTGCATGTCTGTGCGTGTGTTTGTGAGAGAGTGCATGTCTGTGTGTGTGTTTGTGAGAGAGTGCGTGTCTGTCTGTGTTTGTGAGAAAGTGCGTGTCTGTGTGTGTTTGTGAGTGAATGTATGTTTGTGTGTGTTTGTGAGAGAGTGCGTGTCTTTTTGTGTTTTTGTGAGTGAGTTTATGTCTGTGTGTGTTTGTGAGAGCCCGTGTGCATATCTCTGTGTGTGTGAGTGTATGTCTCTGTGTTTGTGAGTGAGTGTATGTCTGTGTGTGTTTGTGAGAGAGTGCATGTCTGTGTGTGTGTTTGTGAGAAATTGCGTGTCTGTGTGCGTGTTTGTGGGAGAGTGCGTGTCTGTGTGTGTGTTTGTGAGAGAGTGTGTGTTTGAGTGAGTGCATGTCTGTGTTTGTGTTTGTTAGTGAATGAATGTCTGTGTGTGTTTGTGAGTGAGTGCATGTCTGTGTGTGTGTTTGTGAGAGTGTTTGTGGGAGAGTGCGTGTTTGTGAGTGAATGTATGTGTGTTTGTTTGTGAGTGAGTGCATGTCTGTGTGTGTGTTTGTGAGAGAGTGTGTGTCTGTGTGTGTGTTTGTGAGCGAGTGCATATCTGTGTGTGTTTGTGAGAGAGTGCGTGTGATTTTGTGAATGAGTTTATGTCTGTGTGTGTGTTTATGAGAGAGCATGTGCCTGTGTGTGTGTTTACGTGTGAGCGCATGTCTCTGTGTGTTTGTGAGGGAGTGTGTGTCTGTGTGTGTGTTTGTGGGAGAGTGCATGTCTGTGTGTGTGTTTGTGAGAGAGTGCGTGTCTGTGTTTGTGTTTGTGAGAGAATGCATACCTATGTGTGTTTGTGAGAGTGTGCGTGTCTGTGTGCGTGTTTGTGAGTGAGTGTGTGTCTGTGTGTGTGTTTGTGAGAGAGTACGTTTCTTTGTGTGTTTTTGTGAGTGAGTGCATGTCTGTGTGTGTGCTTACGTGTGAATGCATGTCTCTGTGTGTTTGTGAGGGATTGTGTTCCTGTGTTTGTTTTTGTGAGAGAGTGTGTATCTGTGTGTGTGTTTGTGAGTGAGTGTATGTCTGTGTGTGTTTGTGAGTGAGTGTATGTCTGTGTGTGTTTATGAGTGTGTATGTCTGTATATGTGTTTGCGGGAGAGTGTGGGTCTGTGTGTATTTGTGAGAAAGTGCATGTCTGTGTGTGTGTGTGTGTGAGTGAGTGTGTGTCTGTGTGTATGTTTCTGAGTAAGTGCTTGTCTATGTGTGTTTGTGAGAGAGTGTGTGTTTGGGAGTGAGTGCATGTGTATATGCATGTTTGTGAGAAAGTGCATGTCTGTGTGTATTTGTGAGAGAGTGTGTGTCTCTTTTTTGTTTGTGGGAGAGTGTGTCTGTGTGTGTTTGTGAGAGAGTGTGTGTCTGTGTGTGTGTTTGTGGGAGAGTATGTGTCTGTGTGTGTTTATGAGTGTGTATGTCTGTATATGTGTTTGCGGGAGAGTGTGGGTCTGTGTGTATTTGTGAGAAAGTGCATGTCTGTGTGTGTGTTTGTGAGAGAGTGTGTGTCTGTGTGTGTTTGTGAGTGAGTGTGTCTGTGTGTGTTTTTGTGAGTGAGTGTATGTCTGTGTGTGTTTGTGGGAGAGTGTGTGTCTGTGTGTGTTTGTGAGTGAGTGCATGTGTATATGCGTTTTTGTGAGAGAGTGCATCTGTGTGTGTTTTTGTGATCGAGCGTGTGCCTGTGTGGGTGTTTATGTGTGACTGCATGTCTGTGTGTGTGTGAGAGAGTGTATGTCTCTGTGTGTTTATGAGGGATTGTGTTCCTGTGTTTGTTTTTGTGAGAGAGTGTGTGTCTGTGTGTGTGTTTGTGAGTGAGTGTATGTCTGTGTGTGTGTTTGTGAGAGAGTGCGTGTCTGTGTGTGTTTGTGAGTGAGTGCGTGTCTGTGTGTGTGTTTGTGAGAGAGTGCGTGTCTGTGTGTGTGTTTGTGTCTGTGTGTGTGTCTGTGTGTGTGTTTGTGGGTGAATGAATGTCTGTGTGTGTTTGTGAGTGAGTGCATGTCTGTGTGTGTGTTTGTGAGAGAGTGTATGTCTGTGTGTGTGTTTGTGAGAGAGTGCGTGTCTGTGTGTGTTTGTGAGTGAGTGCGTGTCTCTGTGTGTGTTTGTGAGAGAGTGCGTGTCTGTGTGTGTTTGTGAGTGAGAGCATGCTTGTGTGTGTGTTTGTGAGAGAGTGCGTGTCTGTGTGTGTGTTTGTGGGAGGGTGTGTGTCTGTGTGTGTGTTTGTGAGAGAGTGTGTGTCTGTGTGTGTGTTTGTGAGAGAGTGCGTGTCTGTGTGTGTGTTTGTGGGAGGGTGTGTGTCTGTGTGTGTGTTTGTGAGAGAGTGTGTGTCTGTGTGTGTGTTTGTGAGAGAGTGCATATCTGTGTGTGTTTGTGAGAGAGTGCGTGTGATTTTGTGAATGAGTTTATGTCTGTGTGTGTGTTTGTGAGAGAGCATGTGCCTGTGTGTGTGTTTACGTGTGAGCGCATGTCTCCGTGTGTTTGTGAGGGAGTGTGTGTCTGTGTGTGTGTTTGTGAGAGATTGTGTGTCTGTGTATGTGTTTGTGAGAGAGTGCATGTCTGTGTGTGTGTTTGTGAGTGAGTTCATGTCTGTGTGTGTTTGTGAGAGTGTGCGTGTCTGTGTGCATGTTTGTGAGTGAGTGTGTGTCTGTGGGTGTATTTGTGAGAGAGTGCGTTTCTTTGTGTGTTTTTGTGAGTGAGTGCTTGTCTGTGTGTGTGTTTACGTGTGAGCGCATGTCTCTGTGTGTTTGTGAGGGATTGTGTTCCTGTGTTTGTTTTTGTGAGAGAGTGTGTCTGTGTGTGTGTTTGTGAGTGAGTGTATGTCTGTGTGTGTGTTTGTGAGAGAGTGCATGTGTTTGTGAGAGAGTCCATGTGTATATGCGTGTTTGTGAGAGAGCGCATGTATGTGTGTGTTTGTGAGAGAGTGTGTCTGTGTGTGTTTGTGAGGGAGTGTGTGTCTGTGTGTGTGTTTGTGAGAGATTGTGTGTCTGTGTATGTGTTTGTGAGAGAGTGCATGTCTGTGTGTGTGTTTGTGAGTGAGTGCATGTCTGTGTGTGTTTGTGAGAGTGTGCGTGTCTGTGTGCATGTTTGTGAGTGAGTGTGTGTCTGTGGGTGTGTTTGTGAGAGAGTGCGTTTCTTTGTGTGTTTTTGTGAGTGAGTGCATATCTGTGTGTGTGTTTACGTGTGAGCGCATGTCTCTGTGTGTTTGTGAGGGATTGTGTTCCTGTGTTTGTTTTGTGAGAGAGTGTGTCTGTGTGTGTGTTTGTGAGTGAGTGTATGTCTGTGTGTGTGTTTGTGAGAGAGTGCGTGTCTGTGTGTGTGTTTGTGAGAGTGTGCATGAGTATATGCGTGTTTGTGAGAGAGCGCATGTATGTGTGTGTTTGTGAGAGAGTGTGTCTGTGTGTGTTTGTGAGTGAGTGTATGTCTGTGTGTTTGTGGGAGAGTGTGTTTCTGTGTGTGTTTGTGAGTGAGTGCATGTCTGTGTGTGTGAGTGTGTGTCTGTGTGTGTTTGTGAGTGGGTGCATATGTCTGTGTGTTTTTGTGAGAGAGTGCATGTCTGTGTGTGTGTTTGTGGGAGAGTGTGTGTTTGTGAATGAATGCATGTGTATATGCGTGTTTGTGAGAGAGTGCATCACTGTGTGTGTGTTTGTGAGAGATTGTGTGCCTGTGTGTGTATTTATATGTGACTACATGTCTGTGTGTGTATTTATGTGTGATCGCATTTCAGTGTATGTTCATGTGTGAGTGCATGTCTGTGTGTGTGTTTGTGTGTGAGTGCTTGTCTTTGTGTGTTTGTGAGAGAGTGTGTATCTGTGTATGTGTTTGTGAGTGAGTGTATGTCTGTGTATGTTTGTGAGTGAGTGTGTGTCTGTGCGTGAGAGAGTGCAAGTCTGTGTGCGTCTTTGTGAGCGAATGTATGTCTGTGTATTTTTGTGAGTGAGTATGTGTCTGTGCGTGTTTGTGCGTGAGTGTGTGTCTGTGTGTGTGTTTGTGGGAGAGTGTGTGTCTGTGTGTGAGAGAGTGTGTGTCTGTGTGTGTTTGTGAGTGAGTGCTTGTCTGTGTGTGTTTGTGAGAGTGTGTGTTTGTGAATGAGTGCATGTGTATATGCCTGTTTGTGAGAAAGTGCATGTCTGTGTGTGTGTTTGTGAGTGAGTGTGTGTCTGTGTGTGTGTTTGTGAGAGAGTGTGTGTTTGTGTGTGTGTTTGTGGGAGAGTATGTGTCTGTGTGTGTTTGTGAGTGAGTGCTTGTCTGTGTGTGTTTGTGAGAGTGTGTGTTTGTGAATGAGTGCATGTGTATATGCCTGTTTGTGAGAAAGTGCATGTCTGTGTGTGTGTTTGTGAGTGAGTGTGTGTCTGTGTGTGTGTTTGTGAGAGAGTGTGTGTCTGTGTGTGTTTGAGAGTGAGTGCTTGTCTGTGTGTGTGTTTGTGGGAGAGTATATGTCTGTGTGTGTTTGAGAGTGAGTGTGTCTGTGTGTGTTTGTGAGTGAGTGTATGTCTGTGTGTGTTTGTGGGAGAGTGTGTGTCTGTGTGTGTTTGTGAGTGAGTGCATAGGTATATGTATGTTTGTGAATGAGTGCATGTGTACATGCCTGTTTGTGAGAAAGTGCATGTCTGTGTGTGTGTTTGTGAGTGAGTGTGTGTCTGTGTGTGTGTTTGTGAGAGAGTGTGTGTTTGTGTGTGTGTTTGTGGGAGAGTATGTGTCTGTGTGTGTTTGTGAGTGAGTGTATGCCTGTATATGTGTTTGTGGGAGAATGTGTGTCCGTGTGTGTTTGTGAGAGAGTGCATGTCTATGTGTGTGTTTGTGAGAAGTGTGTGTCTGTGTGTGTTTGTGAGTGAGTGTACGTCTGTGTGTGTTTGTGAGTGAATGCTTGTCTGTGTGTGTGTTTGTGGGAGAGTGTGTGTCTGTGTGTGTTTGAGAGTGAGTGCTTGTCTGTGTGTGTGTTTGTGGGAGAGTGTATGTCTGTGTGTGTTTGAGAGTGAGTGTGTCTGTGTGTGTTTGTGAGTGAGTCTATGTCTGTGTGTGTTTGTGGGAGAGTGTGTGTCTGTGTGTGTTTGTGAGTGAGTGCATAGGTATATGCGTGTTTGTGAGAGAGTGCATCTGTGTGTGGTTTTGTGAGATAGCGTTTGCCTGTGAGTTTGTGTGACTGCATGTCTGTGTGTTTGTTTGTTGGAGAGTGTGTGTCTGTGTGTGTGTTTGTGAGAGAGTGTGTATCTGTGTGTGTTTGTGAGTGAGTCTATGTCTGTGTGTGTTTGTGAGAGAGTGCGTGTCTGTGTGTGCTTGTGGGAGAGTGTGTGTCTGTGTGTGTAAGTGTGTATGTCTGTGGGTATTTGTGAGAGTGTGTGTGTTTATGTGTGTGTGTTTGTGGGAGAGTGTGTGTCTGTGTGTGTTTGTGAGTGAGTGCATGTGTGTGTGTGTATTTGTGAGTGAGTGTGTGTCTGTGTGTGTTTGTGAGAGAGTGCATGTCTATGTGTGTGCTTGTGGGAGAGTGTGTGTCTGTGTGTGTAAGTGTGTATGTCTGTGTGTGTTTGTGAGAGTGTGTGTGTCTATGTGTGTGTTTGTGAGTGAGTGCGTGTGTTTGTGAGAGAGTGAGTGAGTGTCTGTGTGTGTTTGCGGGAGAGTGCATGTCTATGTGTGTGCTTGTGGGAGAGTGTGTGTCTGTGTGTGTAAGTGTGTATGTCTGTGTGTGTTTGTGAGAGTGTGTGTGTCTATGTGTGTGTTTGTGAGTGAGTGCGTGTGTGTGTGTGTGTGTTTGTGAGTGAGTGCGTGTGTGTCTGTGTGTGTTTGTGGGAGAGTGCATGTCTATGTGTGTGATTCTGGGAGAGTGTGTGTCTGTGTGTGTTTGTGAGTGAGTGCATGTGTATATCATGTTTGTGAGAGAGTGCATGTCTGTTTGTGTGTTTGTAAGAGAGTGTGTGTCTGTGTGTGTTTGTGGGAGAGTGTATGTCTGTGTGTGTTTGTGGGAGAGTGTGTGTCTGTGTGTGTTTGTGAGAGAGTGCATGTCTATGTGTGTGTTTGTGGGAGAGTGTGTGTCTGTGTGTGTTTGTGAGTGAGTGCATGTGTATATGCATGTTTGTGAATGAGTCCATCACTGTGTGTATGTTTGTGAGAGATTGTGTGTGCCTGTGTGTCTGTTTATGTGTGACTGCATGTCCGTGTGTGTGTTTATGTGTGAACGCATGTCTGTGTGTGTTTGTGTGTGAGTGCATGTCTGTGTGTGTTTGTGTGAGAGTGTGTGTCTGTGTGTGTTTGTGTGAGAGTGTGTATCTGTGTTTGTGTTTGTGAGTGGGTGCGTGCCTGTGTATGTGTTTGCGAGTGAGTGCGTGCCTGTGTGTGTGTTTGTGAGTGAGTGCGTGTCTGTGTGTGTGTTTGTGAGAGAGTGCATCTGTGTGTGTGTTTGTGAGAGAGTGCGTGTCTGTGTGTGTGTTTGTGAGTGAGTGTATGTCTATGTGCGTGTTTGTGAGAGAGTGCATGTCTGTGTGTGTGTTTGTGTGTGAGTGCGTGTGTGTCTGTGTGTGTTTGTGGGAGAGTATGTGTCTGTGTGTGTTTGTGAGTGTATGTCTGTATATGTGTTTGTGGGAGAATGTGTGTCTGTGTGTGTTTGTGAGAGAGTGCATGTCTGTGTATGTGTTTGTGAGAAGTGTGTGTCTGTGTGTGTTTGTGAGTGAGTGTATGTCTGTGTGTGTTTGTGAGTGACTGTGTCTGTGTGTGTTTGTGAGTGAGTGCTTGTCTGTGTGTGTGTTTGTTGGAGAGTGTGTGCCTTTGTGTGTTTGTGGGAGAGTGTGTGTCTGTGTGTGTTTGAGAGTGAGTGCTTGTCTGTGTGTGTGTTTGTGGGAGAGTGTATGTCTGTGTGTGTTTGTGAGTGAGTGTGTCTGTTTGTGTTTGTGACAGAGTGTATGTCTGTGTATGTATTTGTGAGAGAGTGTGTGTCTGTGTGTGTTTGTGAGAGAGTGCGTGTCTGTATGTTTGTTTGTTGGAGAGTGTGTGTCTGTGTGTGTGTTTGTGAGAGAGTGTGTATCTCTGTGTGTTTGTGAGTGAGTCTATGTCTGTGTGTGTTTGTGAGAGAGTGCGTGTCTGTGTGTGCTTGTGGGAGAGTGTGTGTCTGTGTGTGTTTGTGAGTGAGTGCATGTGTGTGTGTGTTTGTGAGTGAGTGTGTGTCTGTGTGTGTTTGTGAGTGAGTGCATAGATATATGTGTGTTTGTGGGAGAGTGTGTGTCTGTGTGTGTTTGTGAGTGAGTGCATGTGTATATGCATGTTTGTGAGAGAGTGCATGTCTGTGTGTGTGTTTGTGAGAGAGTGTGTGTCTGTGTGTGTTTGTGAGTGTGTGTATGTCTGCGTGTGTTTGTGGGGGAGTGTGTGTCTGTGTGTGTTTGTGAGAGAGTGCATGTCTATGTGTGTGTTTGTGGGAGAGTGTGTGTCTGTGTGTGAGTGAGTGCATGTGTGTGCGTGTGTTTGTGAGTGAGTGTGTGTCTGTGTGTGTTTGTGCGAGAGTGCATGTCTACGTGTGTGTTTGTGGGAGAGTGTGTGTCTGTGTGTGTTTGTGAGTGAGTGCATGTGTGTGTGTGTGTTTGTGAGAGAGTGCATGTCTGTGTGTGTGTTTGTGAGAGAGTGTGTGTCTGTGTGTGTTTGTGAGAGAGTGCATGTCTATGTGTGTGTTTGTGGGAGAGTGTGTGTCTGAGTGTGTTTGTGAGTGAGTGCATGTGTATATGCATGTTTGTGAGTGAGTCCATCACTGTGTGTATGTTTGTGAGAGATTGTGTGTGCCTGTGTGTGTGTTTATGTGTGACTGCATGTCTGTGTGTGTGTTTATGTGTGAGCGCATGTTTGTGTGTGTTTGTGTGTGAGTGCATGTCTGTGTGTGTTTGTGTGAGAGTGTGTGTCTGTGTTTGTTTGTGTGAGAGTGTGTATCTGTGTTTGTGTTTGTGAGTGGGTTCGTGCCTGTGTATGTGTTTGTGAGTGAGTGCGTGCCTGTGTGTGTGTTTGTGAGTGAGTGCGTGTCTGTGTGTGTGTTTGTGAGTGAGTGCATGTGTATATGCGTGTTTGTGAGAGAGTGCATCTGTGTGTGTGTTTGTGAGTGAGTGCATGTCTGTGTGTGTGTTTGTGAGTGAGTGCATGTCTGTGTGTGTGTTTGTGAGTGAGTGCATGTCTGCTGGGGTTTTTGTGAGAGTGTGCATGTCTGTGTGTGTGTTTGTGAGTGAGTGTATGTCTGTGTGCGTGTTTGTGAGAGTGTGCATGTCTGTGTGTGTGTTTGTGGGAGAGTATGTGTCTGTGTGTGTTTGTGAGTGTATGTCTGTATATGTGTTTGTGGGAGAATGTGTGTCTGTGTGTGTTTGTGAGAGAATGCATGACTGTGTGTGTGTTTGTGAGAAGTGTGTGTCTGTGTGTGTTTGTGAGTGAGTGTATGTCTGTATGTGTTTGTGAGTGAGTGTGTCTGTGTGTGTTTATGGGAGAGTGTGTGTCTGTGTGTGTTTGTGGGAGAGTGTGTGTCTGTGTATGTATTTGTGGGAGAGTGTGTGTCTGTGTGTGTTTGTGGGAGAGTGTGTGTCTGTGTGTGTTTGTGAGTGAGTGCATAGATATATGCGTGTTTGTGAGAGAGTGCATCTGTGTGTGGTTTTGTGAGATAGCATTTGCCTGTGAGTGTGTTTGTGTGACTGCATGTCTGTGTGTTTGTTTGTTGGAGAGTGTGTGTCTGTGTGTATGTTTGTGAGAGAGTGAGTATCTGTGTGTGTTTGTGAGTGAGTCTATGTCTGTGTGTGTTTGTGAGAGAGTGCGTGTCTGTGTGTGCTTGTGGGAGAGTGTGTGTCTGTGTGTGTAAGTGTGTATGTCTGTGGGTATTTGTGAGAGTGTGTGTGTTTATGTGTGTGTGTTTGTGGGAGAGTGTGTGTCTGTGTGTGTTTGTGGGAGAGTGTGTGTCTGTGTGTGTTTGTGAGAGAGTGCGTGTCTGTGTGTGCTTGTGGGAGAGTGTGTGTCTGTGTGTGTAAGTGTGTATGTCTGTGTGTGTTTGTGAGAGTGTGTGTGTCTATGTGTGTGTGTTTGTGGGAGAGTGTGTGTCTGTGTGTGTTGTGAGTGAGTGCATGTGTGTGTGTGTTTGTGAGTGAGTGTGTGTCTGTGTGTGTTTGTGAGAGAGTGCATGTCTATGTGCGTGTTTGTGGGAGAGTGTGTATCTGTGTGTGTTTGTGAGTGAGTGCATGTGTATATGCATGTTTGTGAGAGAGTGCATGTCTGTGTGTGTGTTTGTGAGAGAGTGTGTGTTTGTGTGTGTTTGTGAGTGAGTGTATGTCTGCGCGTGTTTGTGGGGGAGTGTGTGTCTGTGTGTGTTTGTGTGAGAGAGTGTGTCTGTGTGTGTTTGTGTGAGAGTGTGTATCTGTGTTTGTGTTTGTGAGTGGGTTCGTGCCTGTGTATGTGTTTGTGAGTGAGTGCGTGCCTGTGTGTGTGTTTGTGAGTGAGTGCGTGTCTGTGTGTGTGTTTGTGAGTGAGTGCATGTGTATATGCGTGTTTGTGAGAGAGTGCATCTGTGTGTGTGTTTGTGAGTGAGTGCATGTCTGTGTGTGTGTTTGTGAGTGAGTGCATGTCTGTGTGTGTGTTTGTGAGTGAGTGCATGTCTGCTGGGGTTTTTGTGAGAGTGTGCATGTCTGTGTGTGTGTTTGTGAGTGAGTGTATGTCTGTGTGCGTGTTTGTGAGAGTGTGCATGTCTGTGTGTGTGTTTGTGGGAGAGTATGTGTCTGTGTGTGTTTGTGAGTGTATGTCTGTATATGTGTTTGTGGGAGAATGTGTGTCTGTGTGTGTTTGTGAGAGAATGCATGACTGTGTGTGTGTTTGTGAGAAGTGTGTGTCTGTGTGTGTTTGTGAGTGAGTGTATGTCTGTATGTGTTTGTGAGTGAGTGTGTCTGTGTGTGTTTATGGGAGAGTGTGTGTCTGTGTGTGTTTGTGGGAGAGTGTGTGTCTGTGTATGTATTTGTGGGAGAGTGTGTGTCTGTGTGTGTTTGTGGGAGAGTGTGTGTCTGTGTGTGTTTGTGAGTGAGTGCATAGATATATGCGTGTTTGTGAGAGAGTGCACCTGTGTGTGGTTTTGTGAGATAGCGTTTGCCTGTGAGTGTGTTTGTGTGACTGCATGTCTGTGTGTTTGTTTGTTGGAGAGTGTGTGTCTGTGTGTATGTTTGTGAGAGAGTGTGTATCTGTGTGTGTTTGTGAGTGAGTCTATGTCTGTGTGTGTTTGTGAGAGAGTGCGTGTCTGTGTGTGCTTGTGGGAGAGTGTGTGTCTGTGTGTGTAAGTGTGTATGTCTGTGTGTGTTTGTGAGAGTGTGTGTGTCTATGTGTGTGTGTTTGTGGGAGAGTGTGTGTCTGTGTGTGTTGTGAGTGAGTGCATGTGTGTGTGTGTTTGTGAGTGAGTGTGTGTCTGTGTGTGTTTGTGAGAGAGTGCATGTCTATGTGCGTGTTTGTGGGAGAGTGTGTATCTGTGTGTGTTTGTGAGTGAGTGCATGTGTATATGCATGTTTGTGAGAGAGTGCATGTCTGTGTGTGTGTTTGTGAGAGAGTGTGTGTCTGTGTGTGTTTGTGAGTGAGTGTATGTCTGCGCGTGTTTGTGGGGGAGTGTGTGTCTGTGTGTGTTTGTGAGAGAGTGCATGTGTATATGCATGTTTGTGAGAGAGCGCATGTCTGTGTGTGTGTTTGTGAGAGAGTGTGTGTTTGTGTGTGTTTGTGAGTGAGTGTATGTCTGCGCGTGTTTGTGGGGGAGTGTGTGTCTGTGTGTGTTTGTGTGAGAGAGTGTGTCTGTGTGTGTTTGTGTGAGAGTGTGTATCTGTGTTTGTGTTTGTGAGTGGGTTCGTGCCTGTGTATGTGTTTGTGAGAGAGTGTGTGTCTGTGTGTGTTTGTGAGTGAGTGTATGTCTGCTTGTGTTTGTGGGGGAGTATGTGTCTGTGTGTGTTTGTGAAAGAGTGCATGTCTATGTGTGTGTTTGTGGGAGAGTGTGTGTCTGTGTGTGAGTGAGTGCATGTGTGTGTGTGTTTGTGAGTGAGTGTGTGTCTGTGTGTGTTTGTGAGAGAGTGCATGTCTGTGTGTGTGTTTGTGAGAGAGTGTGTGTCTGTGTGTGTTTGTGAGTGAGTGTATGTCTGCGCGTGTTTGTGGGGGAGTGTGTGTCTGAGTGTGTTTGTGAGTGAGTGCATGTGTGTGTGTGTGTTTGTGAGAGACTGCATGTCTGTATGTGTGTTTGTGAGTGAATGCGTATCTGTGTGTGTGTTTGTGAGAGAGTGCATGTCTATGTGTGTGTTTGTGGGAGAGTGTGTGTCTGAGTGTGTTTGTGAGTGAGTGCATGTGTATATGCATGTTTGTGAGTGAGTCCATCACTGTGTGTATGTTTGTGAGAGATTGTGTGTGCCTGTGTGTGTGTTTATGTGTGACTGCATGTCTGTGTGTGTGTTTATGTGTGAGCGCATGTCTGTGTGTGTTTGTGTGTGAGTGCATGTCTGTGTGTGTTTGTGTGAGAGTGTGTGTCTGTGTGTGTTTGTGTGAGAGTGTGTATCTGTGTTTGTGTTTGTGAGTGGGTGCGTGCCTGTGTATGTGTTTGTGAGTGAGTGCGTGCCTGTGTGTGTGTTTGTGAGTGAGTGCGTGTCTGTGTGTGTGTTTGTGAGTGAGTGCATGTGTATATGCGTGTTTGTGAGAGAGTGCATCTGTGTGTGTGTTTGTGAGTGAGTGCATGTCTGCTGGGGTTTTTGTGAGAGAGTGCGTGTCTGTGTGTGTGTTTGTGAGTGAGTGTATGTCTGTGTGCGTGTTTGTGAGAGAGTGCATGTCTGTGTGTGTGTTTGTGAGTGAGTGCGTGTGTGTGTGTGTGTTTGTGAGTGAGTGCGTGTGTGTCTGTGTGTGTTTGTGGGAGAGTATGTGTCTGTGTGTGTTTGTGAGTGTATGTCTGTATATGTGTTTGTGGGAGAATGTGTGTCTGTGTGTGTTTGTGAGAGAATGCATGTCTGTGTGTGTGTTTGTGAGAAGTGTGTGTCTGTGTGTGTTTGTGAGTGAGTGTATGTCTGTGTGTGTTTGTGAGTGAGTGCTTGTCTGTGTGTGTGTTTGTGGGAGAGTGTGTGTCTGTGTGTGTTTGTGGGAGAGTGTGTGTCTGTGTGTGTGTTTGTGAGTGAGTGTGTCTGTGTGTGTTTGTGACTGAGTGTATGTCTGTGTGTGTTTGTGGGAGAGTGTGTGTCTGTGTGTGTTTGTGAGTGAGTGCATGTGTATATGCGTTTTTGTGAGAGAGTGCATCTGTGTGTGTGTTTGTGAGTGAGTGCATGTCTGCTGGGGTTTTTGTGAGAGAGTGCGTGCCTGTGTGTGTGTTTATGTGTGACTGCATGTCTGTGTGTGTGTTTATGTGTGAGCGCATGTCTGTGTGTGTTTGTGTGTGAGTGCATGTCTGTGTGTGTTTGTGTGAGAGTGTGTGTCTGTGTGTGTTTGTGTGAGAGTGTGTATCTGTGTTTGTGTTTGTGAGTGGGTGCGTGCCTGTGTATGTGTTTGTGAGTGAGTGCGTGCCTGTGTGTGTGTTTGTGAGTGAGTGCGTGTCTGTGTGTGTGTGTTTGTGAGTGAGTGCATGTGTATATGCGTGTTTGTGAGAGAGTGCATCTGTGTGTGTGTTTGTGAGTGAGTGCATGTCTGCTGGGGTTTTTGTGAGAGAGTGCGTGTCTGTGTGTGTGTTTGTGAGTGAGTGTATGTCTGTGTGCGTGTTTGTGAGAGTGTGCATGTCTGTGTGTGTGTTTGTGAGTGAGTGCGTGTGTGTGTGTGTGTTTGTGAGTGAGTGCGTGTGTGTCTGTGTGTGTTTGTGGGAGAGTATGTGTCTGTGTGTGTTTGTGAGTGTATGTCTGTATATGTGTTTGTGGGAGAATGTGTGTCTGTGTGTGTTTGTGAGAGAATGCATGTCTGTGTGTGTGTTTGTGAGAAGTGTGTGTCTGTGTGTGTTTGTGAGTGAGTGTATGTCTGTGTGTGTGTTTGTGAGAGAGTGTGTGTCTGTGTGTGTTTGTGAGTGAGTGTATGTCTGCGCGTGTTTGTGGGGGAGTGTGTGTCTGAGTGTGTTTGTGAGTGAGTGCATGTGTGTGTGTGTGTTTGTGAGAGACTGCATGTCTGTGTGTGTGTTTGTGAGTGAATGCGTATCTGTGTGTGTGTTTGTGAGAGAGTGCATGTCTATGTGTGTGTTTGTGGGAGAGTGTGTGTCTGAGTGTGTTTGTGAGTGAGTGCATGTGTATATGCATGTTTGTGAGTGAGTCCATCACTGTGTGTATGTTTGTGAGAGATTGTGTGTGCCTGTGTGTGTGTTTATGTGTGACTGCATGTCTGTGTGTGTGTTTATGTGTGAGCGCACGTCTGTGTGTGTTTGTGTGTGAGTGCATGTCTGTGTGTGTTTGTGTGAGAGTGTGTGTCTGTGTGTGTTTGTGTGAGAGTGTGTATCTGTGTTTGTGTTTGTGAGTGGGTGCGTGCCTGTGTATGTGTTTGTGAGTGAGTGCGTGCCTGTGTGTGTGTTTGTGAGTGAGTGCGTGTCTGTGTGTGTGTTTGTGAGTGAGTGCATGTGTATATGCGTGTTTGTGAGAGAGTGCATCTGTGTGTGTGTTTGTGAGTGAGTGCATGTCTGCTGGGGTTTTTGTGAGAGAGTGCGTGTCTGTGTGTGTGTTTGTGAGTGAGTGTATGTCTGTGTGCGTGTTTGTGAGAGAGTGCATGTCTGTGTGTGTGTTTGTGAGTGAGTGCGTGTGTGTGTGTGTGTTTGTGAGTGAGTGCGTGTGTGTCTGTGTGTGTTTGTGGGAGAGTATGTGTCTGTGTGTGTTTGTGAGTGTATGTCTGTATATGTGTTTGTGGGAGAATGTGTGTCTGTGTGTGTTTGTGAGAGAATGCATGTCTGTGTGTGTGTTTGTGAGAAGTGTGTGTCTGTGTGTGTTTGTGAGTGAGTGTATGTCTGTGTGTGTTTGTGAGTGAGTGCTTGTCTGTGTGTGTGTTTGTGGGAGAGTGTGTGTCTGTGTGTGTTTGTGGGAGAGTGTGTGTCTGTGTGTGTGTTTGTGAGTGAGTGTGTCTGTGTGTGTTTGTGACTGAGTGTATGTCTGTGTGTGTTTGTGGGAGAGTGTGTGTCTGTGTGTGTTTGTGAGTGAGTGCATGTGTATATGCGTTTTTGTGAGAGAGTGCATCTGTGTGTGTGTTTGTGAGTGAGTGCATGTCTGCTGGGGTTTTTGTGAGAGAGTGCGTGCCTGTGTGTGTGTTTATGTGTGACTGCATGTCTGTGTGTGTGTTTATGTGTGAGCGCATGTCTGTGTGTGTTTGTGTGTGAGTGCATGTCTGTGTGTGTTTGTGTGAGAGTGTGTGTCTGTGTGTGTTTGTGTGAGAGTGTGTATCTGTGTTTGTGTTTGTGAGTGGGTGCGTGCCTGTGTATGTGTTTGTGAGTGAGTGCGTGCCTGTGTGTGTGTTTGTGAGTGAGTGCGTGTCTGTGTGTGTGTTTGTGAGTGAGTGCATGTGTATATGCGTGTTTGTGAGAGAGTGCATCTGTGTGTGTGTTTGTGAGTGAGTGCATGTCTGCTGGGGTTTTTGTGAGAGAGTGCGTGTCTGTGTGTGTGTTTGTGAGTGAGTGTATGTCTGTGTGCGTGTTTGTGAGAGTGTGCATGTCTGTGTGTGTGTTTGTGAGTGAGTGCGTGTGTGTGTGTGTGTTTGTGAGTGAGTGCGTGTGTGTCTGTGTGTGTTTGTGGGAGAGTATGTGTCTGTGTGTGTTTGTGAGTGTATGTCTGTATATGTGTTTGTGGGAGAATGTGTGTCTGTGTGTGTTTGTGAGAGAATGCATGTCTGTGTGTGTGTTTGTGAGAAGTGTGTGTCTGTGTGTGTTTGTGAGTGAGTGTATGTCTGTGTGTGTTTGTGAGTGAGTGCTTGTCTGTGTGTGTGTTTGTGGGAGAGTGTGTGTCTGTGTGTGTTTGTGGGAGAGTGTGTGTCTGTGTGTGTGTTTGTGAGTGAGTGTGTCTGTGTGTGTTTGTGAGAGAGTGCATAGATATATGCGTGTTTGTGAGAGAGTGCATCTGTGTGTGGTTTTGTGAGATAGCGTTTGCCTGTGAGTTTGTTTGTGTGACTGCATGTCTGTGTGTTTGTTTGTTGGAGAGTGTGTGTCTGTGTGTGTGTTTGTGAGAGAGTGAGTATCTGTGTGTGTTTGTGAGTGAGTCTATGTCTGTGTGTGTTTGTGAGAGAGTGCGTGTCTGTGTGTGCTTGTGGGAGAGTGTGTGTCTGTGTGTGTAAGTGTGTATGTCTGTGTGTGTTTGTGAGAGTGTGTGTGTTTATGTGTGTGTGTTTGTGGGAGAGTGTGTGTCTGTGTGTGTTTGTGAGAGTGTGTGTGTCTATGTGTGTGTGTTTGTGGGAGAGTGTGTGTCTGTGTGTGTTTGTGAGTGAGTGCATGTGTGTGTGTGTTTGTGAGTGAGTGTGTGTCTGTGTGTGTTTGTGAGAGAGTGCATGTCTATGTGCGTGTTTGTGGGAGAGTGTGTATCTGTGTGTGTTTGTGAGTGAGTGCATGTGTATGTGCATGTTTGTGAGAGAGTGCATGTCTGTGTGTGTGTTTGTGAGAGAGTGTGTGTCTGCGCGTGTTTGTGGGGGAGTGTGTGTCTGTGTGTGTTTGTGAGAGAGTGCATGTGTATATGCATGTTTGTGAGAGAGCGCATGTCTGTGTGTGTGTTTGTGAGAGAGTGTGTGTTTGTGAGTGAGTGTATGTCTGCTTGTGTTTGTGGGGGAGTGTGTGTCTGTGTGTGTTTGTGAAAGAGTGCATGTCTATGTGTGTGTTTGTGGGAGAGTGTGTGTCTGTGTGTGAGTGAGTGCATGTGTGTGTGTGTTTGTGAGTGAGTGTGTGTCTGTGTGTGTTTGTGAGAGAGTGCATGTCTATGTGCGTGTTTGTGGGAGAGTGTGTGTCTGTGTGTGTTTGTGAGTGAGTGCATGTGTATATGCATGTTTGTGAGAGAGTGCATGTCTGTGTGTGTGTTTGTGAGAGAGTGTGTGTCTGTGTGTGTTTGTGAGTGAGTGTATGTCTGCGCGTGTTTGTGGGGGAGTGTGTGTCTGAATGTGTTTGTGAGTGAGTGCATGTGTGTGTGTGTGTTTGTGAGAGAGTGTGTGTCTGTGTGTGTTTGTGAGTGAGTGCATGTGTATATGTATGTTTGTGAGTGAATGTGTGTCTGTGTGTGTTTGTGAGAGAGTGCATGTCTATGTGTGTGTTTGTGGGAGAGTGTGTGTCTGTGTGTGTTTGTGAGTGAGTGCATGTGTATATGTATGTTTGTGAGAGAGTGCATGTCTGTGTGTGCTTGTGGGAGAGTGTGTGTCTGTGTGTGTAAGTGTGTATGTCTGTGTGTGTTTGTGAGAGAGTGCGTGTCTGTGTGTGCTTGTGGGAGAGTGTGTGTCTGTGTGTGTAAGTGTGTATGTCTGTGTGTGTTTGTGAGAGTGTGTGTGTCTATGTGTGTGTGTTTGTGGGAGAGTGTGTGTCTGTGTGTGTTTGTGAGTGAGTGCATGTGTGTGTGTGTTTGTGAGTGAGTGTGTCTGTGTGTGTTTGTGAGAGAGTGCATGTCTATGTGTGTGTTTGTGGGAGAGTGTGTGTCTGTGTGTGTTTGTGAGTGCATGTGTATATGCATGTTTGTGAGAGAGTGCATGTCTGTGTGTGTGTTTGTGAGAGAGTGTGTGTCTGTGTGTGTTTGTGAGTGAGTGTATGTCTGCGTGTGTTTGTGGGGGAGTGTGTGTCTGTGTGTGTTTGTGAGAGAGTGCATGTCTATGTGTGTGTTTGTGGGAGAGTGTGTGTCTGTGTGTGAGTGAGTGCATGTGTGTGCGTGTGTTTGTGAGTGAGTGTGTGTCTGTGTGTGTTTGTGAGAGAGTGCATGTCTACGTGTGTGTTTGTGGGAGAGTGTGTGTCTGTGTGTGTTTGTGAGTGAGTGCATGTGTGTGTGTGTTTGTGAGAGAGTGCATGTCTGTGTGTGTGTTTGTGAGAGAGTGTGTGTCTGTGTGTGTTTGTGAGAGAGTGCATGTGTATATGCATGTTTGTGAGTGAGTGCATGTCTGTGTGTGTGTTTGTGAGAGATTGTGTGTGCCTGTGTGTGTGTTTATGTGTGACTGCATGTCTGTGTGTGTGTTTATGTGTGAGCGCATGTGTGTGTGTGTTTGTGTGTGAGTACATGTCTGTGTGTGTTTGTGTGAGAGTGTGTGTCTGTGTGTGTTTGTGTGAGAGTGTGTATCTGTGTTTGTGTTTGTGAGTGGGTGCGTGACTGTGAGTGTGTTTGTGAGTGAGTGCGTGCCTGTGTGTATGTTTGTGAGTGAGTGCGTGTCTGTGTGTGTGTTTGTGAGAGAGTGCATGTGTATATGCGTGTTTGTGAGAGAGTGCATCTGTGTGTGTGTTTGTGAGTGAGTGCATGTCTGTGTGTGTTTGTGAGTGAGTGCATGTCTGCTGGGGTTTTTGTGAGAGAGTGCGTGTCTGTGTGTGTGTTTGTGAGTGAGTGTATGTCTGTGTGCATGTTTGTGAGAGAGTGCATGTCTGTGTGTGTGTTTGTGAGTGAGTGCGTGTGTTTGTGAGAGAGTGCATGTCTGTGTGTGTGTTTGTGAGTGAGTTCGTGCCTGTGTGTGTTTGTGAGTGAGTGCGTGCCTGTGTGTGTGTTTGTGAGTGAGTGCATGCCTATGTGTGTGTTTGTGAGTGAATGCATGTCTGTGTGTGTGTTTGTGGGGGAGTGCGTGTCTGTGTATGTGTTTATGAGTGAGTGCATGTCTGCTTGTGTTTTTGTGAGAGAGTGCGTGTCTGTGTGTGTGTTTGTGAGAGAGTTCATGTCTGTGTGTGTGTTTGTGAGTGAGTGCGTGTCTGTGTGTGTGTTTGTGAGTGAGTGCATGTGTGTTTGTGAGTGAGTGCGTGTCTGTGTGTTTGTGAGAGAGTGCATGTCTGTGTGTGTGTTTGTGAGTGAGTTCGTGCCTGTGTGTGTGTTTGTGAGTGAGTGCGTGCCTGTGTGTGTGTTTGTGAGTGAGTGAATGTCTGTGTGTGTGTTTGTGAGTGAATGCGTATCTGTGTGTGTGTTTGTGAGTGAGTGCGTTCCTGTGTGTGTGTTTGTGAGTGATTGCGTGCCTGTGTGTGTATTTGTGAGTGAGTTCGTGTCTGTGTGTGTGTTTGTGAGTGATTGCGTGCCTGTGTGTGTGTTTGTGAGTGAGTTCATGTCTGTGTGTGTGTTTGTGAGTGAGTGTGTGCCTGTGTGTGTGTTTGTGAGTGAGTGCATGTCTGTGTGTGTGTTTGTGAGTGAGTGCGTGTGTGTGTGTTTGTGAGTGAGTGCATGCCTGGGTGTGTGTTTGTGAGTGAGTGCATGCCTATGTGTGTGTTTGTGAGTGAATGCATGTCTGTGTGTGTGTTTGTGGGGGAGTGCGTGTCTGTGTATGTGTTTATGAGTGAGTGCATGTCTGCTTGTGTTTTTGTGAGAAAGTGCATGTCTGTGTGTGTGTTTGTGAGAGAGTGCATGTCTGTGTGTGTGTTTGTGAGTGAGTTCATGCCTATGTGTGTGTTTGTGAGTGAGTGCATGTCTGCTTGTTTTTTTGTGAGAGAGTGTGTGTCTGTGTGTGTGTTTGTGAGAGAGTGCATGTCTGTGTGTGTGTTTGTGATTGAGTGCGTGTGTGTGTGTGTGTTTGTGAGTGAGAGCGTGTGTGTGTGTTTGTGAGAGAGTGCATGTCTGCTTGTGTGTTTGTGAGTGTGTGCGTGCCTGTGTGTGTGTGTTTGTGAGTGAGTGCATGCCTGTGTGTGTGTTTGTGAGTGAGTTCATGCCTGTGTGTTTGTGAGTGCGTGCCTGTGTGTGTGTTTGTGAGAGAGTTCATGTCTGTGTGTGTGTTTGTGAGTGAGTGCATGTGTGTTTGTGAGTGAGTGCGTGTCTGTGTGTTTGTGAGCGAGTGCATGTCTGTGTGTGTGTTTGTGAGTGAGTTCGTGCCTGTGTGTGTGTTTGTGAGTGAGTGCGTGCCTGTGTGTGTGTTTGTGAGTGAGTGAATGTCTGTGTGTGTGTTTGTGAGTGAATGCGTATCTGTGTGTGTGTTTGTGAGTGAGTGCGTTCCTGTGTGTGTTTGTGAGTGATTGCATGTCTGTGTGTGTGTTTGTGAGTGAGTTCATGCCTATGTGTGTGTTTGTGAGTGAGTGCATGTCTGTGTGTGTGTTTGTGAGTGAGTGCATGTCTGTGTGTGTGTTTGTGATTGAGTGCGTGTGTGTGTGTGTTTGTGAGTGAGTGCGTGTGTGTTTGTGAGAGAGTGCATGTCTGCTTGTGTGTTTGTGAGTGTGTGCGTGCCTGTGTGTGTGTGTTTGTGAGTGAGTGCATGCCTGTGTGTGTGTTTGTGAGTGAGTTCATGCCTGTGTGTTTGTGAGTGCGTGCCTGTGTATGTGTTTGTGAGTGAATGCGTATCTGTGTGTGTGTTTGTGAGTGAATGCGTATCTGTGTGTGTGTTTGTGAAATAGTGCATGTCTGAGTACGTGTTTTTGAGTGAATGCATGCCTGTGTGAATGTTTGTGAGACAGTGCATGTCTGTGTGTGTGTTTGTGAGAAAGTGCATGTCTGCGTGTATGTTTGTGGGAGAGTGCATGCCTGTGTGTGTGTTTGTGAGAAAGTGCATGTCTGCGTGTATGTTTGTGGGAGAGTGCATGTCTGTATGTGTGTTTGTGAGAGAGTGCATGTCTGTGTGTGTATGTGAGTGAGTGCATGTCTGTGTGTGTGTTTGTGTGAGAGTGTGTATCTGTGTATGTGTTTGTGAGTGGGTGCGTACCTGTGTGTGTTTGTGAGTGAGTGCATGTCTGTGTGTGTGTTTGTGAGTGAGTGCATGTCTGCTTGTGTTTTTGTGAGAGAGTGCGTGTCTGTGTGTGTGTTTGTGAGTGAGTGTATGCCTGTGTGTGTGTTTGTGAATGAGTGCGTGCCTGTGTGTGTGTTTGTGAGTGATTGCGTGCCTGTGTGTGTGTTTGTGATTGAGTGCATGTCTGTGTGTGTGTTTGTGAGTGAGTTCATGCCTATGTGTGTATTTGTGAGTGAGTGCATGTCTGTGTGTGTGTTTGTGAGTGAGTGCATGTCTGCTTGTGTTTTTGTGAGAGAGTGCGTGTCTGTGTGTGTGTTTGTGAGAGAGTGCATGTCTGTGTTTGTGAGAGAGTGCGTGTCTGTGAGTGTGTTTGTGATTGAGTGCGTGTGTGTGTGTGTGTTTGTGAGTGAGAGCGTGTGTGTGTGTTTGTGAGAGAGTGCATGTCTGCTTGTGTGTTTGTGAGTGTGTGCGTGCCTGTGTGTGTGTGTTTGTGAGTGAGTGCATGCCTGTGTGTGTGTTTGTGAGTGAGTTCATGCCTGTGTGTTTGTGAGTGAGTGCGTGCCTGTGTATGTGTTTGTGAGTGAATGCGTATCTGTGTGTGTGTTTGTGAGTTAATGCGTATCTGTGTGTGTGTTTGTGAAATAGTGCATGTCTGAGTACGTGTTTTTGAGTGAATGCATGCCTGTGTGCATGTTTGTGAGACAGTGCATGTCTGTGTGTGTGTTTGTGAGTACATGTCTGTGTCTGTGTTTGTGAGAGAGTGCGTGTCTGTGAGTGTGTTTGTGAGAAAGTGCATGTCTGCGTGTATGTTTGTGGGAGAGTGCATGCCTGTGTGTGTGTTTGTGAGAAAGTGCATGTCTGCGTGTATGTTTGTGGGAGAGTGCATGCCTGTGTGTGTGCTTGTGAATGGGTGCATGTCTGTGTGTGTTTGTGAGAGAGTACGTGTCTGTGTGTGTGTTTGTGAGTGAGTGAGTGTCGGTGTGTGTTTGTGAGAGTGTGTGTCTGTTTGTACGAGAGTGTGTCCGAGTTTGTGTTTGTGAGTGAGTGCATGTCTATGTATGTGTTTGTGTGAGAGTGCATGTCTGTGTGTGTGTTTGTGCATGAGTGAATGCATGTCTGTGTGTGTATTTGTGAGTGAGTGCATGTCTGTGTGTGTGAGAGAGAGTGTGTCTGTGTGTGTGTTTCTGAATGAATGTATGTCTATGTGTGTGTTTGTGAGAGAGTGTATGTCTGTGTGTGTACGTGAGTGAGTATATGTCTGTGTTTGTGAGAGAGTGCATGTCTGTGTGTGTGTTTGTGAGTGAGTATATGTCTGTTTGTGTGTTTGGGTGAGAGTGTGTGTGTCTGTGTGTGTGTTTGAGAGAGAGTGTATGTCTGTTTGTGTGTTTTTGAGAGAGTGCATATCTGTGTGTGTATTTGTGAGTGAGTGCATGTCTGTGTGTGTGTTTGTGAGCGAATTCATGTCTGTATGTGTTTGTGTGAGAGTATCTGTGTGTGAGCATATGTATGTGTATGCGTGTATATCTGTGTGTGAGTGTGTCTGTGTGAGAGACCATATCTATGTGCCTCTGTGTGAGAGTGTGTTTTGTATGTTTGTGTAAGTAAGAGCGTATGTGTGTGTACGAGTGTCTGTGTGTGTATGAGTGTATGTGTGTGTGCATGTGTGAGAGAGAGTGTGTTTTGTGTCTCTTTGCATGTGAAAGAATGGGAGTGAGAGAGAGTTTGTGTGTATTTGTGTGTTAGTATGTGAGTGAGTGTGTGTGAGTGTATGTAGGTGTGTGAGTGAGTGTGTGTGTGTTTGTGTTTGTGTGTCTGAGCGAATGCATGTGTGTGTGAGTGACTATGTGTGTTTGGTTGGGTGTGTGTTTGGGTGTGTTTGGGTGTTATATGTGAGTTTGGGTGAGAGTGTGTGTGTTTGGGTGTGTGTGTATGAGTGAGTGTGTGAGTGAGTGTGTATGTGTGTTTGGATGTGAGTCTATGTGAGTGAGTGTGTATGTTTGGTGCAATGTGTGTGCCTGTCTGTTAGTGTGAGTCCGTGTGAGTGCGTGTGTGAGTGTGTATGTATGTGTGTTTGGGTGTGAGTCTATGTGAGTGATTGTGTATGTTTGGTGTAATGTATGTGCCTGTCTGCGAGTGTGTGTGAGTGAGTGTGTATGTGTATTTGGGTGTGAGTGAGTGTGAGTGACTGTGTATGTGTGTTTGTGTGTGTTTGTGTGTGTGTGTGTTTTTGTGTGAGTGAGTGTGTATGTTTGGTGTGATGTATGTGCCTCTCTGTGAGTGCGTGTGAGTTTGTATGTGTGTTTGGGTGTGAGTGTGTGTGAGTGAGTGTGAATGTTTGGTGTGATGTATGTGCCTGTCTGAGTGTGTGTGAGTGCGTGTGTATGTGTGTTTGGGTGTGAGTGTGTGTGAGTGAGCGTGTATGTGTGTTTGGGTGTGAGTGTGTGGGTGAGTGTGAATGTTTGGTGTGATGTATGTGCCTATCTGTGAGTGTGTGTGAGTGCGTGTGTATGTGTGTTTGGGTGTGAGTGTGTGTGAGTGAGCGTGTATGTGTGTTTGGGTGTGAGTGTGTGGGTGAGTGTGAATGTTTGGTGTGATGTATGTGCCTATCTGTGAGTGTGTGTGAGTGCGTGTGTATGTGTGTTTGGGTGTGAGTGTGTGTGAGTGAGCGTGTATGTGTGTTTGGGTGTGAGTGTGTGGGTGAGTGTGAATGTTTGGTGTGATGTATGTGCCTATCTGTGAGTGTGTGTGAGTGTGTGTGTATGTGTGTTTGGGTGTGAGTGTGTGTGAGTGAGTGTGTCTGTGAGTGGGAGTCTGTGTTGGGGAGCCGGGGTGCGAGTCCCCGTTGAATTGTACCCACCACGTGCAGCTCTTGCATTGGGAGCAGGTAAAATGGGACATTCCTGGACATTCCTCTACCGAGCGGACCCTGACACTGTGAATCCCTTCTATGTGCAGAGAATGCTCACTTTGTCTTCTTCACCTTCGATGCACTTTCTGCACCGGGAGACGTCAAGAATATAATGTATTCATCGGGCAAACTGAAGTACCACCTGCCATTTGTCACTGACTTGGCAATTGTGATCGGCTACATCACACCAACCTTGGAGATGTCTGTCCCCATTAACGTCACCTTGTCCATCAACCAGGTTTGTAGATCTTGCAGTCTCCCCCACAGCAGAGACCACTGGCTTGGAGTTTATTGCTTATAAATATGTGGTCTTGCATTTTGGCAAGGCAAACCAGGGCAGGACTTATCCAGTTAATGGCAGGGCCCTGGGGACTGTTGTCAAACAGTCAAAAGGTAGCAGGTTATAAGATTAGATTAGATTAGATTACTTACAGTGTGGAAACTGGCCCTTCGGCCCAACAAGTCCACACCGACCCGCCGAAGCGTAACCCACCCATACCCCTACATTTACCCCTTTACCTAACACTACGGGCAATTTAGCATGGCCAATTCACCTGACCTGCACATCTTTGGAATGTGGGAGGAAACCGGAGCACCCGGAGGAAACCCACGCAGACACAGGGAGAACGTGCAAACTCCACACAGTCAGTCGCCTGAGGCGGGAAGTGAACCCGGGTCTCTGGCGCTGCAAGGCAGCAGTGCTAACCACTGTGCCACCGTGCCGCCCATAAGGTTGCTTGAAAGTTGGCAGGGTGGTGAAGAAGGTATTTGGTACACTTGTCTTCATTGCCCAGACCATTGGGTTGAGGAGTTAGGATGTCATGTTGCAGTTATACAGGACTTCGATGAGGCATGTTCTGGACTGTGTCCAGTTCTGGTCCCCCTGTTACAGGAAGGATATTATTAAGCTGGAGCGGGGACAGAAGAGATTTACCAGTGTTTTGCCGAGAGTGGAAGGTTTGAGTTATAAGGAGAGGCTGGATAGGCTGGGACTTTGTTCACTGGAGCATAGGATGCTGAGGGGTGACCTTATAGAGGTTTATAAAATCATGAGGGGCATGGATAGGGTGAATAGCGAAGGCCTTTTCCCAGAGGTGGGGGAGACCAAAACTAGAGGGCAAAGGTTTAGGGTGAGAGGGGAAAGATTTAAAAGGGAGCTGAGGGGCAACTTTTTCACACAGAGGGTGGTGCGTGTATGGAATGAGCTGCCAGAGGAAGTGGTGGAGGCTGGTACAACTACAACATTTAAAAGGCATCTGGATGGGGATATGATTAGGAAGAGTTTGGAGGGACATGGGATATAAACGTGGGCAAATGGGACTAGGTTAGCTTGGGAAAACCTGGTCAGCATGGAGAGTTGGGCCAATGGGTCTGCTTCCGGGCTGTATGATTCCATGACTCTATAAGAAAGCCTAAAAAATCCACTTGATGCCCTCAATCCTGTTAGATACAGAGCAGTTTCTTAAAGTAGTGATGACCAGGGAAAGATATTAAAAAAAGAACACAGCCCCTTGTCTGATGGAGAGGGGAGGAATCAGAAGGTGGGCCGAATGGTACTCCTCAAAAAGCCACATTTGACACTGGGGGAGTCTTTGACCCCTTCTCCCATAACGTAAACATCCAGTAAGTGGCCTCCTTACTCCAACACACCTTCTCAATTGTCTCACAACAGTTTATCCAGGGTGGTGTCTAACCAGCTCAGGGCAAGCTGACAGTCCCAATTGCAGAGGGGTTTGGTCCTGTTGGAGTTGCCCATCGCTGTCTCCCTAGTACTCCAGCACTGGTATATATCTCTGCAGTATCCCAGCTTACCCAGTCTGCATTTCCCCTTGACATCAGTCACACTTGGGGAAAGTGAGGCCTGCAGATGCTGGAGATCAGAGTCGAGAGTGTGGTGCTGGAAAAGCACAGCCGGTCAGGCAGCATCCAAGGAGCAGGAGGGTCGATGTTTCAGGCAAGAGTCCTTCATCAGGAATGAGGCTGTGGGCTATGGGTGCTCGGAGATAAATCAGAGGTGGGGGTGGACGCTGGGGGGAAAGGTAGCTGGGAATGTGATAGTTGATGAAGGTGGGGGGGGGGGTGATAGTTTGGAGAGGAGGCTGGAGCAGGTAGGTGGAAAGAATGATGGACAGGTCAAGAGATTGAAGCCAAGTTGGAAGCTTGGGACTGGGATAAGGTGGCGGGAGGGGAAATGCCCTCTCACACATTCCCTCGAAAAGACCTCAGCCTGAAAACCAACCCCGAATATCATTCTGTGTTCACTCAATGATCACACCCTTGTCTCTGAGTGGGACTTTTGCGGATTCACTGGAACTTCATTTCCCATCTGGTGGTCCTGGGGCAGTCGGGGCAATGGTGCATTATGGGAAGGTAGGCCTCTGGCTTTACAACACCAAGATCCAGAAAACAGGATCAATCCAACAAAATCTTTCAAAGGAAACCAGGACTTTTTATTTAATGAAAACAGAAATTGCCAGAAAGACTCAGCAGGTCTGGCAGTAAGGAATCATACAGCACAGAAACAGACCCTTTGGACCAACGTGTTCATGCTGATCATAATCCCAAATTAAACTAGTCCCACCTGCCTGTTCCTGGCCCATATCCCTCCAAACCTTTCCTGTTCACATACCTGTCCAAATGCCTCTTAAGAACCCCACTTGTCCTCACCTACCTCCCCACCAATCTCCATATACATTGTAATTTCCGCCACCTCCAAACGGACCGCACCACCAGGGATATATTTCCTGCCCCTCCCCTATCAGCGTTCCGAAAAGATCACTCCCTCCGTGACTCCCTCGTCAGGTCCACACCCCCCACCAACCCAACCTCCACTCCCGGCACCTTCCCCTGCACCCGCAGGAGGTGCAAGACTTGCGCCCACACCTCCCCCCTCACCTCCCTCCAAGGCCCCAAAGGAAACTTCCATATCCGCCACAGATTCACCTGCACCTCCACACACATCATCTATTGCATCCGCTGCTCCCGATGTGGCCTCCTCTATATTGGGGAGACAGGCCGCCTACTAGTAGAACATTTCAGAGAACACCTCTGGGACACCTGGACCAACCAACCCAACCACCCCGTGGCTCAACACTTCAACTCCCCCTCCCACTCCACCAAGGACATGCAGGTCCTTGGACTCCTCCATCGCCAGACCATAGAACATGACGGTTGGAGGAAGAGCGCCTCATCTTCCGCCTGGGAACCCTCCAACCACAAGGGATGAACTCAGATTTCTCCAGTCTCTCAGTCAAATCCCTCGAACTCAGCACCGCCTTCCTAACCTGCAATCTTCTTCCCGACCTCTCCGCCCCCACCCCCTCTCCGGCCTATCACCCTCACCTTAACCTCCTTCCACCTATCGCATTCCCAACTCCCCTCCCCCAAGTCCCTCCTCCCTACCTTTTATCTTAGCCTACTTGGCACACTCTCCTCATTCCTGAAGAAGGGCTCATGCCCGAAACGTCGATTCTCCTGCTGCGCTTTTCCAGCAACACATTTTCAGCAAATGCCTCTTAAACATTGTAACTGTCCCCACACCCACCACTTCCTCTGGAATTTCATTCCACACACGACCCACCCTCAGTGTAAAACACGTTGCACCTCATGCCCTTTTAAAGTCTTTCTCCTTTCACCTTAAAAGTATGCCCCCTTGTCTGAAATTCCCCCATCCTAGGGAAAAGACAGCAGTCATTCACTTTATTGATACCCCTCATGATTGTATAAACATTTATAAAGTCACCCCTCAACCTCTTACCTTCCAGTGAAAAAAAATCTCTGACGAGAAAGCAGACTTAACATTTCAGTGACCCTTCTCCAGAACTGATAGTAACTGGTATGAATGAGGAAGGAGGAGTAAACTACAGGCGGAGACGGACCCCAGAGACAGAGAAAAACATTTGGAGTGACAAAAGAGTTAAAGGTCAACTTGGGAGAATGATTGGCTGCTAATGGGGACCATTAATGGCTGACAATGGGTTGTTTGTGATGGCGGCCTATGTGATGACAAGGCCTGGTGTGTGGGGGTTGTGGTAAGGACACAGGAGAAGGTGCTCAAATCCCAAAATTATTCAACTCAATATTGAGTCCTGAAGGTGCTCTTCTTCCAGCTTTCACTGAGCTTCGCTGGAGCACTGCAGCAAGCCTGAGACACAGATGTTGGCCAGGGGTCAGGGTGGGGTGTCAAAGGGGCAAGCAATTGGAAGCTCAAGGTCGTTTTGTGGACAGAGTTGTAGGTATTCTGTATTGCATCTCCCTGCTGTAGAGGAGACCAGATTGTGGACAGTGAATACATTAACTCGAGTGAAGTGCAGGTAAATTGCTGCTTGTTTTAGCAATCCCAGTCATTTCTGCATCCAGTATACTTTGCCCTTGAGTAATCCGGTGTCACTGAGATCTTAATATATTCCAATTTGAACAGGATCTAACTCCAGAAGATCTACTGTGCGTTCGCTTGAGTGTTGAAAATTGTTTGAAGGTTTGGACTTCAGAAGGCCGCGAGGTGTATCTTACAAACAGCACCCACATTGGTTGCACATTCCCAGAGTTATCCACATTCACCGTACTGAAGAGGATACAGTCAATTGAGGTACAGGCTGTGCTCTGGGTTTGAGTGGGTGGAGAATCGGGGAGATTTGTTTCCAACACTGACCTGATTTGCCTGCTTGTGTCAATTCAGCTGACACTGGATAGCGTTCCCATTTTGACTTTTTGAAGTCTGTGCCAGATCTTCAAAAGCAGCTTTCAATTCACGCCCCTGTTCCTCTGCCTGTTGTCTCCCTCCTGTATGGATCCAGCTCCCTGTTGAAGGTTCCTCTCGGTTCAGTTTCCCTCTCCCCTTTCAGACACAGCGTTTCACCTTTATACTGACTTGCTGTCTAACATAACCAGGAACTCCCTCTCACAGTCTACCTGTGTCGCCATTTTTGGGAAATGCGCACTCAGCTGCCTTCCCGCCCCCCCCCCCCCCCCCCCAGTGTGTGCCAATCATTCACCCTCATAAACAGAAGCACATTGTGGTCAGGAGCAAATCCAGAGCACTCCCACTTCCTATCCACTTCCGATATCCCTCGGATCATGAGGAATCTGTCTCCCAGCCTGATGCATCTTCAGCGATGGAGTTGCCACAACTCACTGGAGTAAAGGATTCCATACCTTCTCAATCCTTTGAGAGATGACATTCCTCCTTGTCTCAGTATTAAGACAAAAGGTCAGTGCCTGGCCCTGAGGATGTTCCAGATTGGCCAAGCCAGTGAAAACCAATTCACCATGTCCCCCCTTCAGAATCGTGACCATCTCAATAAGATGACCTTTCAATCCTCTGGGGCTTTAGAAGTGGAATTCAACTAATCTCTCTTCACAGACCGTTGCTAGGAACCAGGTGGCTTAGCTGGTCATGTGGGTGGCGTGGGTATGGAATGAGCTGCCAGAGGAAGTGGTGGAGGCTGGCACAATTACAACATTTAAAAGGCATCTGGATGGGTATATGAATAGGAAGGGTTTAGAGGGATATGGGCCAAGTTCTGGCAAATGGAACTAGATTAGGTTCGGATATCTGGCCAGCATGGACGTGTTGGACCGAAGGGTCTGTTTCCGTGCTGTATGACTCTGTGACTCTATGGCTAACTTGTCAACATAGTCATGCCACCAGCATGGGTTCGATTCCCGAACTGGCTGAAGTTACCACGAAGGTTTGTAACCTGTTCCCCTCTGACCTGAGCTGTGGTGACCACCACCACCAGTCATCTCACTCTCTAATGAGGAAGTGGGATGATGGGACTTGGATATCCCAGGAACCCATGCAGTGACCTTTGCCCCACCAGCTCCAATGGAAGGATATTCTTAGAGAAACTAGAAAGCAACAGTCATTGTCATAGACACGTAGAGCTGTACAGGACCATTCGGCCCAACCCTCTGTCTCTCCCTCTGTCTCTCCTTTTGTCTCTCCCTCTGTCTCTTCCTCTGTTTCTTTCTCCCTCTGTCTCTCTCTCTCTCTTTCTCACTCACTCTTTCTTTTGGACTCTCTCCTTTTCTCTCCCTCTCCCTCAATGTCTCCCTCTCCCTCACTCTTCTATCTCTCTCCCTCACACTCAGTCTCCCTCTTTTGCACTCTCTTTTTCTCTCCCACTCTCTCTCTCACACACTTGCTCTCCCTCATTGTTTCTTCCCCTGTAGCTGACCCCATGTGTCATTTGCACTGAGGGCCTGATGTCACCACCGATTGACCTGGCTGTTGTCTGCCTGTTGTGTTCTGTAGCTGCCCTCAGATATTCTGGCATTGTTAAAAGCTGCACGGTTCACTAATCCAACTCTGCCTTTGGCTGCAGAATGCTGCCGAAATCCTCTCCTCGTTTCCAGGCAAAGCGCTGTCATTCGATGAGGGGAATAAAGCTGAAGTCTATGCTATCATCACGCAACACCTCACCCAATTAGAAGATGCTGCCCAGATGATGGCGGCTGATGCGGTCACTCAAGGAGAGCTGAAATTAGTCTCAGACATTCAAGGTAACCTCATCGAATTCAAAACTCTGCAAGACGTGCCGGTAATTGGCGTTAGAGCTTCAATGGCCGGAACGGACATGGTGGGCTGAAGGGCCTCTTTCTGACCAGGGAGACCAGAACACCAAGGGCTCACTCCCTAAAGATACAGAGTAGACCATTGAGGACTAAGATGGGGAGAAATGTCTTCGCCCAGAGGGTGTGGAGCCTGTGGAATTCTGCCCCCCCCCCCCAACCTCAGTAAGTGGTTGAGACCAAACCCAGTGAATGTTTCCAAGAAAGAACTAGATATCATTCTTAGGGCTAAAGGGATCAAATGGATGGAATTAGGAACAGGGTCAGCCATAATGGTATTGAACGGTGGAGCAGGCTCAAAGGCCTACCCCTGCTACTAGTTAACATGTCAACCCCCAAGTAACTGGGACCCTGGAGTAACATATAGGTCAAACTGAGTAAAAACAGCAGATTCCCTTCCCTATCACCATGAATGAAGCTAAAGAGATCCAAGGGTTTGAGGAGGAAGTGGGAACAAGGCACGGAGTTGGATAATCAGACATGACGAGTGTAGCAGGGCTGAGCGGCCTACTCCTCCTCTTGTTTCCTACATGGATATGATTCTGTGTTGTCAATCAACAACATCCCAAAATCCTTCTGAGCCAATAACGCCAGCTTGGTGAAGGAAGCAGAAAGGCTGAGGCCTACAAGACCCGACAGACTGCAAGGAGCCAGACGGTGTTCACTCTGGGTTGGCGGAGGGCTCAATGTTTGGCCTGGACTGCGGCTTGGCCTTTCTCCCCAGAGTGCCGTTGTAATTCCTTACCACAACCTGAACCCTTGAGGACCCATTTCGGCTCACAGACACTCCCCGCCTCACGACGGCTGTCAAAACACAGGACCACGGTATCCCCTTCAGACAGGGACCATCAGAATGGCTAAAACTGAGCTTCTTCCCAAGAATACCCCAAGTGAGGCCTGCAGGAGGATGGGCAAGGGCTCACTTTGTACATCCACGTGCCCCACCCATAAAGGGAGCAGCTTTGGAGAAGGTAATGTGCAGTGATAACCTGAGGTACCTTTAGCTGTAACACTGTCGGAATCACCCTCACCTCGCAGTGCAGCGGCTGCAGGTTCAAGCGCCATTCTAAAGGCTGGTCTACGTCCGTCCTGGGAGACAATCTGGTGCAGGCCATTGAGCCCCTGCTACACTCCTCATGGCTGATCATCCAACTCTGTGCCCAGTTCCCACTTCCTTTCTGTACCCTTTAATCACCTCAGGTTCATTAATGGATTCAAGGAGGAAAACCTGGTCTGACCTGTACATGACTTCAGGATCCCTCTTTTAAGGAGAGATGGTTGCATGGTAACATTCACTGTAGTACCACTCTCTCATCAGGGAGAGAGAGAGAGAGAGAGAGTTAGACAACTGTTGATGGTTCAGTCTAAGTATCTTCAGGTGATGTTGAGGAAGTAAGAGTCTTTGTGGTAACCTCAGCCAACACAGGGATTGAACCCACGCTGTTAGCATCCCCTTGCATTACAAACCAGCCAACTGATCCAATCAACTCATTCATGATGAGTAACCCAGGCCAAGGCTCCAGGTACAAGTTCTCAAATCCCACCATAGTAGCTGTTTCCATTTATATGCAAATGTCAAATCTGAAATGATAAAACTGCTCTCAATTCATGATGACCATGAAAACCAACGCCAAATGTTGTAGAAAACCATCTGGTTAGATGATGCCCAGTGAAAATCTGCCATCCTTACCCTGCCGATGATATAGAATGTAACAACTATTCCCACCAGCCTATTCCACAGGTTATAGATCATGTTTAGTCAATCTTTCTCCCTCCTTTGCTATACTGAGTCCCATTCCCAATCGGCGATCAAAGACAAGGAGCTTAAATATCAAGGAAGTCTGGATGGGTTGAAGGGCCAGTTTCAATCCTGTATATTTGATGTAAGTGTGCTGTATTCAAGAGCAAAGGTCTGTTTATGATGGTCATCTAGAGTTAGAGCAGACCAATGGGAATGGACACTTACGATGAACAGGGATAAGAGAATTTGATCTATCATCCTGCCCTCCCTTAACATCCATTTGAGGCCTGGGTCATGAGGTTCGTCCTTAAGTAACTCTTGAAGCAAAGCATTGGTGTTCTCATTTTGTTCTTCTCATGTCAACCATCGTGTCTCGGGGCCTTCCGAGGCCTTAACGGGTCTTGCTTTTGGGGATGGGTCAGTTCTACTGTGTTTAAATTGGCAAAGTGGGCTCTTCCTGGTCTCACTTGGAGGTCATCTCCATTAAATATCATCCCATCTGGTAATTGAGAGATTCAAAGTTAATTTCGATCAAGGCATGAAGGGAAGGAAAAGGGTTTTGAGGTAAATGGGGAGAAAGTGGGCAAACGTGATTGGGACTGTATGGGGGACGAGTATTTTGGACAAATGGGTGAACTGAATGAGTAATGCAATTCTAAGGTGTTTCCACACAATAATCTACCAATCCTGTTGCATTTTGTTTTCCAGAACTCACAGTTCAGGCATTGCCAATAAATAGTTCCCTGAGTGGAGAAGCAACATTATCGACTGTAACTACACACGTGACAATACCTTGGGACACCGTGAGGGGAAACCAAACCTCTGGTTAATATTAACCTCTGCTTGAAATATCCAACATCGAGAGCAAATCCTCTTCATTGAGGGACCGTCTCTCCTCACCAACCTGCGTTGGTTTCAAAACATGATATGGAGGTGCCAGTGTTGGACTGGGGTGGACAAAGTTAAAGATCACTCAACACCAGCTTCGAGTCTAAGAGGTTTATCCAGAGGCACTAGCTTTCGAAGGGCTCCTTCCTCATCAGGTGGTTGATGAGGGGGCAACGCTTTGAAAACTAGTGCCCTCAGGATAAAGCCGTTGGACTATAACCTGATGCTGTGTGATTTCAAAACATGTCGCGCAAGATATTTCCATTCGTGGCCTGAGTCCCAAAAGGGCCTCTTTATCGGAATAATCACTTCCAAATCCCATAAGGAATTCTGGAGGATTGTCCACATTCAGAAGGTGAATTATGCTTCTCGGCCCATTGAGTCTCCACCACCATTCAATAAGATCACGGCTGATCTGATCATCCTCAACTCCACTTTCCTGCCTTTCCCCCTGAACTCTCGATTCCCTGAATGATTAGAAATCTGTCTGTCTCAGCCTTGAGTGATCCTAATGACCCAGCCTCGACAGCCCTCTGCGATAAAAATATTCCACAGATTCTCTCTCCTCCAAGGGAAGAAATTCCTTCTCCTCTCTTTCTTTAAGGGGTGTCTGAGATGATGCCCTCCGGCCCTAGAGTCTCTCACAAGGAGAAACCATCTCTCCCCATCACTTGTGCATTTCAATTATGTCACCTCTTGGGATTCGCCATTTGAATCTTCTCAGGGCTGTTTTAGAATTTTAAAATTAGATTCCCTACAGTGTGGAAAACGACCATTTGGCCCAACAAGTCCACACCGATATTCTAGAGAGTAACCCACCCAGACCCATTCCACTACCCTATTACTCTACATTTACCCCTGACTAATGCATCTAACCTACACATCCCTGAACACTGTGGGGTAATTTAGCATGGCTAGTCCACCTAACCTGCACATCTTTGGACTGTGGGAGGAAACCGGAGCACCCATTGTCTCCAATGCCAGTAAATTCTTCCTTAGATTACTGTTCACGGTATTCCAGCTGTGGCCTAGCTAACACCTTGCACAGTTTCAGAAAAACCTCCCTACGTTTATCCACCATTCCCTTTGAATACCATCGGCCTTTCCTTTTACCTGCTAAACCTCAATGTTAGCTTCATGTGACTTAGGCATGAGGAATCCTGGATCTCTCTGTGATGCAGTTTTCCATTTCAATAATATTCAGCTCCTCTATTCTTCCTGGTAAAGTTTGGAACCTTACGTTTGCCAATATTATATCCCATCTGGCAGGTTTCTGCACATGTCCTTAATCTATCGATAGCCCTTTACAGTCCCATTAGTGTCCCCCTCACCACTTGCCTTCCCACCTACACGTGCCATCAGCACACCTGGCTGTAGTACTTTTGCTTCCCTCATCCCACTCATTCATATGAGAGATTGAGTAGACTGGGATTATACTCATTGGAACTTAGAACATTCGGATGTGTGGGGGGGGGGGGGTTGATGGTGGAATCTTAGAGAAGCATCTAAAGTTATGAAGGGAACAGATAAGATGGAAGCGGGGAGGTTGTTTCCACTGGTGGGTGAAACTAGAACAAGGGGGCATTGCCTCCAAATAACGGGGAGCAGGTTTAAGATGGAGCTGAGGAGGAACTTCTTCACCCAGAGGGTTGTGAATCTGTGGCAGTCCCTGCCCAGGGAAGCAGTTTGAGGCTGCCTCGTTGGATGTTTTTAAGGTGAAGGTAGATGTTTGAACAGGAAATGAGTTAAGAGTTAGGGTGAGAGGGTGGGGAGGTGGAGCTGACTCCATGCAAGGCTCAACCATGATCTTATGGCGGAGCAGGCTCGAGGGGACGGATGGCCTACTCCTGCTCCCAGTTCTTCTGTACAAATCGAAGAGTAAATCAACAGATAAAGCGTGTGGTTCCAAAAAGAACAAAAGGCTCTGTATTTGAATTCAAACTAAAACAGATGACCTGATGATGCAAATCAGTACGGTCTGATGTCGGTTTGTTCTAGGTGTGCTTTTGTGTTGGATACAGTGTAAATGTCCACCCTCCTTTTATAGGAATCGCCTGCGTAGCCACCATTGTTCTCAAGGGCTCAGAATCTGGAATGGACGCTGACCATTTGGGAAACAAATACAAAGCGAAGCCAAGGCTGGTTTCTGACGTACTGACCATCAGTATCAGTGGCTTCAAGAAAGGGAAGCTCTCCACTCCCGTCAGCTTACAGTTTACACAGAGTGAGGTTCGTTATGCTCTGCTCCACCGTCACTGAGAATGCGTCCGTGCTTCCTGTGTGATTCCACGTGCATCTATTGATGTGATCAACAGAGACGTCCGTGTTTTCGACCGGAACATGTTCCAACCCATAGTTCCAATTCAACATGTTCCAAACCATTAAGTTATCCAGGACAGATACACCGTGGTGTTAGAGACAGAGTAAAACTCCTCATCAAACACTCCCAGGCCAGGTACAGCACAGGGTTAGATAGAGAGTAAAGCTCCCTCTACACTGTTCCCCATCAAATACTCCCAGGCCAGGTACAGCGCAGGGTTAGATAGAGAGTAAAGCTCTCTCTACACTGTTCCCCATCAAACACTCCCAGGACAGGTACAGCACAGAGTTACATACAGAGTAAGGCTCCCTCTGCATAGTCCTTTTAATCCCTCCCAGTTTACAGTTGATGAGTTGGAGGTGCCGGTGTTGGACTGGGGTGTACAAAGTTAAAAATCACACAACACTAGGTTATATCCAACAGGCGGCACGGTGGCACAGTGGTTAGCACTGCTGCCTCACAGCGCCAGAGACCCGGGTTCAATTCCCGCCTCAGGCGACTGACTGTGTGGAGTTTGCACGTTCTCCCCGTGTCTGCGTGGGTTTCCTCCGGGTGCTCCGGTTTCCTCCCACAGTCCAAAGATGTGTGCAGGGTCAGGTGAATTGGCCATGCTAAATCGCCCATAGTGTTAGATAAGGGGTAAACGTAGGGGTATGGGTGGGTTTCACTTTGGTGGATCGGTGTGGACTTGTTGGGCCGAAGGGCCTGTTTCCACACTGTAATGTAATCTAAAAAAAAATCTACAGAGGTTCAATTGGAAGCAATTAAACCTGTTGGACTATAACCTAGTGTTGTGTGATTTTTAACTTACAGTTGATGAGGACACTATCTGCATGGGACGTTTTTCTTGCAGTGTGGATGAAATTGTACCCCAGCCCTAGAGGAACAAGTGTAATGGCGAATGGGGGGGTTCAGTAGGGGGGGAAACGTGAAGAATTTGATTTTCAACATCACCAACATTTTCCCGAATCTATCTCCTCCAGTGTTACAGGGAATGTTCAGAATCCCGGGCCTTATAGAGAGGCAGCTTATTCCAGTGCATTGAAGTGCAACTCACTGAATCAAATCCCCCTTTCACTTCCTCTTTACTCCATCGAGAAATTAAATGCAAATTCCGCAGGGAAGTACAGAGCGGGTAGCTGGTGGTTACAGCTTGGCCAGTCTCCGTCTCAGCCATTAATCCACCGTTTCTCCTCAATGATGTCCCCACACAGACTGTGACCACCGTCCTCCTCGAAAGTACATCCAGGCAAGCTGGCATCAGAGAGCTACCAGCCTCTTACGTCACCCTGCCCTCTTCTCAGACCACCCTCAGTCCCCACTTTGGGGGTCTTCAGCATTTAAATGTTGCAGCTCCGAGATGGTTATTGCTTGGCCGTTTCTGCCATGATGGCCCAGTGGCATTACCGCTGCACTGTTAATCCAAAGACCCTGACAATGCTGCGGCTTCGAATCTTGCAGATGGTTCAAGCAAAATCTGAAATTCAGAGCCTAATGATGACCATGTTGTCAATTATTGGAAAAACTCACCTGTTTCACAAGTGTGAAGGAAATCTGCCATACTTATCTGGTCTGGCCTACACGTGACTCCAGACCCACAGCAATGTGGTTGAGGGTTGGTGAGTTTGAGCTCCAGGGAGAGGCTGAATAGGCTGGGGCTGTTTTCCCTAGAGCATTGGACACTAAGGGGTTTACAGAGGTTATAGAGGTTTATAAAATCATGATGGGAATTGATAGTTTCAATGGGTCTTTGTTCCAGGGTAGGAGAGGAACATGGGTTTAGTGTGAGAGGGGAAAGATATAAAAGAGACCTCAGGGGCAACTTTTTCACACAGAGGCTGGTGCGTGTATGGAATCAGCTGCCAGAGGATGTGGTGGAGGCTGGTACAATTACAGCATTTAAAAGGCATTTGGATGGGTATATGAATAGGAAAGGTTTGGAGGGATATGGGCCAAGTGCTGGTAAATAGGATTAGATTAGTTTAGGATATCTGTTTGGAGTGAAGGGTCTGTTTCAGTGTTGTACATCTCTACACCTCTATGAGTCTTAACTGGTTTCTGGCCAATAAACGCTGGTGATGCCCTCATTCTGTGAATGAACAATAAAAACAGGGTTGCTTTGTGAGCTAGGACAGCCAAACCATAGTGTGCATCCACACAGGATGCTTTAGAGGGGACATGGACACCCATGGCTACTTGCTGATTTTCTTAATGTGGCCTCCTTTCTCCTGCCAGCCTCTGGGGTTCAGTTCAGTGAGCGGGTCAGAGTGAGGAGGGAACACTGAACATGTCAGGCAGACACTATCCTGTTGTAACATGTGCTGACATCAATGCCCGAGTGACACCCAGGCAAACACACTGTGCCTCATTCCCAGCTAAACTGGCGGAGGGTACAACTGAGAGAGGAGCTGTCCTTGCTGAGCTGAAAGGAGACCACACTCCATCTTAGTTATAATTCTCCAGCTGAGGATCTGTAGCCACTTGAGCCAGGACCCAGAAGTGGGCGGCACTGTAGCTCAGCAGTTAGCACTGCTGCCTCACAGCGCCAGGGACCCAGGTTCGATTCCACCCTCGGGTGACTGTCTGTGTAGAGTTTGCACATTCTCCCCGTTTCTATGTGGGTTTCCTCCCACAGTCCAAAGATATTCAGGTTAGGTGGATTAGCCATGGGAAAGTATCCATAGTGTCCAGGGATATGCCTGGTTAGGTGGATTAGCCACAGGAAATTATCCATAGTGTCCTGGGATATGCCTGGTTAGGTCGGTTGGCCATTGGAAATTATCCATAGTGTCCATGGATATTCAGGCTAGGTGAGTTGGTCATGGGAAATGCAAGGTTACAGGGATTGGGTGGGATGCTCTTCAGAGGGTCGGATTGGACTCGATGGGCTGAATGGCCTGCTTTCACACTGTAAGGACTCTATTAGACCTTCATTCCTGCTCATCCGAGACAGTGGGACTCACAGGCTAATGGAGAATTTGTTGTGCCATTGGAGTGATTACCAGCCAGCCCCTCTCAGCCAGTACAAAGTACTGGGATAGTGCACCTGGACTGGGTACTGGGCTAGATAGACCGGGAACGGCCCGGTTAGCTCTGATGCAGGTACAAATCCCCCACTGTGCTCTGTGATACACACACAAAGTGGAAAGCAATGGGCACATCGATGTTGCTGGAGTACCTGGACCCGCTTCCACTCCAGAGGAACATGAGCAGAGAGCATCAACAGCCTGCTTTTGAACTGTGGTATTTTAATATTGGTCATATTTTACAAACGCGATGCAAAACTCTGTCAAGTGCCAATCCCTCACTGAAACTTTCCTCTCTCTCTGTTTCTGACTGCAGAGTAAAGACCAGACAAATGTCCCCATCTGTGTCTACTGGGCCAGTGCCGCCAACCAGAGCGGCTGGTTATCAGATGGTTGCACGGTTCAAAGCTCCAAAGGGAATCGAACAGTCTGCAGTTGTAACCACCTGACCAGCTTCGCCGTGCTGATGGCACCCACAGAAATCCCGGTACAACCTCCATTCGGTGAAAATGTCTCTCCATCACGTGTGATAAGCAGGAAATGATACCTCTGAATCAACAGCTTATCAAGGGATTGGGGAACCTAGGCTGTTGCATTATTCATTGCCTGAGAATGTACCAACTGAGTATTGGGAAAGCAATAATCAAGATCCAATCCACCCTTTTCCAATCCCTGTGAGCCCCACATTTCCCCACGGCAAATCCACCTAATCTGCATTTCCCTGGAGACTATGGGGCAATTTAGCACGGCCAGTCCATCTAATCTACACATCCCTGGAAACTACAGAGCAATTTAGCGTTGCCAATCCACCTAGCTTGCATATCCTGGACACTTTGGGCAATTTAACATGTCCAATCCACCTAACCTGCACATCCCTGGACACTATAGACAATTTCCCATTGCCAGTTCACCTAGCCTGCACATCCCTGGAACCTATGGGCAATTTAGCATCACCAATCCACCTAAACTATACATTCCTGGATATTATGGGGCAACTTAGCTTGGTTAAAACACCTCATCTACATATCCCTAGACGTGACAGAGCAACTTAGCACGGCCAATCCACCTGACCTGCACACCTATGGATTGTGGGGGGGAGTCTGGAGCACCCAGAGGAAACCCATGCAGACACGGAGAGAGTGTGCAAACTCCACACAGACAGTCGCCCGAGGCTGGAATTGAACCCGGGACCCTGCCAACCGTGTCCATAAGAAAGTCTATCTGGGCCTAGCTCATGGTACACACACCCCATGAGGGACACCCACGGCAACACCTATGACTTGGGAGTAAAGGGGTTCAATTCCAGTTCACCTCCGATGGAGAGGAGTGATCATGGGGCATGGGCCGTGGTTCTATTCAGTGAAAAACAGAGATCGCAGCTCTTTAATATCCACGCTGGACAGGAAACAGGAAACTGGAGGGTTAGTTGAAGAGTCAGAGGTGGGGTTAGGAGGGACGAGTGAGGTGAGGAGAGTTGAGATAAGGAAGAAACCAATACAGTTGAGTGGGGGTCCAGGAAGAGATAGAGTCATTGACTCTGGTCTTGGAGAGGAAGTAGAGTGGGGCTGAAGGATGAGCTCAAAGTCAGCAAGGTAAGACAATCAGAGAGAAAGTGAGGACTGCAGATGCTGGAGCTCAGAGTCGAAGGGTGTGGTGCTGGAAAATCACAGCAGGTCAGGCAGCATCCGAGGAGCAGGAGAATCGACGTTTCAGGCAAGAGCTCTTCATCAGGAATGAGGGGGTGAGCCAAGGGGGCTGAGAGATAAATGGGAGAGGGGTGTGGCTGGGAGGTAAGGCGATCAGAGGAGGGCGTATCGGTGATTACCTGTAAAATGCCAAGATGATTCACAGTGTAAAGGGAGGTCAATGTTGGAGACAGGGCTGGCAGGTTCCTGAGCTGCCGGGCTCAGTTCCTCCCTGGGGTAACATCCTGCGGTTTGGATGCTCCCTGCTTCACTGCGTTGTTCTCCCTTCTCTCTACCAGGATTCCCAAGAAAACATCCTGCAAAAAATCACCTATGTCGGAATAGCGGTGTCCTTGTTCTGCCTCCTGCTTTCCCTCATCAGCTTCACCCTGTGTCGTTCAAGTAGCAACATTCGGATCACCTTACATACCCACCTGACCCTCAGCCTGTTCCTGGCTGAACTCCTGTTTGTGATTCATATTGACCAGGTCGCCAACGAGGTAAGTCCCCGAGACTTTACACAGAGACGTGGGATTGGCTCAGCATGTAGCCCTTGCACTATAGAGGTCAGGTGTGCTTGAGTCTCTCTTGATCCAAGGGTAATTCTAGGAAGAGGGAAAACCCAGGAAAAATAAAGCTAATACTTGGAAATAAATGCATTGGAGCACTGTTTTGCGATAGACAAGATGAACCAGTAAGTGTCATTTGCAAGTTTCACTGGTTATTCCTACCCAGTGCAGCATTGGAATAGAATCCCCATGTGTGTGGGAGCAGGCCACTCAGCCCATCAAAGAGCACCCCACCCAGACCGTGTAACTCTGCATTTCCCACAGCCAATCCATCTAACCTGCACATCTTTGGACTGTGAGAGGAAACCCGGGAGAATGTGCTAACTCCACACAGACAGTCACCCGAGGCTGGAATCGAACCCGGGTCCCTGGTGCTGTGGGGCGGCAGTGCTAACCACTGAGCCACCGTGCCACTCACAGGTTGTCTATTGGATGACAGATTCAATTATCTGTCTTTTGATTGTTGGTGGACGATCCCGTGGCTCTGTCTGAACGAGACACTGGCCAACGCCCATCCCTTAACCTCGAACACTCAAAATGTGATGGAAGTTAGTGGGAAGATGGTGGCAATGCCCCTGAACTCACACGGCCAGGCTGATGCCGTGGGGACACAGTTTCAAATCCCAGTGTGCCATCTAATGGAATTTAAATTCAATTAATAAATCTGGAATTATACGGTGCGTGACCTTATAGGTAACTCAAGGCAACTTCCCTGCTGATTCTCGGGAATAATCCGATATCCCGATAGGCAAGCATGGGTGGAACTGCTTTGGAGGGAGATTGGTGACCGTGTGAAAGGTCACAGAGAGTTGGCAGAGGGCACACAGCGAGAGTGCGCCACTCTCACAGTCAGGTAGAGACTTGTTGGGATGATTCCAACACCTCAGCGAGAGACACTCAAACCTGGACTGCGGGGAAGTTGTTCACAGCAGGGTGCCCCTGACTCGGCCTGGCATTTATTGCCCCTTCCCTAATTGTCCTGAGGGCAGTGAAGAGTCAACCGCATGGCTGTGGGTCTGGAGTCACATGTAGGCCAGACCAGGCAAGGATGGCAGATTTCCTACCCTAAAGGACTTTAGTGAAGGAGATGAATTTTTACAATCAACAATTGTGATCATTAGAATCAGCAGATGGTGGTATTTGAATTCTCTATTTTAAAAAACATAGGTCTGGAATTAAGATTCTCAATGATAACAATGTGCTGATTGTCGCGAAAACCCTATTGAAGGAAGAAAACTGCCATTCTTCTGGTCTCCAAATTTGAGGAAAGACATTCTGGCTATTGAGGGAGTGCAACGTAGGTTCACGTGGTCAATTCCTGGAATGGCGGGACTACCTTACGCTGAAAGACTGAAGCGACTGGGCTTGTATACCCTTGAGTTTAGAAGACTGAGAGGGGATCTGATTGAGACATATAAGATTATTAAAGGATTGGACACTCTGGAGGCAGGAAACATGTTTCCGCTGATGGGTGAGTGCCGAACCAGAGGACACAGCTTAAAAATACGGGGTAGACCATTTAGGACAGAGATGAGGAGAAACTTCTTCACCCAGAGAGTGGTGGCTGTGTGGAATGCTCTGCCCCAGAGGGCAGTGGAGGCCCAGTCTCTGGATTCATTTAAGAAAGAGTTGGATAGAGCTCTCAAGGATAGTGGAATGGAGGGTTATGGAGATAAGGCAGGAACAGGATACTGATTAAGGATGATCAGCCATGATCATATTGAATGGTGGTGCAGGCTCGAAGGGCAGAATGGCCTACTCCTGCACCTATTGTCTATTGTCTATTATCCTTACCTGGTCTGGCCTACAAGTGACTCCAGACCCACAGCCAATGTGGTTGATGCTGAACTGCCCCCTGGGTAATTAGGGAAGGGCAATAAATGTTTACCTCATGATGCCCTGGTCCCATGAATGAATAAAAAAGTAACTTCACGCCAACTGGAAATCAAAGTGGAATTTGAGTTCTGGGTAATCGGACATAGAACAGAGAACATAACAGCACAGTACAGGCCCTTCGGCCCTCAATGCTCTGCCGACCTGTGGAACCAGTCTGAGGCCTATTAATCCTACACAATTCCATATTCATCCGTATGTCTATCCAGTGCCCATTTAAATACCCTTAAAGTTGGTGAGTCTACTCCTGTTGCAGGCAGGGTGTTCCACACCCCCACTATTCTCTGAGTAAAGAACCTCCCTCTGACATCTGTCCTATATCTATCACCCCTCAGTTTAAAGCTATGCCCCCTTGTGCTAGCCATAAATCACGAGTCACTGAAACGTTAACTCTGATTTCTCTCCTCATATACTGCCAGACCTGCTGAGCTTCTCCACCCGTTTCTGCTTTCGTCTCTGATTTCCAGCACCCGCAGTTCTTTCGATTTTCCATCTGGTTTTTTGCTCTGAATGAATGGTGGTCGGTCATTTCGAGGTTGATCTCACCCTTTCTTAAAGCACGTGACTCTTTCAGATTGCGTGTAAGATCGTCGCCATATTACTTCACTACCTCTTCTTGGCCTGTTTTGCCTGGATGCTTCTGGAAGGAGTTCAGCTTTACCTCATGGTGGTGAAAGTCTTCCACTCCAGGAGTCTGCAGCGGAAATACCTGTACCTCACTGGCTATGGCCTCCCTTTAGTCATTGTCGTCACGACAACAGCGATTGACGTGAACGCTTATGGGACCAAAACGTAGTAAGTGTAACTTGGCTCATTCATGAGGATATCACTTGAGTGAAACATTGTCTTTAAGGAAGGGATCTATCTTCCAGTTGTTAGCCTCTTTGAAGAAAGAATATTGTACAGATTACAGAAGGGATTCGATTCTTCCATCCGCTGCAGTCACGGGGGATCTGCTCACCCAATCACTGGCTGGCTGTTGACATCTGACTGATGAGATTTTGGAAGATTGGTTGAAGTTGTTATTGGAAAACATCTGATTTTCTTTTACCCCTTTAATGATGGGCTAGCACATTGAGCAACCATGTGCAGGCAGATTGGATAGTTTAGAATGACATCATGGTTAGCACATACATGGTGGGCTGAAGGTGTCTGGGCTACATTATTCTATGTGCTTTGTTATGTGAGAGGGAGTGAGTGTGAGAGTGTGTGAGGGAGAGAGAGAGAGAGACCGTGAGAATGGGAGAGAGGTTGTGTGTGCGTGTGTGAGAGAGAGAACGAGACAGTGTGTGTCAGAAATTGTGTGTGAGAGCTGGAGGTTGTGTCTGTGAGTAAAATTGTGTGCCTGCAAGAGAGTGTGTTGGTGAGAGATTGTGTAAGAGTGTGTGAACATGAGGGAGCGTGTGTTTGTGAGAGACAGTTTGTGTGAGTGAGGGATTATGGGGGTGAGAGTGTGTTCGTGAGGAAGAGTGTCAAAGATAGAGACAGTGTGTGAGAGAGATTTTATGAAAGAGCTTATGTGTGTTTATGAGAGACAGTTTGTGTGAGAGAGATCATGCATGTGAGGCTGAGAAACTGTGCTTGTGAGAGTGTGTGTGTGTGAGAGAGTGTGAGAGAGAAGTGTGCGTGTGTGTGTGAGAGTGTGAGAGAGAATGTGTGTGTGAGTGTGAGAGAGAGAGTGTGTGTGTGAGAGTGTGAGAGAGAATGTGTGTGTGTGTGTGTGTGTGAGAGTGTGAGAGAGAATGTGTGCGTGTGTGTGAGTGTGAGAGAGAATGTGTGCATGTGTGAGAGTGTGAGAGAGAATGTGTGTGAGAGTGTGAGAGAGAATGTGTGTGTGTGAGAGTGTGAGAGAGAATGTGTGCGTGTGTGAGAGCGTGAGAGAGAATGTGTGTGTGTGGGGGTGTGAGAGAGAATGTGTGCGTGTGTGAGAGTGTGAGAGAGAATGTGTGTGTGTGTGTGAGAGTGTGAGAGAGAATGTGTGCGTGTGAGAGTGCGAGAGAGAATGTGTGTGTGCGAGTGTGCGTGTGTGAGTGTGAGAGAGAATGTGTGTGTGAGAGAGTGTGTGTGTGTGTGAGAGTGAGAGAGAATGTGTGCGTGTGTGAGAATGTGAGAGAGAATATGTGTGTGAGAGTGTGTGCATGTGTGAGTGTGAGTGAGAATGTGTGTGTGAGTGTGAGAGAATGTGTGCGTGTGCGAGAGAATGTGTGTGTGAGAGAGTGTGAGAGAGAATGTGTGTGTGCGAGAGTGTGAGTGTGTGTGTGAGAGTGTGATAGAGAATGTGTGTGTGAGAGAGTGTGACAGAGAATGTGTGTGTGTGAGAGAGAATGTGTGTGTGAGAGTGTGAGAGAGAATGTGTGTGTATGTGAAAGTGTGTGTATATGTGCGTGTGTGAGAGTGAATGTGTGTATGCGAGTGTGTGTGTGAGAGTGTAAGAGAGAATGTGTGTGTGTGAGAGAGTGTGAGACAATGTGTGCGTGTGTGAGAGAATGTGTGTGTGAGAGAGAATGTGTGTGTGTGTGAGAGAATGTGTGGGTGTGTGAAGTGTGAGAGAATGTGTGTGTGAGAGTGTGAGAGAGAATGTGTGTGTATGTGAAAGTGTGTGTATGTGTGCGTGTGTGAGAGTGAATGTGTGTATGCGAGTGTGTGTGTGTGAGAGTGTAAGAGAGAATGTGTGTGTGTGAGAGAGTGTGAGACAATGTGTGCGTGTGTGAGAGAATGTGTGTGTGAGAGAGAATGTGTGTGTGTGTGAGAGAATGTGTGGGTGTGTGAAGTGTGAGAGAGAATGTGTGTGTGAGAGTGTGAGAGAGAATGTGTGCGTGTGAAAGAGAATGTGTGTGTGAGAGTGTGAGAGAGAATGTGTGTGTGTGTGAAGTGTGAGAGAGAATGTGTGTGTATGTGAGAGTGTGAGAGAGAGAGTGTGTGTGAGTGTGAGATAGAGTGTGTGTGTGAGTGTGAGAGAATGTGTGTGTGAGAGTGTGAGAGAGTGTGTGTGTGTGAGAGTGTAAGAGAAAATGTGTGTGTGTGCGAGTGTGAAATAGAATGTGTGCGTGTGTGAGAGAGAACGTGTGTGTGTGTGTGAGAAAGTGTGCGTGTGTGTGAGAGTGTGAGAGAGAATGTGTGTGTGAGAGTGTAAGAGAGAATGTGTGTGTGAGATAGAATATGTGCATGTGTGAGAGTGTGTGTGTGTGTGAGTGTGAGAGAGAATGTGTGTGTGTGAGAGTGTGAGAGAGTGTGTGTGCGAGAGTGTGCGAGAGAATGTGTGTTTGTGTGAGAGTGTGAGAGAGAATGTGTGCGTGTGAGACAGATTGTGTGTGAGAGTGTGAGAGAGAATGTTTGTGTGTGTGTGAGATTGTGAGAGAGAGTGTGTGTGTGTGAGAGTGTGAGAGAGAATGTGTGTGTATGTGAGAGTGTGAGAGAGAATGTGTGTGTGTGAGTGTGAGAGAAGATGTGTGTGCGTGAGAGTGAATGTGTATGTGTGTGAGAGTGTGTGCGTGTGTGAGAGTGTGAGAGAGAATGTGTGCGGGTGTAAGAGTGTGAGAGAGAATGTGTGAGTGTGTGAGAGTGTGTGCGTGTGTGAGTGTGGGAGAGAATATGTGTGCGTGTGTGTGTATGAGAGAGAATGTGTGTGTGTGAGTGTGAGAGAGAGTGTGTATGTATGAGAGAGAATGTGTGTGTGAGAGTGTGAGAAAGAATGTGTGTGTGTGAGGGTGTGAGAGAGAGTGTGTGTGAGAGTGTGAGAAAGAATGTGTGTGGGTGTGAGAGAGAATGTGTGTGTGAGAGACATTGTGTGTGAGAGAGTGTGAGAGAGAATGTTTGTGTGTGTGTGAGATTGTGAGAGAGAGTGTGTGTGTGAGAGTGTGAGAGAGAATGTGTGTGTATGTGAGAGTGTGAGAGAGAATGTGTGTGTGAGTGTGAGAGAAGATGTGTGTGTGTGAGTGTGAGAGAAGATGTGTGTGTGTGTGTGAGAGAGAGTGTGTGTGAGAGTGTGAGAGAGAATATGTGTGTATGTGAGAGTGTGAGAGAGAATGTTTGTGTGTGTGTGAGATTGTGAGAGAGAGTGTGTGCGTGTGTAAGAGTGTGAGAGAGAATGTGTGTGTGTGAGAGTGTGCGCATGTGTGAGTGTGAGCGAGAATGTGTGTGTATGAGAGTGTGAGAGAATGTGTGTGTATGTGAGAGTGTGCGCATGTGTGAGAGTGTGAGAGAGAATGTGTGTGTATGTGAGAGTGTGAGAGAGAATGTGTGTGTGTGCGAGTGTGAGAGAGAATGTGTGTGTATATGAGAGCGTGAGAAAATGTGTGCATGTGAGAGAGAATGTGTGTGTGAGAGTGTGAGAAAGAATGTGTGTGTGTGTGAGAGTGTGAGAGAGAGTGTGTGTGAGAGAATGTGTGTGCGAGTGTGAGAGAGAATGTGTGTGTGTGAGAGTGAGAGAGAATGTGTGTGCGAGTGTGAGAGAGAATGTGTGTGTATGTGAGAGTGTGAGAGAGAATGTGTGTGTAAGAGTGTGAGAGAGAATGTGTGCGTGTGAGAGTGTAAGAGAGAATGTGCATGTGTGTGAGAGTGTGAGAATGTGTGTGTGAGTGTGAGAGAGAATGTGTGCGTGTGTAAGAGTGTGAGAGAGAATGTGTGTGTGTGAGAGTGTGTGTGAGTGTGAGAGAGAATGTGTGTGTGTATGAGAGTGTGAGAAAATGTGTGCATGTGAGAGAGAATATGTGTGCGTGAGAGAATGTGTGTGTATGTGAGAGTGTGCGAGAGAATGTGTGCGTGTGAGAGAGAATGTGTGTGTGAGAGTATGAGAGAGAATGTGCGTGTATGTGAGAGTGTGAGAGAGAATGTGTGTGTGAGTGTGAGAGAGAATGTGTGCATGTGAGAGTGTAAGAGAGAATGTGTGTGTGTGAGAGTGTGAGAGAGAATGTGTGTGTGTGTGAGAGAATGTGTGCGTGTGTGAGTGTGAGAGAGAATGTGTGTGTGAGAGTGTGGGAGAGTGTGTGTGTGTGAGAGAGTGTGAGAGAGAATGTGTGTGAGAGAGAATGTGTGTGTGAGTGAGTGTGAGAGAGTGTGCGTGTGTGTGTGAGAGAGAATGTGTGTGTGTTTGCACTAAACAGTTAAAGCAGAAGCTTTATTCTCTGACAAAACCATCAGTGAATATTTAGTTTGTACAATGAGAATCATTTCTAACTTTCCTTTCCCTTCAAGTTGCTGGTTGACTCTCACCTCTGGATTTATCTGGGCTTTCCTGGCACCAGTCTGTGCAATTATTGGGGTAAGTTCAATGTAATCAGCTTCGACTTGTCCCAAGCATGTTAACAGTCTGACAGGTCAGCAGTGAGAAACCGAATTCAGTGCATCTTGGAGAGATAAAGGCAATGAGTGAGACAGTGGTATTACATAGCAGAGTGTGCTTTAAGGGCTAAATGTTTGAGTGTCTCAGGCACTGATGTTCTTAATTGCAGATTAATGCAGTGTTCTTCATCATCACTGTGTGGAAGTTGATTGGCAAGTTTTCAATGCTCAGTACAGACGTCCCATATTTTAAGAAAGTGAGGTATGTTTTTCTAAAACTTTAATTTATCTTCAATATTTCGGTCCCCTTTCTTGTCTCAGGAAGTTGAATGTTCCCAATGCAATGTGAAACCTGCAGTGAATGAAGCCAGCCCGATATTACAAAGGAACACCTCACTGGTTACTTAATGTTCTGTTTGCACATGCACTCACTGCCTGAGGGATCTACTGACGGGAGAAGCAATGTAATGGGGAGTGAGGGATCCAGTGTCTTGAGTTGCAATGTCGTGGGAGTGAGGGATCCGATGTCTGGAATAAAAACGTAGCTGGGAGTGAGGGATCCTGTGTCTGGTGTGGCAATGTAGCAGGGAGTGAGGGATCCGGTGTCTGGTGTGGCAATGTAGCAGGGAGTGAGGGATCCGGTGTCTGGTGTGGCAATGTAGCAGGGAGTGAGGGATCCGGTGACTGGAGTAACATTATAATGTGGAGTGAGGGGTCCAGTGACTGGCGTAGCAAAGGAGTGGAGAGTAAGCGATCCGGTGACTGGAGGGATCTGGTGACTGGAGTTGCAATGTAGCGCGAGTGAGGGATCCAGTGACTGTAGTAACAATGTAGCAGGGAGTGAGGGATCCGATGACTGGAGTAGCAATGTAGCAGGGAGTGAGGGATCTGGTGACTGGAGCAACAATGTAACAGGGAGTGAGGGATCCGGTCACTGTAGTAACAATGTAGCAGGGAGTGAGGGATCCGGTGACTGGAATAAAAATGTAGCCGGGAGCGAGGGATCCGGTGACTGGAGTACCAATGTGACATGGAGCGAGGGATCCGGTGTCTGGAGTAACAATGTAGCAGAGAGTGAGGGATCCGGTGACAGGAGTAGCAATGTAGCAGGGAGTGAGGGATCCGGTCTCTGGAGTAACAATGTAGCAGGGAGTGAGGGATCCGGTGACTGGAGTAGCAATGTAGCGCGAGTGTGGGATCCGGTGACTGGAGTAACAATGTAGCAGGGAGTGAGGGATCCGGTGATTGTCGTAGCAATGTAGCAGGGAGTGAGGGATCTGGTGACTGTAGTAACAACGTAGCAGGGAGTGAGGGATCTGGTGACTGGGGTAGCAATGTAGCAGGGAGTGAGGGATCCGGTCACTGTAGTAACAATGTAGCAGGGAGTGAGGGATCTGGTGACTGTAGTAACAACGTAGCAGGGAGTGAGGGATCCGGTGACTGGAGTAACAAGGTAGCAGGGAGTGAGGGATCCGGTGACTGGAATTAAAATGTAGCATGGAGTGAGGGTTCCGGTGTCTGGAGTAACAATGTAGCAGGGAGTGAGGGATCCGGTGACTGGAGTAGCAATGTAGCGCGAGTGTGGGATCCGGTGACTGGAGTAACAATGTAGCAGGGAGTGAGGGATCTGGTGACTAGAGTAACAATGTAGCAGGGCGTGTTGGGATCCAGTGACTGGAGTAACAATGTAGCAGGGAGTGAAGGACCGGGTGTCTGGATTGGCAATGTAGCAGGGAGTGAGGGATCCGTTGACTGTAGTAGCAATGTAGCGGGAGTGAGAGATCCGGTGACTGGAGTAACAATGTAGCAGGGAGTGAGGGATCCGGTGACTGGAATAGCAATATAGCGGGAGTGTGGGATCCGGTGTCTGTAGTAGCAATGTAGCAGGGAGTGAGGGATCCGGTGACTGTAGTAAAAATGTAGCAGGGAGTGAGGGATCCAGTGACAGTAGTAGCAATGTAACAGGGAGTGAGAGATCCGGTGAGTGTAGTAACAATGTAGCGGGGAGTGAGGGATCCGGTGACTGTAGTAACAATGTAGCAGGGACTGAGGGATCTGGTGACTGGAGTAACAATGTAGCATGGAGTGGGGGATCCGGTGTCGGGAGTAACAATGTCGCATAGAGTGAGGGATCCGGTGACTGGAGTAACAATGTAGCAGGGAGTGAGGGATGTGTCTGTGTGGGTTTCCTCCGGGTGCTCCGGTTTCCTCCCACAGTCCAAAAGATGTGCAGGTCAGGTGAATTGGCCATGCTAAATTGCCCGTAGTGTTAGGTAAGGGGTAAGTGTAGGGGTATGGGTGGGTTGCGCTTCGGCGGGTCGGTGTGGGCTTGTTGGGCCGAAGGGCCTGTTTCCACGCTGTAATGTAATCTAATCTAATGTAGCAGGGCATGAGGGATCTGGTGACTGGAGTGGTAATGTAATGGGAGTGAGGGATCCACTGACTGCAGTAACAATGTAGCAGGGAGTGAGGGATCCGGTGACTGGAGTAACAATGTAGCAGGGAGTGAGGGATCCGGTGTCTGGCGTAACATTGTAGTGGTGAGTGAGGGGTCTGTTGACTGGAGTAACAAGTTAGCAGGGAGTGAGGGATCCGGTGTCTGGCGTAAAAGATGTAGCAGGGAGTAGGGATCTGGTGACTGGAGTAACTGGAAGAGCAATGTATTTGGGAATGAGGGATCCGGTGACTGGAGTAACAATGTAGCGGGGAGTGAGGGATCCGGTGACTGGAGTAGCAACGTAGCATGGAGTGAGGGATCTGGTGTCTGAAGTAGCAATGTAGCATGGAATGAGGGATCCGGTGTCTGGAGTAACAATGTAGCAGGGAGTGAGGGATCCGGTGTCTGGAGTAACAATGTAGCAGTGAGTGAGGGATCCGGTGTCTGCAGTAACAATGTAGCAGGGAGTGAGGGATCTGGTGTCTGGAGTAGCAATGTAGCATGGAGTGAGGGATCTGGTGTCTGAAGTAGCAATGTAGCATGGAATGAGGGATCCGGTGTCTGGAGTAACAATGTAGCAGGGAGTGAGGGATCCGGTGTCTGGAGTAACAATGTAGCGGAAGTAAGCGATCCGGTGACTGGAGTAACAATGTAGCAGGGAGTGTTGGGATTCCGGTGTCTGGAGTAACAATGTAGCAGTGAGTGAGGGATCCGGTGTCTGCAGTAACAATGTAGCAGGGAGTGAGGGATCTGGTGTCTGGAGTAGCAATGTAGCATGGAGTGAGGGATCTGGTGTCTGAAGTAGCAATGTAGCATGGAATGAGGGATCCGGTGTCTGGAGTAACAATGTAGCAGGGAGTGAGGGATCCGGTGTCTGGAGTAACAATGTAGCAGTGAGTGAGGGATCCGGTGTCTGCAGTAACAATGTAGCAGGGAGTGAGGGATCTGGTGTCTGGAGTAGCAATGTAGCATGGAGTGAGGGATCTGGTGTCTGAAGTAGCAATGTAGCATGGAATGAGGGATCCGGTGTCTGGAGTAACAATGTAGCAGGGAGTGAGGGATCCGGTGTCTGGAGTAACAATGTAGCGGAAGTAAGCGATCCGGTGACTGGAGTAACAATGTAGCAGGGAGTGTTGGGATTCCGGTGACTGGACGAGCAATGTAGCGGGGAGTGAGGGATCTAGTGACTGTATTAGCAATGTAGCGGGGAGTGAGGGATCTAGTGACTGTATTAGCAATGTAGCGGGGAGTGAGGGATCTAGTGACTGTATTAGCAATGTAGCGGGGAGTGAGGGATCTAGTGACTGTATTAGCAATGTAGCGGGGAGTGATGGATCTAGTAACTGTAGTAGCAATGTAGCAGGGAGTGAGGGATCCGGTGGCTGGAGTAACAATGTAGCAGGGAGTGAGGGATCTGGTGACTGGAGCTGCAATGTAGCAGCGAGTGAGGGATCTAGTGACTGTATTAGCAATGTAGCGGGGAGTGAGGGATCTAGTGACTGTATTAGCAATGTAGCGGGGAGTGAGGGATCTTGTAACTGTAGTAGCAATGTAGCAGGGCGTGACGGATCCGGTGACTGGAGTAACAAAGTAGCAGGGAGTGAGGGATCTGGTAATTGGAGTAGTAATGTAGTGGGGAGTGAGGGATCCGGTGTCTGGAGTAACAATGTAGCAGGGAGTGAGGGTTCCGGTGTCTGGAGTTGCAATGTAGCAGGAGTGAGGGATCCGGTGTCTGGAGTAACAATGCAGCAGGGAGTGAGGGATCTGGTGTCTGAAGTTGCAATGTAGCAGGGAATGAGGGATCCAGTGACTGGAGTAACAATGCAACAGGGAGTGAGTGATTTGGTGTCTGGAGTAGCAATGTAGCTGGGAGTGAGGGATCCGGTGTCCAGAATAACAATGTATCAGGGAGTGTTGGACCCGGTGACTGCAGTAACAATGTAGCAGGGAGTGAGGGATCTGGAAACTGGAGTAACAATGTAGCAGGGAGTGAGGGATCTGGTGACTGGAGTAGCAATGTAGCAGGGCATGAGGTATCTGGTGACTGGAGTGGTAATGTAACGGGAGTGAGGGATCCACTGAGTGCAGCAACAATGTAGCAGGGAGTGACTGGGATCTGATGACTGGAGTAACAATGTAGCATGGAGTGAGGGATCCGTTGTCTGAAGTAACAATGTAGCAGGGAGTGAGGGATCTGATAACTAGGGTAGCAATGTTGCAGGCAGTAAGGAGTCTGGTAACTGGAACAGCAATGTCGTTGGGAGTGAGGGATCAGGTGACTGGAGTAACAATGTAGCAGGGAGTGAGGGATCCAGTGTCTGGAGTAGCAATGTAGTGGGGAGTGAGGGATCCGGTGACTGGAGTAACAATGTAGCAGGGAGTGAGGGATCCGGTGTCTGGAGTAACAATGTAGCAGGGAGTGAGGGGTCTGTTGACTGGAGTAACAAGGTAGCAGGGAGCGAGGGATCCGGTGTCTGGCGTAACAATGTAGCAGGGAGTGATGGATCTGGTGACTGGAGTAACTGGAACAGCAATGTATTTGGGAGTGAGGGATCTGGTGACTGCAGTAGCAATTTAGCGGGGAGTGAGGGATCCGGTGCCTGGCGTAACAATGTAGCAGGGAGTGAGGGGTCTGTTGACTGGAGTAACAAGGTAGCAGGGAGTGAGGGATCCGGTGTCTGGCATAACAATGTAGCAGGGAGTGAGAGACCTGGTGATTGGAGTAACTGGAACAGCAATGTATTTGGGAGTGAGGGATCCGGTGACTGGAGTAGCAATGTAGCAGGGAGTGAGGGATCCGTTGTCTGGAGTAGCAATGTAGCGGGGAGTGATGGATCCGGTGACTGGAGTAACAATGTAGCTGGGAGTGAGGAATCTGGTGTCTGGAGTAGCAATGTAGCATGGAGTGAGGGATCTGGTGACTGGAGTAGCAATGTAGCAGTGAGTGAGGGATCCGCTGTCTGGAGTAACAATGTAGCAAGGAGTGTTGGGGTCCGGTGTCTGGAGTAACAATGTAGCGGAAGTAAACGATCCGGTGACTGGAGTAACAATGTAGCAGGGAGTGTTGAGATCCGGTGACTGGATTAGCAATGTAGCGGGGAGTGAGGGATCTAGTGACTGTAGTAGCAATGTAGCAGGGAGTGAGGGATCCGGTGACTTGAGTAACAATGTAGCAAGGAGTGAGGGATCCGGTGACTGGAGTAGCAATGTAGCATGGAGTGAGGGATCTGATAACTAGGGTAGCAATGTTGCAGGCAGTAAGGAGTCTGGTAACTGGAACAGCAATATCGTTGGGAGTGAGGGATCATGTGACTGGAGTAACAATGTAGCAGGGAGTGAGGGATCCGGTGTCTGGAGTAGCAATGTAGTGGGGAGTGAGGGATCCGGTGACTGGAGTAACAATGTAGCAGGGAGTGAGGGATCTGGTGACTGGAGTAGCAATGTAGCAGGGCATGAGGGATCTGGTGACTGGAGTGGTAATGTAACGGGAGTGAGGGATCCACTGACTGCAGTAACAATGTAGCAGGGAGTGACTGGGATCTGATGACTGGAGTAACAATGTAGCATGGAGTGAGGGATCTGATAACTAGGGTAGCAATGTTGCAGGCAGTAAGGAGTCTGGTAACTGGAACAGCAATGTCGTTGGGAGTGAGGGATCAGGTGACTGGAGTAACAGTGTAGCAGGGAGTGAGGGATCCGGTGTCTGGAGTAGCAATGTAGTGGGGAGTGAGGGATCCGGTGACTGGAGTAACAATGTAGCAGAGAGTGAGGGATCCGGTGTCTGGCGTAACAATGTAGCAGGGAGTGAGGGATCTGGTGACTGGAGTAACTGGAACAGCAATGTATTTGGGAGTGAGGGATCCGGTGACTGGAGTAACAATGTAGCAGGGAGTGAGGGATCCGTTGTCTGGAGTAGCAATGTAGCGGGGAGTGAGGGATCTGGTGTCTGGAGTAGCAATGTAGCAGGGAGTGTTGAGATCCAGTGTCTGGAGTAACAATGTAGCGGAAGTAAGCGATCCGGTGACTGGAGTAACAATGTAGCAGGGAGTGAGGGATCCGGTGTCAGGCATAACAATGTAGCAGGGAGTGAGAGACCTGGTGATTGGAGTAACTGGAACAGCAATGTATTTGGGAGTGAGGGATCCGGTGACTGGAGTAGCAATGTAGCAGGGAGTGAGGGATCCATTGTCTGGAGTAGCAATGTAGCGGGGAGTGATGGATCCGGTGACTGGAGTAACAATGTAGCTGGGAGTGAGGAATCTGGTGTCTGGAGTAGCAATGTAGCATGGAGTGAGGGATCTGGTGACTGGAGTAGCAATGTAGCAGTGAGTGAGGGATCCGCTGTCTGGAGTAACAATGTAGCAAGGAGTGTTGGGGTCCGGTGTCTGGAGTAACAATGTAGCGGAAGTAAACGATCCGGTGACTGGAGTAACAATGTAGCAGGGAGTGTTGAGATCCGGTGACTGGATTAGCAATGTAGCGGGGAGTGAGGGATCTAGTGACTGTAGTAGCAATGTAGCAGGGAGTGAGGGATCCGGTGACTTGAGTAACAATGTAGCAAGGAGTGAGGGATCCGGTGACTGGAGTAGCAATGTAGCATGGAGTGAGGGATCTGATAACTAGGGTAGCAATGTTGCAGGCAGTAAGGAGTCTGGTAACTGGAACAGCAATATCGTTGGGAGTGAGGGATCATGTGACTGGAGTAACAATGTAGCAGGGAGTGAGGGATCCGGTGTCTGGAGTAGCAATGTAGTGGGGAGTGAGGGATCCGGTGACTGGAGTAACAATGTAGCAGGGAGTGAGGGATCTGGTGACTGGAGTAGCAATGTAGCAGGGCATGAGGGATCTGGTGACTGGAGTGGTAATGTAACGGGAGTGAGGGATCCACTGACTGCAGTAACAATGTAGCAGGGAGTGACTGGGATCTGATGACTGGAGTAACAATGTAGCATGGAGTGAGGGATCTGATAACTAGGGTAGCAATGTTGCAGGCAGTAAGGAGTCTGGTAACTGGAACAGCAATATCGTTGGGAGTGAGGGATCATGTGACTGGAGTAACAATGTAGCAGGGAGTGAGGGATCCGGTGTCTGGAGTAGCAATGTAGTGGGGAGTGAGGGATCCGGTGACTGGAGTAACAATGTAGCAGGGAGTGAGGGATCCGGTGTCTGGCGTAACAATGTAGCAGGGAGTGAGGGATCTGGTGACTGGAGTAACTGGAACAGCAATGTATTTGGGAGTGAGGGATCCGGTGACTGGAGTAACAATGTAGCAGGGAGTGAGGGATCCATTGTCTGGAGTAGCAATGTAGCGGGGAGTGAGGGATCTGGTGTCTGGAGTAGCAATGTAGCAGGGAGTGTTGAGATCCAGTGTCTGGAGTAACAATGTAGCGGAAGTAAGCGATCCGGTGACTGGAGTAACAATGTAGCAGCGAGTGAGGGATCTTGTGACTGTATTAGCAATGTCGCAGGGAATGAGGGATCCGGTGACTGGAGTAACAATGAAGCAGGGAGTGAGTGATTGGGTGTCTGGAGTAGCAATGTAGCTGGGAGTGAGGGATCCGGTGTCCAGAATAACAATGTATCAGGGAGTGTTGGACCTGGTGACTGCAGTAACAATGTAGCAGGGAGTGAGGGATCTGGTAACTGGAGTAGCAATGTAGCAGGGCATGAGGGATCTGGTGACTGGAGTGGTAATGTAATGGGAGTGAGGGATCCACTGACTGCAGTAACAATGTAGCAGGGAGTGACTGGGATCTGATAACTAGGGTAGCAATGTTGCAGGCAGTAAGGAGTATGGAAACTGGAACAGCAATGTCGTTGGGAGTGAGGAATCAGGTGACTGGAGTAACAGTGTAGCAGGGAGTGAGGGATCCGGTGTCTGGCGTAGCAATGTAGTGGGGAGTGAGGGATCCGGTGACTGGAGTAACAATGTAACAGGGAGTGAGGGATCCGGTGCCTGGAATAACAATGTAGCAGGGAGTGAGGGATCTGTTGACTGGAGTAACAAGGTAGCAGGGAGTGAGGGATCCGGTGTCTGGCGTAACAATGTAGCAGGGAGTGATGGATCTGGTGACTGGAGTAACTGGAACAGCAATGTATTTGGGAGTGAGGGATCTGGTGACTGCAGTAGCAATTTAGCGGGGAGTGAGGGATCCGGTGCCTGGCGTAACAATGTAGCAGGGAGTGAGGGGTCTGTTGACTGGAGTAACAAGGTAGCAGGGAGTGAGGGATCCAGTGTCTGGCATAACAATGTAGCAGGGAGTGAGAGACCTGGTGATTGGAGTAACTGGAACAGCAATGTATTTGGGAGTGAGGGATCCGGTGACTGGAGTAGCAATGTAGCAGGGAGTGAGGGATCCATTGTCTGGAGTAGCAATGTAGCGGGGAGTGATGGATCCGGTGACTGGAGTAACAATGTAGCTGGGAGTGAGGAATCTGGTGTCTGGAGTAGCAATGTAGCATGGAGTGAGGGATCTGGTGACTGGAGTAGCAATGTAGCAGTGAGTGAGGGATCCGCTGTCTGGAGTAACAATGTAGCAAGGAGTGTTGGGGTCCGGTGTCTGGAGTAACAATGTAGCGGAAGTAAACGATCCGGTGACTGGAGTAACAATGTAGCAGGGAGTGTTGAGATCCGGTGACTGGATTAGCAATGTAGCGAGAAGTGAGGGATCTAGTGACTGTAGTAGCAATGTAGCAGGGAGTGAGGGATCCGGTGACTTGAGTAACAATGTAGCAAGGAGTGAGGGATCCGGTGACTTGAGTAACAATGTAGCAAGGAGTGAGGGATCCGGTGACTGGAGTAGCAATGTAGCATGGAGTGAGGGATCTGATAACTAGGGTAGCAATGTTGCAGGCAGTAAGGAGTCTGGTAACTGGAACAGCAATATCGTTGGGAGTGAGGGATCATGTGACTGGAGTAACAATGTAGCAGGGAGTGAGGGATCCGGTGTCTGGAGTAGCAATGTAGTGGGGAGTGAGGGATCCGGTGACTGGAGTAACAATGTAGCAGGGAGTGAGGGATCTGGTGACTGGAGTAGCAATGTAGCAGGGCATGAGGGATCTGGTGACTGGAGTGGTAATGTAACGGGAGTGAGGGATCCACTGACTGCAGTAACAATGTAGCAGGGAGTGACTGGGATCTGATGACTGGAGTAACAATGTAGCATGGAGTGAGGGATCTGATAACTAGGGTAGCAATGTTGCAGGCAGTAAGGAGTCTGGTAACTGGAACAGCAATATCGTTGGGAGTGAGGGATCATGTGACTGGAGTAACAATGTAGCAGGGAGTGAGGGATCCGGTGTCTGGAGTAGCAATGTAGTGGGGAGTGAGGGATCCGGTGACTGGAGTAACAATGTAGCAGGGAGTGAGGGATCCGGTGTCTGGCGTAACAATGTAGCAGGGAGTGAGGGATCTGGTGACTGGAGTAACTGGAACAGCAATGTATTTGGGAGTGAGGGATCCGGTGACTGGAGTAACAATGTAGCAGGGAGTGAGGGATCCATTGTCTGGAGTAGCAATGTAGCGGGGAGTGAGGGATCTGGTGTCTGGAGTAGCAATGTAGCAGGGAGTGTTGAGATCCAGTGTCTGGAGTAACAATGTAGCGGAAGTAAGCGATCCGGTGACTGGAGTAACAATGTAGCAGCGAGTGAGGGATCTTGTGACTGTATTAGCAATGTCGCAGGGAATGAGGGATCCGGTGACTGGAGTAACAATGAAGCAGGGAGTGAGTGATTGGGTGTCTGGAGTAGCAATGTAGCTGGGAGTGAGGGATCCGGTGTCCAGAATAACAATGTATCAGGGAGTGTTGGACCTGGTGACTGCAGTAACAATGTAGCAGGGAGTGAGGGATCTGGTAACTGGAGTAGCAATGTAGCAGGGCATGAGGGATCTGGTGACTGGAGTGGTAATGTAATGGGAGTGAGGGATCCACTGACTGCAGTAACAATGTAGCAGGGAGTGACTGGGATCTGATAACTAGGGTAGCAATGTTGCAGGCAGTAAGGAGTCTGGAAACTGGAACAGCAATGTCGTTGGGAGTGAGGAATCAGGTGACTGGAGTAACAGTGTAGCAGGGAGTGAGGGATCCGGTGTCTGGCGTAGCAATGTAGTGGGGAGTGAGGGATCCGGTGACTGGAGTAACAATGTAACAGGGAGTGAGGGATCCGGTGCCTGGAATAACAATGTAGCAGGGAGTGAGGGATCTGTTGACTGGAGTAACAAGGTAGCAGGGAGTGAGGGATCCGGTGTCTGGCGTAACAATGTAGCAGGGAGTGAGGGATCTGGTGATTGGAGTAACTGGAACAGCAATGTATTTGGGAGTGAGGGATCCGGTGACTGGAGTAACAATGTAGCAGGGAGTGAGGGATCCGTTGTCTGGAGTAGCAATGTAGCAGTGAGTGAGGGATCCGGTGTCTGGAGTAACAATGTAGCAAGGAGTGTTGGGATCCAGTGTCTGGAGTAACAATGTAGCGGAAGTAAGCGATCCGGTGACTGGAGTAACAATGTAGCAGCGAGTGAGGGATCTAGTGACTGTATTAGCAATGTAGCGGGGAGTGAGGGAACTAGTGACTGTATTAGCAATATAGCGGGGAGTGAGGGATCTAGTAACTGTAGTAGCAATGTAGCAGGGAGTGAGGGATCCGGTGACTTGAGTAACAATGTAGCAGGGAGTGAGGGATCCGGTGACTGGAGTAACAATGTAGCAAGGAGTGAGGGATCTGGGTCTGGAGTAACAATTTAGCGGGAGTAAGTGATCTGGTGTGTGGAGTAGCAATGTAGCAGGGAGTGAGGGATTTGGTGTCTGGAGTAACAATGTAGCGAGAGTAAGTCATCCGGTGTATGGAGTAGCAATGTAGCAGGGAGTGAGGGATCTGGTGACTGGAGTGACAATGTAGCAGGGAGTGAGTGATCCGGTGTCTGGAGTAGCAATGTAGTGTGGAGTGAGGGATCCAGTGTCTGGAGTAGTAATGTAGCAGGGAGTGAGGGATCCGGTGACTTGAGTAACAATGTAGCAGGGAGTGAGGGATCCGGTGACTGGAGTAACAATGTAGCAAGGAGTGAGGGATCTGGGTCTGGAGTAACAATTTAGCGGGAGTAAGTGATCTGGTGTGTGGAGTAGCAATCTAGCAGGGAGTGAGGGATCTGGTGTCTGGAGTAACAATGTAGCGAGAGTAAGTCATCCGGTGTATGGAGTAGCAATGTAGCAGGGAGTGAGGGATCTGGTGACTGGAGTGACAATGTAGCAGGGAGTGAGTGATCCGGTGTCTGGAGTAGAAATGTAGTGTGGAGTGAGGGATCCAGTGTCTGGAGTAGCAATGTAGCAGGGAGTGAGGGATCCGGTGTCTGGAGTAGCAATGTAGTGTGGAGTGAGGGATCCGGTGACTGGAGTAACACTGTAGCAGGGAGTGAGGGATCCGGTGTCTGGAGTAGCGTTGTAGTGTTGAGTGAGGGATCCGGTGACTGGAGTAACAATGTAGCAGGGAGTGAGGGATCCGGTGACTGGAGTAGCAATGTAGCAGGAAGGGAGGGTTCCGATGTCTAGAGTAACAATGTAGCAGGGAGTGATGGATCCAGTGACTGGAGTGAGGGATCCGATGACTGCAGTAGCAATGTAGCGGGGAGGGAGGAATCTGATGTCTAGATTAACAATGTAGCGGAGTGTGATGGATCAAGTGACTGGAGTAATAATGTAGCAGGGAGTGAGGGATCCGGTGACTGGAGTAGCAATGTAGCAGGGAGTGAGGGATTCGGTGTCTGGAGTAACAATGTAGCAGAGAGTGAGGGATCCGGTGACTGGAGTAACAATATAGCAGGGAGTGAGGGATCTAGTGACTGGAGTGGTAATGTAGCGGGGAGTGAGGGATCCACTGACTGGAGTAACAATGTAGCAGGGAGTAAGGGATCCGGTATCTGGAGTAGCAATGAAGCAGTGAGTGAGGGATCCGGTGTCTGGAGTAACAATGTAGCAAGGAGTGTTGGGATCCGGTGTCTGGAGTAACAATGTAGCGGAAGTAAGCGATCCGGTGACTAGAGTAACAATGTAGCAGCGAGTGAGGGATCTAGTGACTGTATTAGCAATGTAGCGGGGAGTGAGGGAACTAGTGACTGTATTAGCAATATAGCGGGGAGTGAGGGATCTAGTAACTGTAGTAGCAATGTAGCATGGAGTGAGGGATCCGGTGACTTGAGTAACAATGTAGCAGGGAGTGAGGGATCCGGTGACTGGAGTAACAATGTAGCAAGGAGTGAGGGATCTGGGTCTGGAGTAACAATTTAGCGGGAGTAAGTGATCTGGTGTGTGGAGTAGCAATGTAGCAGGGAGTGAGGGATCTGGTGTCTGGAGTAACAATGTAGCGAGAGTAAGTCATCCGGTGTATGGAGTAGCAATGTAGCAGGGAGTGAGGGATCTGGTGACTGGAGTGACAATGTAGCAGGGAGTGAGTGATCCGGTGTCTGGAGTAGCAATGTAGTGTGGAGTGAGGGATCCAGTGTCTGGAGTAGTAATGTAGCAGGGAGTGAGGGATCCGGTGTCTGGAGTAGCAATGTAGTGTGGAGTGAGGGATCCGGTGACTGGAGTAACACTGTAGCAGGGAGTGAGGGATACGGTGTCTGGAGTAGCATTGTAGTGTTGAGTGAGGGATCCGGTGTCTGGAGTAACAATGTAGCAGGGAGTGAGGGATCCGGTGACTGGAGTAGCAATGTAGCAGGAAGGGAGGGTTCCGATGTCTAGAGTAACAATGTAGCAGGGAGTGATGGATCCAGTGACTGGAGTAACAATGTAGCATGGAGTGAGGGATCCGATGACTGCAGTAGCAATGTAGCGGGGAGGGAGGAATCTGATGTCTAGATTAACAATGTAGCGGAGTGTGATGGATCAAGTGACTGGAGTAATAATGTAGCATGGAGTGAGTGATCCGGTGACTGGAGTAGCAATGTAGCAGGGAGTGAGGGATTCGGTGTCTGGAGTAACAATGTAGCAGAGAGTGAGGGATCCGGTGACTGGAGTAACAATATAGCAGGGAGTGAGGAATCTAGTGACTGGAGTGGTAATGTAGCGGGGAGTGAGGGATCCACTGACTGGAGTAACAATGTAGCATGGAGTGAGGGATCTGGTGTCTGGAGTAACAATGTAACGAGGAGTGAGGGATCTGATAACTAGGGTAGCAATGTTGCTAGTAGTAAGGGGTCTGGTAACTGGAACAGCAATGTAGTTGGGAGTGAGGGATCCGGTGACTGGAGTAACAATGTAGCAGGGAGTGAGGGATCCGGTATCTGGAGTAGCAATGTAGCGGGGAGTGAGAGATCATGTGACTGGAGTAACAATGTAGCAGGGAGTGAGGGATCCTGTGTCTGGAGTAGCAATGCAGTGGGGAGGGAGGGATCCGGTCACTGGAGTAACAATGTAGCAGGGAGTGAGGGATCCGGTGTCTGGATTAGCAATGTTGCGGGGAGTGAGGGATGTCAAGTTACTCTCTATGGGATGAGCTGGGGGTAGATGGGAAATGAAGGTAAACGACCCTCTCAGCTTGCAGATGTGTGCCAAAGGGGGAGGAGAAGGAGCCACTTAGAACCTTTAGTTGATTTTTGTTTTCTCTTCTCGGTAGGTCTTTCACCTGCACTGCAATTGCCCAGTTGGTTCTGTTGGGTGGCACCTGGATATTCGGCATATTTCACATCACCGGAGACACCATCTTCATGTCCTACATATTCACCATACTCAACAGCTTGCAAGGGCTTTTCATTTTCATCCTGCACTGCGTCCTGAACAAGCAGGTAGGTGCCTACCTGGGGCTAGGTCAGGCCATGCCAGGGTACCCAGGAACAACGGCCAGGGCACACTCACCCAACCATTGGTGCCCGTGCTCATTTTAGGGGCAGCTGAGTGGGAGGAGAGGGTCTGGAGTCGGGACAATGTCCCTTTCTGGAGCTTCTCAGGATGTTGCTTGTTGAGGAAAGGGGGCTCTCTGTCATGGGGAACACATCCAGATGCAGGATTGACCTGTACAGTGACGGTTTACAATCTGTCTCAGTGAGTGGTGCTGGTCCCTGGAACCCAGATGGCCATTGGCTTCGGTCCCGTTCCACAGCTGATGATATTTTCATTGACAGAGTGGGGACCCATTTTCAAACGGGATGTTGAGCTGACGAGGATGTGAGAGCCTCCCTTTGAAAATGTGTATGAGGGTTATTTTGGCAGCCTCTGCTCCAACGTCTCTCCCTCAGCGATACCTCAAAGTAGGCTCTCTGCACATCATCCCATTGGTGCTGGATGAGGAACGCTTCCTTTGAGGGGGACGTGGTGGCTCAGTGGATAGTACTGCTACCTCACGGGACCTGGGTTCAATTCCAGCCTCAGGTGACTGTGTGGAGTTTGCCCATTCACCCCTTGTCTGTGTGGGTTTCCTCTGGGTACATGTTTGGTGGATTGGCCATGCTAAATTGACTATAGTGTCCGGGGATATGTAGGTTAAGCACATTAGTCAGGGGAAATGTGAATAATAGGGTTGGGGAATGGATCTGGGTGGGTTATTTATGCAGCAGTCGTTATGAAGACCAAATAGATATCCAGCTGCCTTTTGTGCAGCACCTTGTCAAGTGTCTTTTGGAAACTTACATACACCACATCTACTGGTTCCCCATTGTCCACCATGTTCATGATGTCGTCATAGAATTCCAAGAGATTAGTTAAGCGTGGTTTGCCTTTTATGAACCCATGCTGCGTCTGTCCAATGGGACTATCTCTGTCCAGATGCCTTATTATTTCTTCCTTGATAATAGACTCAAGCTTTCTCCCCCCAACAGAAGTTAAGTCTATAATTCCCCAACTTTTGTCTACCTCTCTCTTTTTAAAACTGTGGCATCACATTTGCTGTTTTCCAATCTGCTGGGACTGCCCCAGAATCCAATGAATTTTGGAAAATCCCTTACAAGTGCATTCGCTCTTTCTCCCACCACCACATTGAGCACGGTGGGATACTCTCCATCATGGCCTGTAGCCTTGTCTGCCTTTAGCTCCATTAGCTTGGCCAACACCACCTCTTTCATGATAATGATTGTTTCCAGGACCTCACCTACCTTAGTCTCTTTGTCAATATTGTGCAATAGTATAACAATAAAAATGGTGAAGTGGAAAGTTCAGTATATAAGTTGTGGGGTCATGATAGAGCCTCAAAAGAGGAACCACTAAAATGGGAAGATGGTGCCTGGAGAGACTGAGGCACCTTGGCTTCAGTGGGGTCCATGGATTTGGCATGTTTACTTGATATGTTTAGGACTAACCTACAGGATTAAGGGGAAGGAGCCATTAGTAAGGGAATGGTAATCTTTGGATGTTTCACCCATTCTCAAGAGGCCCATTTTAAGACTCTGGGCCAGAGACTCCTGCCTGAGGAACGGCTGCATTTTTTTTAAGAAGTGTCAATCAATGATAATTCCATGGTCTAGCTTTAACTTCCAGATTTTATTAACGGTATTTAAGTTCCAGCATTTGAACCCATATGCCCATGTACCAAAGTATTTGGGCTCTGGATTACTTGTGCAGATATATTACCTCACAATCTCTCCCCACAGGACTGACAGTGATCAGTAGATATTTTATTGAACAAAAGTCAGTGATGTCAACCACACAGAAAAAGGCCATCTACCTGTGCCAATCAAAAACAAGTATCAGACTTCTAATCCAAATTTCAGCACTTGACCCAAAGCCTCATATGCCTTGGGATTGTAAATCCACATCGAAATATTTAGACAGTCATAGAGTCAGAGTCATCCAGCATGGAAACACTCTTCGGACTAACTAGTCCATGCTGACCATAATCCCAAACTCAACGAGCTCCCCTTGCCTCAGCTTGGCCCATATCCCTCTAACCATTTCTTATTCACGGACTGATCTAAATGTCTTTTAAATGTTGTAACTGTACCCAAATCCACCACTTTCTCTGAAAGTCCATTCCACACACGAACCTCTCTCTCTGTGAAAAAGAATCTTTCTACTCACACCTTAAAAAGATGAGGAGGAATTTCTTCCCTCAGAGGGGAGTGAACCTTTACCGCAGAGAGCTGTCGAGGCTGGGTCTCTCAGTATACTTAAGGCTGAGGTGGACAGACATTTGGGGTTGAGGATTATCAGATCAATCCTGATCTCATGGAGTGGGAGTGCAGACTCGATGGGCTGAATGGCCGATGTCTGCTCCTATGTCTTACCCTGCCTCTCACAAATAGGCCAAGGATGGTAGGATTCCTTATTGAACCAGCTGTCTGCCTGTGACAAGCAGCGACAACTCGAAGGTCACCATTACTGAGGCTGGCCTGAGCGGTGGAGATTGAACCATTCCCTCCAGTGGGGCTGGACTCCACTAATCCAGTAACATTACCCATCCGCTACTCCCCATTGCTGGCTCAAAGACCAAGGGAGCAGGCCCACAATGGAACTTATCCCCAGTTCCAGCATGTGGCTGTAACACCGAGTCAAGTCCGTGACCTCGTACCCCCCACCCCACCCAGAAACGGGCTGGTAGTGCTGGCTGACCTGTTTGGGTCTGAGACATAGTGAGAGTCAGGGTGTGTTCAGGAGAGCACTGTGGGGTGGGGAAGTGTGGGGATGGTGAATGGGAGATGGTGTGAAGACAGTGCAGGCAATGCAGGCTTGGCACTGTACAGACAGAGCAGGCAGTCACCAGTGCGAGTATTGAACCAGCCCTCAGTCACTGGAGCCCCTCTCTCCTGTTCCAACAGGTTCGCAGTGAGATCCTCAATACTGCATCGAAGATCACCAAGGACTCCAGCATTTGGAAATCTTCCAATGTAAGGAGCTGATTCTCCAACACACAGGCTTTACCAGAAGCTGTGAGGCTAGGGGAGAAAGGGGGAGGGGGATAAAGTGCCATAGTGTGTGTTTAGGGAGGGGCAGTGGTTTGTGGGGCAGACATCTGTTGGGGGGCAGGAATTTGTGTGTAGGACATTAGAGTGAGGGTGGGACATTAAAGTGAGGATGGGACATTAGAGTGAGGGTGGGACATTAGAGTGAGAGTGGGACATTAGAGTGAGAGTGGGACATTAGAGTGAGAGTGGGGCATTAGAGTGAAGAAGGGGAATTAGAGTGAGGGTGGGACATGAGAGTGAGGGTGGGACATGAGAGTGAGAGTGGGACATTAGAGTGAGAGTGGGGCATTAGAGTGAAGAAGGGGAATTAGAGTGAGGGTGGGACATGAGAGTGAGGGTGGGACATGAGAGTGAGAGTGGGACATTAGAGTGAGAGTGGGGCATTAGAGTGAAGAAGGTGAATTAGAGTGAGAGTGGGACATGAGAGTGAGGGTGGGGCATTAGAGTGAGAGTGGGACATTAGAGCGAGGGTGAGACATTAGAGTAAGGGTGGGACTTTAGAGTGAGGGTGGGACATGAGGGTGAGGGTGGGGCATTAGAGTAAGGGTGGGACATTAGAGTGAGGGTGGGGCATTAGAGTGAGAGTTGGACATTAGAGTGAGGGTGGGACATTAGAGTGAGGATGGGGCGTTAGAGTGAGGGTGGGACATTAGAGTGAGGGTGGGGCATTAGAGTGAATGTAGGGCATTTGAGTGAGGATGGGGCATTAGAGTGAGGGTGGGGCATTAGAGTGAGGATGGGACATTAGAGTGAGGATGGGACATTAGAGTGAGGGTGGCGCATTAGTGTGAGGGTGGGGCATTAGAGTGAGGGCATGGCATTAGAGTGAATGTGGGGCATTAGAGTGAGGATGGGGCATTAGAGTGAGGGTGGGGCATTAGAGTGAGGATGGGGCATCAGAGTGAAGATGGGGCATTAGAGTGAGGGTGGGGCATTAGAGTGAGGGTGGGGCATTAGTGAGTGTGAGACATTAGAGTGAGGGTGGGTCATTAGAGTGAGGGTGGGACATTAGAGTGAGTGTGGGACATTAGAGTGAGGGTGGGACATTAGAGTGAGTGTGGGACATTAGAATGAGGGTGTGACATTAGAGTCAGTGTGGGGCATTAGAGCGAAGATGGCGCATTAGATTGAGGGTGGGACATTAGAGTGAGGGAGGGGCATTAGAGTGAGGGTGGGGCATTAGAGTGAGGGTGGGACATTAGAGTGAGGGTGGGACATTAGAGTGAGTGTGGGACATTAGAGTGCGGGTGGGACATTAGAGTGAGGATGGGACATTAGAGTCAGTGTGGGACGTTAGAGTGAGGGTATGGCATTAGACTGAGGGTGTATCATTAGAGTGAGGGTGGGACATTAGAGTGAGGATGGGGCATTAGAGTGAGGATGGGACATGAGAGTGAGGGTGGGGCATTAGAGTGAGTGTGGGGCATTAGAGTGAGGGTGGGGCATTAGAGTGAATGTAGGGCATTTGAGTGAGGATGGGGCATTAGAGTGAGGGTGGGGCATTAGAGTGAGGATGGGACATTAGAGTGAGGATGGGACATTAGAGTGAGGGTGGCGCATTAGTGTGAGGGTGGGGCATTAGAGTGAGGGCATGGCATTAGAGTGAATGTGGGGCATTAGAGTGAGGATGGGGCATTAGAGTGAGGGTGGGGCATTAGAGTGAGGATGGGACATTAGAGTGAAGATGGGGCATTAGAGTGAGGGTGGGGCATTAGAGTGAGGGTGGGGCATTAGTGAGTGTGAGACATTAGAGTGAGGGTGGGTCATTAGAGTGAGGGTGGGACATTAGAGTGAGGATGGGACATTAGAGTGAAGATGGCGCATTAGAGTGAGGGTGGGGCATTAGAGTGAGGGTGGGACATTAGAGTGAGGGTGGTGCATTAGAGTAAGGGTGGGGCATTAGAGTGAGTGTGAGACATTAGAGTGAGGGTGGGACATTAGAGTGAGGGTGGCGCATTAGTGTGAGGGTGGGACATTAAAGTGAGAATGGGGCATTAGAGAGCGGTGGAGGAATTAGATTGAGGGTGGGAGATTAGAGTGAGGGTGGGACATTAGGGTGAGGATGGGACATTAGAGTGAGGATGGGGAATTAGAGTGAGCATGGCTCATTAGAGGGTGGGTGCGACATTAGAGTGAGGGTGGGGTATTAGAGAGAGGGTGGGACAATAGATTGAGGATGGGACATTAGAGTGAGGGTGGGGCATTAGAGTGAAGGTGGGACACTAGAGTGAGGATGGGGCATTAGAGTGAGGGTGGGGCATTAGAGTGAGGATGGGGCATTAGAGTGAGGATGGAGTATTAGAGTGAGGGTGGGGCATTAGAGTGAGGATGGAGCATTAGAGTGAGGGTGGGAGATTAGAGTGAGGGTGGGAGATTAGAGTGAGAGTGGGGCATTAGAGTGAATGTGGGGCATTAGAGTGAGGGTGGGACATGAGAGTGAGGTTGGGCCATTAGAGTGAAGAAGGGGAATTAGAGTGAGGGCGGGACGTTAGAGTAAGGGTATGGCATTAGAGTGAGGGTGGAACATTAGATTGAGGTTGGGTCATTAGAGTGAAGATGGGGCATTAGAGTGAGGGTGGGCATTAGAGTGAGGGTGGGACATTAGAGTGAGAATGGGACATTAGAGTGAGGATGGGGCATCAGAGTGAAGGTGGGACGTTAGAGTGAGGATGGGGCATTAGAGTGAGGGTGGGGCATTAGAGTGAAGGTGGGTCATTATAGTGAGGGTGCGACATTAGAGTGAGTGTGGGACATTAGAGTGAGTGTGGGACATTAGAGTGAGGGTGGGACATTAGAGTGAGTGTGGGACATTAGAATGAGGGTGTGACATTAGAGTCAGTGTGGGGCATTAGAGCGAAGATGGCGCATTAGATTGAGGGTGGGACATTAGAGTGAGGGAGGGGCATTAGAGTGAGGGTGGGGCATTAGAGTGAGGGTGGGACATTAGAGTGAGGGTGGGACATTAGAGTGAGTGTGGGACATTAGAGTGCGGGTGGGACATTAGAGTGAGGATGGGACATTAGAGTCAGTGTGGGACGTTAGAGTGAGGGTATGGCATTAGACTGAGGGTGTATCATTAGAGTGAGGGTGGGACATTAGAGTGAGGATGGGGCATTAGAGTGAGGATGGGACATGAGAGTGAGGGTGGGGCATTAGAGTGAGTGTGGGGCATTTGAGTGAGGGTGGGAGATTAGAGTGAGGAAAGAGCATTAGAGTGAAGGTGGGACATTAGAGTGAGGGTGGTACATTAGAGTGAGGTTGGGACATTAGAGTGAAGAAGGGGAATTAGAGTGAGGGCGGGACGTTAGAGTAAGGGTATGGCATTAGAGTGGGGGTGGGACATTAGAGTGAGGATGGGACATTAGAGTGAGGGTGGACATTAGAGTGAGGGTGGGGCATTAGAGTGAAGGTGGGTCATTAGAGTGAGTGTGGGACATTAGAGTGAGTGTGGGACATTAGAGTGAGGGTGGGACATTAGAGTGAGGATGGGGCATTAGAGTGAAGGTGGGGCATTAGTGTGAGGGTGGGACATTAGAGTGAGTGTGGGACATTAAAGTGAGGGTGGGACATTAGAGTGAGGATGGGGCATTAGAGTGAAGGTGGGGCATTAGTGTGAGGGTGGGACATTAGAGTGAGTGTGGGACGTTAGAGTGAGGGTGGGACATTAGAGTGAGGGTGGGACATTAGAGTGAGGGTGGGACATTAGAGTGAGGGAGGGGCATTAGAGTGAGGGTGGGACATTAGAGTGAGGGTGGGACATTAGAGTGAGTGTGGGACATTAGAGTGAGGGTGGGACATTAGAGTGTGGATGGGACATTAGAGTCAGTGTGGGACGTTATAGTGAGGGTATGGCATTAGACTGAGGGTGTATCATTAGAGTGAAGATGGGGCATTAGAGTGAGGGTGGGACATGAGAGTGAGGGTGGGGCATTAGAGTGAAGGTGGGACATTAGAGTGAGGATGGGTTGTTAGAGTGAGTGTGGGGCATTAGAGTGAGGGTGAGACATTAGAGTGAGGGTGGGACATTAGAGTGAGGGTGAGATATTAGAGTGAGGGTGGGACATTAGAGTGAGGGTGGGACTTTAGAGTGCAGATGGGGCATTAGAGTGAATGTGGGGCATTAGAGTGAGGGTGGGACATTAGAGTGAGATTGGGACATTAGAGTGAAGAAGGGGAATTAGAGTGAGGGCGGGATGTTAGAGTAAGGGTATGGCATTAGAGTGAGGGTGGAACATTAGATTGAGGTTGGGTCATTAGAGAGAAGATGGGGCTTTAGAGTGAGGGTGTGCAGTAGAGTGAGGGTGGGACATTAGAGTGAAGAAGGGGAATTAGAGTGAGGGCGGGACGTTAGAGTAAGGGTATGGCATTAGAGTGGGGGTGGGACATTAGAGTGAGGATGGGACATTAGAGTGAGGGTGGACATTAGAGTGAGGGTGTGCATTAGAGTGAGGGTGGGACATTAGAGTGAGGATGGGACATTAGAGTGAAGAAGGGGAATTAGAGTGAGGGCGGGACGTTAGAGTAAGGGTATGGCATTAGAGTGGGGGTGGGACATTAGAGTGAGGATGGGACATTAGAGTGAGGGTGGACATTAGAGTGAGGGTGGGGCATTAGAGTGAAGGTGGGTCATTAGAGTGAGGGTGCGACATTAGAGTGAGTGTGGGACATTAGAGTGAGGGTGGGACATTAGAGTGAGGGTGGGACATTAGAGTGAGGGAGGGGCATTAGAGTGAGGGTGGGACATTAGAGTGAGGGTGGGACATTAGAGTGAGTGTGGGACATTAGAGTGAGGGTGGGACATTAGAGTGAGGATGGGACATTAGAGTCAGTGTGGGACGTTATAGTGAGGGTATGGCATTAGACTGAGGGTGTATCATTAGAGTGAAGATGGGGCATTAGATTGAGGGTGGGACATGAGAGTGAAGGTGGGACATTAGAGTGAGGATGGGTTGTTAGAGTGAGTGTGGGGCATTAGAGTGAGGTTGAGGCATTAGAGTGATGGTGGGACATTAGAGTGAGGGTGAGACATTAGAGTGAGGGTGGGACATCAGAGTGAGGGTGAGACATTAGAGTGAGGGTGGGACATTAGAGTGAGGGTGGGACTTTAGAGTGCAGATGGGGCATTAGAGTGAATGTGGGGCATTAGAGTGAGGGTGGGACATTAGAGTGAGGGTGGGACATTAGAGTGAGAATGGGACATTAGAGTGAGGGTGGACATTAGAGTGAGGGTGTGCATTAGAGTGAGGGTGGGACATTAGAGTGAGGATGGGACATTAGAGTGAAGAAGGGGAATTAGAGTGAGGGCGGGACGTTAGAGTAAGGGTATGGCATTAGAGTGGGGGTAGGACATTAGAGTGAGGATGGGACATTAGAGTGAGGGTGGACATTAGAGTGAGGGTGGGACATTAGAGTGAAGGTGGGTCATTAGAGTGAGGGTGCGACATTAGAGTGAATGTGGGACATTAGAGTGAGTGTGGGACATTAGAGTGAGGGTGGGACATTAGAGTGAGGATGGGGCATTAGAGTGAAGGTGGGGCATTAGTGTGAGGGTGGGACATTAGAGTGAGTGTGGGACGTTAGAGTGAGGGTGGGACATTAGAGTGAGGGTGGGACATTAGAGTGAGGGTGGGACATTAGAGTGAGGGAGGGGCATTAGAGTGAGGGTGGGACATTAGAGTGAGGGTGGGACATTAGAGTGAGTGTGGGACATTAGAGTGAGGGTGGGACATTGGAGTGAGGATGGGACATTAGAGTCAGTGTGGGACGTTATAGTGAGGGTATGGCATTAGACTGAGGGTGTATCATTAGAGTGAAGATGGGGCATTAGATTGAGGGTGGGACATGAGAGTGAGGGTGGGGCATTAGAGTGAAGGTGGGACATTAGAGTGAGGATGGGTTGTTAGAGTGAGTGTGGGGCATTAGAGTGAGGTTGAGGCATTAGAGTGATGGTGGGACATTAGAGTGAGGGTGAGACATTAGAGTGAGGGTGGGACATTAGAGTGAGGGTGAGACATTAGAGTGAGGGTGGGACATTAGAGTGAGGGTGGGACTTTAGAGTGCAGATGGGGCATTAGAGTGAATGTGGGGCATTAGAGTGAGGGTGGGACATTAGAGTGAGATTGGGACATTAGAGTGAAGAAGGGGAATTAGAGTGAGGGCGGGACGTTAGAGTAAGGGTATGGCATTAGAGTGAGGGTGGAACATTAGATTGAGGTTGGGTCATTAGAGTGAAGATGGGGCATTAGAGTGAGGGTGGGCATTAGTGTGAGGGTGGGACATTAGAGTGAGGGTGGGACATTAGAGTGAGGATGGGGCATCAGAGTGAAGGTGGGACGTTAGAGTGAGGATGGGGCATTAGAGTGATGGCGGCACATTAGAGTGAGGGTGGGGCATTAGAGTGAAGGTGGGTCATTATAGTGAGGGTGCGACATTAGAGTGAGTGTGGGACATTAGAGTCAGTGTGGGACGTTAGAGTGAGGGTATGGCATTAGAGTGAGGGTGGGACATTAGAGTGAGGGTGGGACATTAGAGTGAGGTTGAGGCATTAGAGTGATGGTGGGACATTAGAGTGAGGTTGGGACATTAGAGTGAGGGTGGGACATTAGAGTGAGTGTGGGACTTTAGAGTGCGGATGGGGCATTAGAGTGAATGTGGGGCATTAGAGTGAGTGTGGGACATTAGAGTGAGGTTGGGACATTAGAGTGAGAAGGGGAATTAGAGTGAGGGCGGGACATTAGAGTAAGGGTATGGCATTAGAGTGAGTGTGGGACATTTGATTGAGGTTGGGTCATTAGAGTGAAGATGGGGCATTAGAGTGAGGGTGGGCATTAGAGTGAAGGTGGGACGTTAGAGTGAGGATGGGACATTAGAGTGAGGGTGGGACATTAGAGTGAGGATGGGGCATTAGAGTGAGTGTGGGGCATTTGAGTGAGGTTGAGGCATTAGAGTGATGGTGGGACATTAGAGTGAGGGTGAGACATTAGAGTGAGGGTGGGACATTAGAGTGAGTGTGGGACGTTAGAGTGCGGATGGGGCATTAGAATGAATGTGGGGCATTAGAGTGAGGGTGGGACATTAGAGTGAGGTTGGGACATTAGAGTGAGAAGGGGAATTAGAGTGAGGGCGGGACATTAGAGTAAGGGTATGGCATTAGAGTGAGTGTGGGACATTTGATTGAGGTTGGGTCATTAGAGTGAAGATGGGGCATTAGAGTGAGGGTGGGCATTAGAGTGAAGGTGGGACGTTAGAGTGAGGATGGGACATTAGAGTGAGGGTGGGACATTAGAGTGAGGATGGGGCATTAGAGTGAAGGTGGGACGTTAGAGTGAGGATGGGGCATTAGAGTGATGATGGAGCATTAGGCTGAAGATGGCGCATTAGAGTGAGGGTGGGAGATTAGAGTGAGGGTGGGACATTAGAGTAAGAGTGGGGCATTAGAGTGAATGTGGGGCATTAGAGTGAGGGTGGGTCATGAGAGTGTGGTTGGGACATTAGAGTGAAGAAGGGGAATTAGAGTGAGGGCGGGACGTTAGAGTAAGGGTATGGCATTAGAGTGGGGGTGGGACATTAGAGTGAGGATGGGACATTAGAGTGAGGGTGGACATTAGAGTGAGGGTGGGGCATTAGAGTGAAGGTGGGTCATTAGAGTGAGGGTGCGACATTAGAGTGAGTGTGGGACATTAGAGTGAGGGTGGGACATTAGAGTGAGGGTGGGACATTAGAGTGAGGGTGAGACATTAGAGTGAGGGTGGGACATTAGAGTGAGGGTGGGACATTAGAGTGAGGGTGAGACATTAGAGTGAGGGTGGGACATTAGAGTGAGGGTGGGACATTAGAGTGCGGATGGGGCATTAGAGTGAATGTGGGGCATTAGACTGAGGGTGGGACATTAGAGTGAGGTTGGGACATTAGAGTGAAGAAGGGGAATTAGAGTGAGGGCAGAACGTTAGAGTAAGGGTATGGCATTAGAGTGAGGGTGGAACATTAGATTGAGGTTGGGTCATTAGAGTGAAGATGGGGCATTAGAGTGAGGGTGGGCATTAGAGTGAGGGTGGGACATTAGAGTGAGAATGGGACATTATATTGAGGGTGGGACATTAGAGTGAGGATGGGGCATCAGAGTGAAGGTGGGACGTTAGAGTGAGGATGGGGCATTAGAGTGAGGGTGGGACATAAGAGTGAGGGTGGGGCATTAGAGTGAAGGTGGGTCATTATAGTGAGGGTGCGACATTAGAGTGAGTGTGGGACATTAGAGTGAGGATGGGGCATTAGAGTGAAGGTGGGACATTAGAGTGAGGATGGGTCGTTAGAGTGAGTGTGGGGCATTAGAGTGAGGTTGAGGCATTAGAGTGATGGTGGGACATTAGAGTGAGGGTGAGACATTAGAGTGAGGGTGGGATATTAGAGTGAGGGTGGGACATTAGAGTGAGGTTGGGACATTAGAGTGAGAAGGGGAATTAGAGTGAGGGCGGGACATTAGAGTAAGGGTATGGCATTAGAGTGAGGGTGGAACATTAGATTGAGGTTGGGTCATTAGAGTGAAGATGGGGCATTAGAGTGAGGGTGGGCATTAGAGTGAGGGAGGGACATTAGAGTGAGAATGGGACATTATATTGAGGGTGGGACATTAGAGTGAGGATGGGGCATTAGAGTTAAGGTGGGACGTTAGAGTGAGGATGGGGCATTAGAGTGAGGGTGGGACATAAGAGTGAGGGTGGGGCATTAGAGTGAAGGTGGGTCATTATAGTGAGGGTGCGACATTAGAGTGAGTGTGGGACATTAGAGTGAGGGTGGGACATTAGAGTGAGGGTGGGAGATTAGAGAGAGGGTGGGACATTAGAGTGAGGATGGGGCATTAGAGTGAAGGTGGGGCATTAGAGTGAGGGTGGGATATTAGAGTGAGTGTGGGACATTAGAGTGAGAGTGGGACATTAGAGTGAGGAAAGAGCATTAGAGTGAAGTTGGGACATTAGAGTGAGGATGGGTCGTTAGAGTGAGTGTGGGGCATTTGAGTGAGGTTGAGGCATTAGAGTGATGGTGGGACATTAGAGTGAGGGTGAGACATTAGAGTGAGGGTGGGACATTAGAGTGAGTGTGGGACTTTAGAGTGCGGATGGGGCATTAGAATGAATGTGGGGCATTAGAGTGAGGGTGGGACATTAGAGTGAGGTTGGGACATTAGAGTGAGAAGGGGAATTAGAGTGAGGGCGGGACATTAGAGTAAGGGTATGCCATTAGAGTGAGTGTGGGACATTTGATTGAGGTTGGGTCATTAGAGTGAAGATGGGGCATTAGAGTGAGGGTGGGCATTAGAGTGAAGGTGGGACGTTAGAGTGAGGGTGGGACATTAGAGTGAGTGTGGGACATTAGAGTGAGGGTGGGACATTAGAGTGAGGATGGGGCATTAGAGAGAGGGTGGGACATTAGAGTGAGGATGGGGCATTAGAGTGAATGTGGGGCATTAGAGTGAATGTGGGGCATTAGAGTGAGGGTGGGACATTAGAGTGAGGGTGGGACATTAGAGTGAGGATGGAGCGTTAGAGTGAAGGTGGGACGTTAGAGTGAGGATGGGGCATTAGAGTGAGGGTGGGACATTAGAGTGAGGGTGGGGCATTAGAGTGAAGGTGGGGCATTAGAGTGAGGGTGGGACATTAGAGTGAGTGTGGGACATTAGAGTGAGGGTGGGACATTAGAGTGAGGATGGGGCATTAGAGAGAGGGTGGGACATTAGAGTGAGGATGGGGCATTAGAGTGAATGTGGGGCATTAGAGTGAATGTGGGGCATTAGAGTGAGGGTGGGACATTAGAGTGAGGGTGGGACATTAGAGTGAGGATGGAGCGTTAGAGTGAGGATGGGACATTGGGGTGAGGATGGAGCATTAGAGTGAGGATGGTACATTAGAGTGAAGATGGCGCATTAGAGTGAGGGTGGGGCATTAGAGTGAGGATGGGACATTAGAGTGAGGGTGGGGCATTAGAGTGAGGGTGGGACATTAGAGTGAGGATGGAATATTAGAGTGAGGATGGGACATTAGAGTGAGGGTGGCGCATTAGAGTGTGGGTGGGACATTAGAGTGAGGATGGAATATTAGAGTGAGGATGGGACATTAGAGTGAGGGTGGTGCATTAGAGTGAGGATGGGACATTAGAGTGAGGGTGGCGCATTAGAGTGAGGGTGGGACATTAGAGTGAGGATGGAGCATTAGAGTGAGGATGGGACATTAGAGTGAGGGTGGGACATTAGAGTGAGGGTGGGACATTAGAGTGAGAATGGGACATTATATTGAGGGTGGGACATTAGAGTGAGGATGGGGCATCAGAGTGAAGGTGGGACGTTAGAGTGAGGATGGGGCATTAGAGTGAGGGTGGGACATAAGAGTGAGGGTGGGGCATTAGAGTGAAGGTGGGTCATTATAGTGAGGGTGCGACATTAGAGTGAGTGTGGGACATTAGAGTGAGGGTGGGACATTAGAGTGAGGGTGGGAGATTAGAGAGAGAGGGTGGGACATTAGAGTGAGGATGGGGCATTAGAGTGAAGGTGGGGCATTAGAGTGAGGGTGGGACATTAGAGTGAGTGTGGGACATTAGAGTGAGAGTGGGACATTAGAGTGAGGAAAGAGCATTAGAGTGAAGGTGGGACATTAGAGTGAGGATGGGTCGTTAGAGTGAGTGTGGGGCATTAGAGTGAGGTTGAGGCATTAGAGTGATGGTGGGACATTAGAGTGAGGGTGAGACATTAGAGTGAGGGTGGGACATTAGAGTGAGGATGGGGCATTAGAGTGAAGGTGGGACGTTAGAGTGAGGATGGGGCATTAGAGTGAGGGTGGGACATTAGAGTGAGGGTGGGGCATTAGAGTGAAGGTGGGGCATTAGAGTGAGGGTGGGACATTAGAGTGAGTGTGGGACATTAGAGTGAGGGTGGGACATTAGAGTGAGGATGGGGCATTAGAGAGAGGGTGGGACATTAGAGTGAGGATGGGGCATTAGAGTGAACGTGGGGCATTAGAGTGAATGTGGGGCATTAGAGTGAGGGTGGGACATTAGAGTGAGGGTGGGACATTAGAGTGAGGATGGGGCATTAGAGTGAAGGTGGGACGTTAGAGTGAGGATGGGGCATTAGAGTGAGGGTGGGACATTAGAGTGAGGGTGGGGCATTAGAGTGAGTGTGGGACATTAGAGTGAGGGTGGGACATTAGAGTGAGGATGGGGCATTAGAGAGAGGGTGGGACATTAGAGTGAGGATGGGGCATTAGAGTGAACGTGGGGCATTAGAGTGAATGTGGGGCATTAGAGTGAGGGTGGGACATTAGAGTGAGGGTGGGACATTAGAGTGAGGATGGAGCGTTAGAGTGAGGATGTGACATTGGGGTGAGGATGGAGCATTAGAGTGAGGATGGTACATTAGAGTGAAGATGGCGCATTAGAGTGAGGGTGGGGCATTAGAGTGAGGATGGGACATTAGAGTGAGGGTGGGGCATTAGAGTGAGGGTGGGACATTAGAGTGAGGATGGAATATTAGAGTGAGGATGGGACATTAGAGTGAGGGTGGCGCATTAGAGTGTGGGTGGGACATTAGAGTGAGGATGGAATATTAGAGTGAGGATGGGACATTAGAGTGAGGGTGGTGCATTAGAGTGAGGATGGGACATTAGAGTGAGGGTGGCGCATTAGAGTGAGGGTGGGACATTAGAGTGAGGATGGAGCATTAGAGTGAGGATGGGACATTAGAGTGAGGGTGGGACATTAGAGTGAGGGTGGGACATTAGAGTGAGGATGGGGCATTAGAGTGAACGTGGGGCATTAGAGTGAGGGTGGGACATTAGAGTGAGGGTGGGACATTAGAGTGAGGATGGAGCTTTAGAGTGAGGATGGGACATTGGGGTGAGGATGGAGCATTAGAGTGAGGATGGTACATTAGAGTGAAGATGGCGCATTAGAGTGAGGGTGGGGCATTAGAGTGAGGATGGGACATTAGAGTGCGGGTGGTGCATTAGAGTGAGGGTGGGACATTAGAGTGAGGATGGAATATTAGAGTGAGGATGGGACATTAGAGTGAGGGTGGCGCATTAGAGTGAGGGTGGGACATTAGAGTGAGGATGGAATATTAGAGTGAGGATGGGACATTAGAATGAGGGTGGTGCATTAGAGTGAGGATGGGACATTAGAGTGAGGGTGGCGCATTAGAGTGAGGGTGGGACATTAGAATGAGGATGGAGCATTAGAGTGAGGATGGGACATTTGAGTGAGGGTGGGGCATTAGAGTGAGGGTGGGACATTAGAGTGAAGATGGCGCATTAGAGTGAGGGTGGGGCATTAGAGTGAGGATGGGACATTAGAGTGAGGGTGGCGCATTAGAGTGAGGGTGGGACATTAGAGTGAGGATGGAATATTAGAGTGAGGATGGGACATTAGAGTGAGGGTGGTGCATTAGAGTGAGGATGGGACATTAGAGTGAGGGTGGCGCATTAGAGTGAGGGTGGGACATTAGAATGAGGATGGAGCATTAGAGTGAGGATGGGACATAGGGGTGAGGATGGAGCATTAGAGTGAGGATGGTACATTAGAGTGAAGATGGCGCATTAGAGTGAGGGTGGGGCATTAGAGTGAGGATGGGACATTAGAGTGAGGGTGGGGCATTAGAGTGAGGGTGGGACATTAGAGTGAGGATGGAATATTAGAGTGAGGATGGGACATTAGAGTGAGGGTGGCGCATTAGAGTGAGGGTGGGACATTAGAGTGAGGATGGAATATTAGAGTGAGGATGGGACATTAGAGTGAGGGTGGTGCATTAGAGTGAGGATGGGACATTAGAGTGAGGGTGGCGCATTAGAGTGAGGGTGGGACATTAGAATGAGGATGGAGCATTAGAGTGAGGATGGGACATTAGAGTGAGGGTGGGGCATTAGAGTGAGGGTGGGACATTAGAGTGAGGATGGAGCATTAGAGTGAGAATGGGACATTAGAGTGACGGTGTGGCATTAGAGTGCGGATGGGGCATTAGTGTGAGGTTGGGACATTAGAGTTAAGATGACTCATTAGAGTGAGGGTGGGACATTAGAGTGAGGATGGAACATTAGAGTGAGGATGGAACATTAGTGTGAGGATGGGACATTAGAGTGAGGATGGGGCATTAGAGTGAGGGTGGGACATTAGAGTGCGGATGGGGCATTAGTGTGAGGTTGGGACATTAGAGTGAAGATGACTCATTAGAGTGAGGGTAGGACATTAGAGTGAGGATGGAACATTAGAGTGAGGATGGAGCATTAGACTGAGGATGGGACATTAGAGTGAGGATGGGGCATTAGTGTGAGTTTGGGGCATTAAAATGAGGATGGGGCATTAGATTGAAGGTGGGGCTTTGACAAAGGGTCAGTTAGACTCGAAACGTCAGCTCTCCTTACAGATGCTGCCTGACCTGCTGAGATTTTCCAGCATTTTCTCTTTTGGTTTCAGATTCCAGCATCCGCAGTAATTTGCTTTTATTAGTCATGACCTTAATGAATTATGAAGTTGGCTTGAAGGATCTGAATAGCTTCCTTCTGTTGCTTCCTACCTCTCCTTAACAATTGCATTTACTTCAATAGACTGTACCAATATAATCATGGTTTGCCAATGGTCATTCTTTTAATTCACTTAGTGGGACTTGGGCCCCATTGGCTGGACCAGCATTTATTGCCCATCCCTAGTTGCCCCTTGAGAAAGTGGTGGCAATCAGGAAGTTAACAGGAAGATGAGTACCTTGTTAATGTATAATTGCAATGCACAGAAACAGGCCATTCAGCCGAAAGGAGCCATGAGGATGTCCACAACTCCATTGTTTTCATTCCCAGCCCATCAACACATTCCTTTTGACCATCTGGATTCCTGGTCATTCGTCTCAAGCACCCACGGTGCTAGTGAGTTCCACATTCCAGGCACAGACTGATTGGTGGTTATCTGGTCTCCCTCCCATTGGAATCTGACCAGGTTCCCATAAATCCCTCGTGTCAAAATCAATTCGGAGCAGCCGGCAGACCATCTTCGAACGATACCGTTGCGATGTTGGAAAGTGAGATTTCTGACAGTTATTGATGAGAAGGCGTTGCAAGTGAATAAGACAGTTTTCAGGGTGAAGCTCTGTTTGTAACCTTCACTTTTCAATCCAGGTTAAGTGCCCTTCAAGACTGGATGGCGATGTACATGTGATGCCAACATCATGGGTTCAATTCCCACATCGACTTGAAGGACTCTCTTTCTGAACCATTCCCCTCAGGTGTGACATGGTCACCCTGAGGATTAAACCCCCACCAAGTTGTCTCTCATTACACTCACTTATTCTTCAAAGAGAGACAGATTGGCGATGGTCTGACCTGAGGGTTACCATGACACAGGGGATCGGAAAAGTTCCGAAGCAGTCTCTCTCTATTGAGAGACAACCTTTTTAAGACTGTGGTAGCTTTAGTTTTTGCTTCAATAATTCCATCGTTAATTTGTTTGCTTTAATTTTTATAATTACTGTGTGATTATAGACATTTAGAATATATTACTTTATTTACAATTGAGTTTGAGGCAATTCAATGTTACAGAAATGTGTGGCTTAATTGTGTTTCGTAATATCTCTTGTTTGCTTTAAAATTGAGTATCTTTCAAAATTAAAAACTGATAATTTGCTGATTTTCACCGTGTTTATCTCAGGTTTAAGGGTTCTAGATTTGTTCCTGTTTTTGTTTTGTTAACACCATTCTTTGCAACAACCTACAGTTTTAAAATCAACAACAGAGGTCCTTTAATCCCAGAAACTGGATATGACTTGATTAGGGAAGAAACATAGAATGTTGGCCTTTATTTCAAAGGGAATGGAATTGAAAAATGTGGAGCTTTTGCGAAAACTCTCCCAGGCACTAGTTAGAGTCCAGACGGAATACAGTGTGAAGGTCTGGGTCCCTTATCGAAGGAAATATATTCTTGCATTGGAAGCAGCCCAGAGAAGGTTCACTATGCTCATACAGGGATGGAGGGAATGTCTTATGAGGAGAGGTTGAGTAGATTGGGCTGTTACTCATTGGAATGGAGAAGAATGAGAGATGACCTTCTGGGACTTTGACAGGTTAGATGTGGAATGTCTCCCCCTTGTGGGAGAGTCTAGAACAGTCTGAGAATAAGAAGGCACCCATATCAGACAAAGTTAAAAATCACACAACACCAGGTTATAGTCCAACAGGTTTAATTGGAAGCACTAGCTTTCGGAGCACCGCTCCTTCATCAGGTGATAGTGGAGGACACAATTCTAAGGCACAGAATTTATAGCAAAACTTTACAGTGTGATGTAACTGAAATTATACATTGAAAAATACCTTGATTGTTGAGTCTTTCATCAGTTTGAATACCATGATAGTTTCACTTCTTACATGTGTAAATCACAAAACCTTTTTTTAAAAGTTGCATTCTCAGGTTCGCTGTAATAATTGGTGTTAGCTAGACAATATGTTGAAGGTGTTAGCCCCCTGTGTTCTCTGTCTATGCCATGATGTTTAGATTGATTCTAATCTAAAAAGTGAGATAACAGAGTTTTACATGAATTCATGCAGTTTTTGAGCAAAGTACAATATAACTCTGCAAGTACAAATTCACCCCACAAAATATATGTGTGCACATGGGTCTTTGTCTGTGTGTGTGTATGTGTGTGTGTATGTGTCTGGGTTGGGGGTTGTGAGTGTGAGAGAGAGTGTATATGTGTGCGTAGTGAGTGTAGAGTATCTTAAGTCTGTGAGTGTGGGAATGTGTGTGCATGTCTGGGGTGGGGGGTTGTGAGTCTCTGTGAGAGAGTGTGTATATGTGTGTGCATGAGTGTAGAGTGGTCTAAGTCTCCAAATCATATCAGACAAAGATGAGGAGGAATTTCATCTCTCAGTGGGTTGTGAATCTGTGGAATTCTTGACCGCAGCGGGCTGTTGAAGTTGAGTCATTAAGTATATTCAAGGCTGAGACAGAGAGATTTTTAATCAGTGAAAGGGATCAAGGGCGAAACTACAAAAAAGTTGTATAATGGGCACTGGCTGTTGAGTGCCTAATGGATACATGTTGACATCCGTGCCATGAAGTTGCACGAGATTTGTTTTATGTAGAATGAGGCTTTGTTATATGATTTTGTTGCTTCAGATCACCCTTTACCTCTGCAAGTGGTAATAGTTTGTTGACCCTGGTTGAGATAATTATTGCCTTGTGAACACCAACACACCAACAGACTCTGTTCAATATGATGTAGAATGCATGATTTAAATCTACAGGTTATTCTGCTATAACGCGTGTTTCATTAGTGCGAATTCACTATAATGCAATTGACAAATTGGGTACATGGTTTCTAAAGTGTGAATTTTTAAAATGTGTGTTGGCTGTAACGCGATTACATCACCAACACTATAAACGCTGTTTCTAAAGCGTGATTTTTCTAGAACACAGGTTTGCACAAGAATGCTACAATTGCATTGCAAAAGAACTATCTGTATCTTAATATCATTTGCTTTTGAGTTTGCGTTTTGAGATTGGAACTAGTGGGTTTTCTGTGAGTCTGAAGGAGGTTTAATGATTAATTTGTAAGTAATTCTGTCGCCATGATTTCTTTTAAAACACAGACTTCCTGAAGAGGCATGAGATTTTATATGTAGGGAGAGCTTAACGGGCAAGCAGAACTTTCAAATACAAGATTCTGGAATGTTTTTGGGAGTGACCTTGGAATAAACTTGTTTCACTTTGGCACAGGGTTCTTATCTGAAGTTAAAAGTGTAAAGCAATTATTCCTGAGAAAGGGAGAAGATCGTTTAGAATTGTAAAGATGAATTAGTGTGAGGAGTTCAGTAAGATTTTCAGACCAGAAGTGTTCCTGAAGAATATATTTGAAGCTGAGAAAGTTCAAGCTCAGTTGTATGAAGATTCCAAGCAGGGGCTATCAGATTCTTAAGACTGGGAATTAGTTAAATTAAGCCCTGTAAGAGTGATATAAAAGGAATTCTCCTTGGTAGAATGGGGTGCTTTTTGGGGTTAATAGGTAGAACAAATAGTAAACTGATTTTTGGAAAGATGTGGAGACAACAGGGTGGTGGCAATGGAAGATTTTAATTTTCCCAAAATTGATTGGGATACACAATGTCAGAGGTCTGGATGGGGCAGAATCTGTAAGGATCATTCAGGAAAGCTTTCTAGAGTAATATGTCAATAGTCCAACTAGGGAAGGGGCCATATTGGACCTGGTGTTGGGGAATGAGTCAGGCCAAGTGGTAGAAGTTGCAGTGGGGGATTTCTTTGGGAATAGTGACCACAATTCTGTAAGTTTTAGAATAGTCATTGACAAAGATGAGAGTGCTCCTTCGGGAAGAGTACTAAACTGGGCCAAGGCCAATTATGTCAAAATTCGGCAGGAGCTGAGGAATGTAGATTGGGGCAGCTATCTGAAGGGGATGTGGGAGGCTTTCAAAGATAGGTTGAAGATAGTGCAGGATAGTCATGTTCCTTTGAAAGCAAGAAATAGGAAAGGCAAGATTTGTGAACCGTGGATGACAGGAGTAATTGTGCGACTAGCCAAGAGGAAAAGGGAAGTGTATATAAGGTCCAGGCAGAGAAGAACAGAACGGGTCTTGGAGGAATATCGGGAGAGAAGGACCAATCTTCAACGAGGAATCAAGCGGGCTAAAACGGGTCATGAAATAACTTTAGCGAGCAGAATTAAGAAGAATCCCAAGGCCGTTTATTCATATACAAGAGGCAAGAGGGTAACTAAAGAAAGGGAAGGTCCACTCAAGGGTAATGAAGGAAGGTTGTGTGGCCAACCTGAGAAAATGGGTGAGATTCTCAATGATTACTTTGCTTCAGTGTTCACTGAGGAGAGGGAGATGATGAATCTTGAGATTAGAAATAGAACTTTGTTTACTCTGGATCATGTTGACATAAGGAGGGAGGATGTGAAGGGTCGACTGCAGGATATTAAGGTGGACAGATCTATCCCAGGTTGCTGAAGGAGGCGAGAGAGGAAATAGCTGGAGCCCTGACAGAGATCTTTGTGGCATCCTTAAACACAGGTGAGGTGCCGGAGGACTGGAGGGTTGCTCATGTTGTCCCCCTGTACAGGAAGGGTAGTTGGGATATTCCGGGCAACTACAGACCAGTGAGCCTGACGTTGGTGATGGGGAAGTTGCTGGAGAAGGTACTGAAGGATAGGATCTATTTATATTTGGAAAAGAATGGGCTTATCAGTGATAGGCAACATTGTTTTGTGTGGGAGAGATTGTACCTTACCAGCTTAATAGAGTTCTTTGAGGAAGTGACCAAGTTGATAGATGAAGGAAGGGCTGTTGATGTCATATACATGGACCTTAGTAAGGCGTTTGATAAGGTTCCCCAGGGTAAACTAATGGAGAAAGTGAAGTCACATGGTGTGCAGGGTGTTCTAGCTAGGTGGATAAAGAACTGGTTGAACAACAGGAGACAGAGAGTAGTAGTTGAAGGGAGTTTCTTGAAATGGAGAAAGGTGACCAGTGGTGTTCCACAGGGATCAGTGCTGGTTCCACTGTTGTTTGTGATATACATAAATGATCTGGAAGAGGGCATTGTTGGTAAGATCAGCAAGTTTGTAGATGGCACAAAGATTGGTGGAGTAGCAGAAAGCATAGGGAACTTTCAGTGAATACAGGAGAATATAGATAGACTGGAGAGTTGGACGGAGAAGTGGCAGATGGAATTCAATCTGGGCAAATGTGAAGTGATGCATTTTGGAAGGTCAAATTCTATTGTCAACTATATTGTAAATGGAAGATCCTTGGGAATAGTTGATGGGCAGAGAGATCTGGGAGTGCAGGTCCATTGTACCCTGAAGGTTGCTGCACAGGTGGATAGAGTGGTCAAGAAGGCATATAGTATGCTTGCCTTCAGCGGACGGGGTATTGGGTATAAGGGCTGGCAGGTCATGTTAAAATTGTACAAGACATTGGTTCAGCCGCATTTAGAATACTGTGTACGGTTCTGGTCGCCACATTACCAAAAAGAACGCAGACGCTTTGGAGAGGGTGCAGAGAAGGTTTACGAGGATGTTGCCTGATATGGAAGGTGCTAGCTATGAAGAGAGGTTGAGTAAGTTTTCATTAGAAAAAAGGAGATTGAGGGGGACCTGATTGAGGTCTACAAAATCTTGAAGGGTATAGACAGGGTGGATAGAGATAAGCTTCTTCCCAGGGTGAGGGATTCAATAACGAGAGGTCATGTGTTCATGGTGAGAGGTGAAAAGTTTAAGGGGGATACATGCGGCAAGTACTTTACACAGAGGGTGGTCGGTGTCTGGAACGCGTTGCCAGCAGAGGTGGGAGAGGCAGGCACAATAGATTCATTTAAGGTGTGTCTGGACAGATGCATGAGTAGGCGGGGAGCAGAGGGATACAGATCCTTAGGAATTGGGCGATAGGTTTAGACAGTGGATTTGGATCGGCACAGGCTTGGAGGGCCGAAGGGCTTGTTCCTGGGCTGTACGTTTTCTTTTCTCTTTGTTATTTAATGGGATTATGTATGTTATCGTGTGTTTTGAATTGTTTAATCATATGTTACATGCAAGCAATTTGATCTGTTTTATCGAAACTTTATGCAATAACCTTCTGTGTGATTGTGTGGGAGAAAGATCTGCTACACTTTCCCCCACAGCATGGCCACATAAAAAAATCACACAGAAGCAGGTCTGCGAACCCACAGAGATCAAGGCTGCCAACACACAGAGAACATACCCACAATGCCCCAGTCTTGGCCAAACAGGCTAACATAGAAGCCAGACATGGCCAAGCTACTCCCAGAACAGAGAATACACTTCCCAACAGCCTTCACAGTGAGCTCCTAGCCCAGCTTAGCACCGTGGTCCCAGTACCCTTCGGGCAGGTCCCTTTCCCACTGAAACCGATAGTGCGTAAACAAAGAGGCAGACCGAGAGACCCCGGAAAACTTCGCTCCCAGGAGGAACATAATGGACACACCTGAAAGCCAGGAGAAGGAATATTTACACATATTCTCGTGGATGGGAAATCCAGCGAAGAATCCTCTCACACACTCACGGAGACGCTTGGAATCTCCTGTATCATTTGGATACAGAACTGGCTCAAAGGTAGAAGACAGAGGGTGGTGGTGGAGGGTTGTTTTTCAGACTGGAGGCCTGTGACCAGTGGAGTGCCACAAGGATCGGTGCTGGGTCCACTGCTTTTTGTCATCTATGGAGATGATTTGGATGTGAGCATAAGAGGTATAGTTAGTGAGTTTGCAGATGACGCCAAAATTGGAGGTGTAGTGGACAGCGAAATGGGTTACCTCAGATTACAATGGGCTCTTGAGCAGATGGCCAATGAGCTGAGGAGTGACAGATGGAGTTTAATTTAGATAAATGTGAGATGCTGCATTTTGGGAAAGCAAATCTTAGCAGTACTCAATGGTAAGGTCCTGGGGAGTCTTGAACAAAGAGACCTTTGAGTGCAGGTTCGTGGCTCCTTGAATGTGGAGTCTCAGGTAGATAGTTGCAGGTAGTAGTGGGTGGAAAGTGAAGAAGGCATTGGGAGGCCATGTTGCGGCTATACAGGACATTGGTTAGGCCACTGTTGGAATATTGTGTGCAATTCTGGTCTCCTTCCTATCGGAAAGATGTTGTGAAGCTTGAAAGGGTTCAGAAAAGATTTAGAAGGACGTTGCCAGCGTTGGAGAATTTGAGCTACATGGAGAGGCTGAACAGGCTGGGGCTGTTTTCCCTGGAGCGTCGGAGGCTGAGGGGTGACCTTCTAGAGGTTTATATAATCATGAGGGGCATGGATAGGATAAATAGACAAAGTCTTTTCCCTGGGGTCGGGGAGTCCAGAACTAGAGGGCATAGGTTTAGGGTGAGAGGGGAAAGATATAAAAGAGACTTAAGGGGCAACTTTTTCACGCAGAGGGTGGTACGTGTGTGGAATGAGCTGCTAGAGGAAGTGGTGGAGGCTGGTACAATTGCAGCATTTAAAAGGCATCTTGATGGGTATATGAATAGGAAGGGTTTGGAGGGATATGGTGTTTGCAGGTGGGACTAGATTGGGTTAGGATATCTGGTTGGCATGGGCGAGTTGGACCAAAGGGTCAGTTTCCATGCTGTACATCTCTATGACTCTAATCACAAAGGAATTGTTATTGCCGGACGCTTGATTAACTTCCATTCAGTTGATTCTTGTTTCAATCCCTTTCCAATTGTCACCATTGTAATGTAACTGCTTTACAATGATCACTGTTGTGTTGCCCCCCTATAAAGCATGTCTGCACCTTCTGTTCTGGGAAGGCCATTCTGGCCATCTGTGCAGAGAGTCAGTTCTGTGTCAGCCGGGTCGATTTCTCTTCCACAATATCATCACCTCAGCTTAAAATTACTACCTGATCTGATTTGTTCAGGACAAGTGGAAAAGTAAGAACCAGTGGCCATGCTATAATAAAGAACACTTCAGGCCAAAGTCCTCTTCATTTATTTGTTTTTATTTACAAAGAAACCTGGCAGTATGAAGAAACCACAACGTGAAAGAGTTGCGACCGAGTGCAAAATGCAGCAGTTAAAACAAAATACACCTGTCACCGGGAAAAGATTGCTAAAACGCTCCTTCGTACACAGTTAATCCCCCGCTCATCACTCGACTCTGGGGGGTGGGGGTTGGGGGGGGAGGGGTCATGTGCACAAGACAAAAATACGGCCAGCCTTTTTGGAAGCAAAGTCTTCCTGAAAAGTAAACATTTGAAACAACACCAAGGAAATGAGGCTACAGCTCACCAAAGGAATGTTCGCTTCTCAGGACCAGCGACGGCAGGAGGGAGGGGGCTGGGGAATGGGATGGGGTGCATGTTGGGCTGGTCCAGTCCACTCAGGGTGGCACGCCCAGGATTGGCTCAGTGGACAACCATCCCCCACTGGATGTCAATCGGTTCAATGAGTGTCGCCCCCTTTCCCTCATGACCAGCAGTGCGTCAAACGCCTTGAATGGCCAATCCGCGTTCCTCCTCTCGACTTCAGAAGCAGTTACTCTTTTTATTCTCCATGGGATAGCTCATTTCTAACCTGCAGGAAGTAAAACGCTGTGAAACATTCCCTGTTCCTGCCTGGTTGTGGGGGATGAAGTTAAACTGACCCATTCCGTGTGGCAAAGCTCAAAGTGGTGAACATTTCGAAACATTTAGAAACTCCAGAATATAAATATCAATCAGTAACAGAACAGCGTTTGGGTTTGTCTTCATAAATAGCATTGTCGTTTCTAAAAATATTCATAATTTTCCCTACATCTCTGCCGCAAACTCCCTGAGCAATCCCACCATGAAATCAGCACACAGCTCTTCCCCCTCTTCACCTCTTGCCTTGGTTTTAACTCCAGCACTCAGTCTCACACAGCAGCCACTTTTCAATCACTGAAGCTCCGTCCAAACTGAACAAACAGCAGGAATAGACCATTCAGCCCCTCGAGTCTAACCCGCTGCTCAATAAGATCATGGCTAATTGGCTTGGAACCTCGAATCCTGACTTCATAAGAATCCTTTCTTCAGGGGAACCGCGATTATCGGAACGTCACGGGTGGGGAGGATTTTGTTCGGATAATCGAACGTTCGGATAATACAGTTTACCCAAGCATCGGGACCTTGAGATCTTGGTTGGATAATCTGAAATTCAGATGATCGACTTTCGGAAAATCGAGGTTCCTCTGTCCGTCTGATCCCATTGCCAGGCACTGGGATAGGTCCTGGCATTGCCAGTGACCTGCTGAGGATGGAGAATCGGATTGACCGATGGAGCCAAATTATCAAAATAAGGAGGACGCCCCTCCCGCGGTGCCTGGACCAATCTGAATGTGCTGTGGTCAGGGTAACGTTCCCATCGTACTGGCACTGAAACATCCACAATAATGATGGACTAGGACAAGGAGTGGTCTTTTGCCACTTGGCTCTCTCTCTGTCACCGAACAATGCAGAGAAGGGTCCAAGGCCTAACAGTAGCCCCGTCTGCCCACTCCGGTTCATTGCAGCTCCTGAAAGGAATTGCGGTCACCGCACTCCAGAGTCTTGGAGAATGTCTACTGGAGTAGGCCATTCTTTATCCAAGGGTTGGGTTATGGACTTCGATTGGATTGGTCCATAATTATGGGTGAAATGATCTGCTATCGCCCTCTGCAGGATTGATGACCAGGTGACCCTCCCGCACTCAATGCCTACCACAGGCCCTTGGAAAGACTTAAAGGCTGGGGTTCAACCACTTTGGCCACAATACACACTCACGTTCCACAGCTAACAACTCCTGGCATGGGACTTGAACCCAGATCTTTGGGCCTGCAGTAGGGTGCTCCCACTGCACCTCAACAATCTCCAGTTGATCTCCACGTCTATGTCATACATCGACCAACAAACTCCCCTCAGCAGTCCCAGCTCTGTCTCAAACTCCACTCTGCACGTGCCCCGCCTTATTTCAAACGTTAGTGATCTTTTCCCCATAACACCCACTGAAACAACCTACCCTCAACAGTTTCTGCAATCGACTCCACACCCCAACACCTCCATATCACTCCTACTGCAAAATCACATGTCCGAGATTCCCAGAGCCTCACTCGACCAACACCCACCATGGGTTGTCTCTAGCCTCTTCGTCAGTATGTAGAGCGATCCCAGACTGAGTCACAGTGTGGGACTCTTCCTGTATTACTGTATAACGGTGCGGTACACCCTCAGTAGTGACCCTCCGACAGTGCGGCACTCCCTCAGTAGTGACCATCTGACAGTGCAGCACTCCCTCAGCACTGACCCTCTGACAGTGCAGCACTCCCTCAGCACTGACCCTCTGACAGTGCGACACTCCCTCAGTACTGAACCTCTGACAGTGCAGCACTCCCTCAGCACAGACCTCCTGACAGCATGGCACTCCCTCAGCACTGACCCTCTGACAGTGCAGCACTCCCTCAGCACTGACCCTCTGACATGTTGGCACACCCACAGCACTGACCCTCTGACAGTGCAGCACTCCCTCAGTACTTGACCCCCTGACAGTGCGGCACTCCCTCAGTACTGACCCCCTGACAGTGTGGCACTCCCTCAGCACTGACCTTCTGACAATGCAGCACTCCCTCAGCACTGACCCCCTGACAGTGCAGCACTCCCTCAGCACTGACCGTCTGACAGTGCAGCACTCCCGCAGTACTGACCCTCTGACAGTGCAGCACTCCCTCAGCACTGACCGTCTGACAGTGCAGCACTCCCGCAGTACTGACCCCCGACAGTGCAGCACTCCCTCAGCACTGACCCTCTGACAGTGCAGCACTCCCTCAGTACTGACCCTCTGACAGTGCAGCACTCCCTCAGTACTGACCCTCTGACAGTGTGGCACTCCCTCAGCACTCTCCCTCTGACAGTGCAGCACTCCCTCAGCACTGACTCTCTGACAGTGCGGCACTCCCTCAGCGCTCGCCCTCTGACATTGAGACACTCCCTCAGTATTGACCCTCTGACCGTGCAGCACTTCTTCAGCACTCGCCCTCTGACAGTGCAGCACTCCCTCAGCACTGACCCTCTGACAGTGCGGCACTCCCTCAGTACTGACCCTCTGACAGTGCGGCACTCCCTCAGCGCTGACCCTCTGACAGTGCGGCACTCCCTCAGTACTGAACCTCTGACAGTGCAGCACTCCCTCAGCACAGACCCTCTGACAGTGCAGCACTCCCTCAACACTGACACTCTGACAGCATGGCACTCCCTCAGTACTGACCTCCTGACAGCATGGCACTCCCTCAGCACTGACCCTCTGACAGTGCAGCACTCCCTCAGCACTGACCCTCTGACATGTTGGCACACCCACAGCACTGACCCTCTGACAGTGCAGCACTCCCTCAGTACTTGACCCTCTGACAGTGCAGTGTTCCCTCAGTACTGACCCTCTGACAGTGCGGCACTCCCTCAGCACTGACCCCCTGACAGTGCGGCACTCCCTCAGTACTGACCCCCTGACAGTGTGGCACTCCCTCAGCACTGACCTTCTGACAATGCAGCACTCCCTCAGCACTGACCCCCTGACAGTGCAGCACTCCCTCAGCACTGACCGTCTGACAGTGCAGCACTCCCGCAGTACTGACCCCCGACAGTGCAGCACTCCCTCAGCACTGACCCTCTGACAGTGCAGCACTCCCTCAGCACTGACCCTCTGACAGTGCAGCACTCCCTCAGTACTGACCCTCTGACAGTGCAGCACTCCCTCAGTACTGACCCTCTGACAGTGTGGCACTCCCTCAGCACTCTCCCTCTGACAGTGCGGCACTCCCTCAGCACTGACTCTCTGACAGTGCGGCACTCCCTCAGCGCTCGCCCTCTGACATTGAGACACTCCCTCAGTATTGACCCTCTGACCGTGCAGCACTTCTTCAGCACTCGCCCTCTGACAGTGCAGCACTCCCTCAGCACTGACCCTCTGACAGTGCGGCACTCCCTCAGTACTGACCCTCTGACAGTGCGGCACTCCCTCAGCGCTGACCCTCTGACAGTGCGGCACTCCCTCAGCACTGACCCTCTGACAGTGCGGCACTCCCTCAGCGCTGACCCTCTGACAGTGCGGCACTCCCTCAGCGCTGACCCTCTGACAGTGCGGCACTCCCTCAGTGCTGACCCTCTGACAGTGCGGCACTCCCTCAGTGCTGACCCTCTGACAGTGCGGCACTCCCTCAGCACTCGCCCTCTGACAGTGCGGCACTCCCTCAGTGCTGACCCTCTGATCGTCTTTAATGACTTGTACTGTAACAACACAGAGATTGTTGAACACAATCTCGCTGTAGATTGCTGAGCTGTTAAAGCATTAGTCCATTCCGGCGGCTGGCCTGTGAAGTTCAGAGGAATGAGGGGATTCTCATCGAAACCTGGATCATTCTGACAGGACTAGACAGGGTAGATGCAGGAAGGATGTTCCCCATGAGCAGGGAGTCCAGTACCAGGTGGCTCTAAGGATAGCAGTGGGCCATTTTGGACTGAGATGAGGAGAAATGTCTTCACACCGAGTGGGGAGCTTGTGGAATTCACGGCCACAGCAAGCAATGGAGACCAAAGCACGGAATGTTTCCAAGAAGGACTTAGATACCGTTCATTGGGCTAAAGGGATCAGAGGGAATGGGAGGAGAAAGTGGGAAGAGGGGATGAGCCATGATCATATGCAGTGGTGAAGCAGGCTGGAAGGGTTGAGTGGCCTCCTCCATCCCCTGATTTTCCATGTTTCTGTGTGGGAATACTGAGGGATGCCAATAGCTCGTGTTGAATTCCCGTAATGGCTGAGGTCATCATGAAGAGTCTGCTTTCAGAACCTTCCTTGAGAGCTGTTTGCCCTCAGTGTGAACACACCCCACCAGCTGTCTCTTTCTGACTGAGAGGAGCCTACGGGCATTCTGGGGAGATGCACGATTGGAACAGTGAGATTTTTACACACTCGCACACACACACACACACACACACACACACACACACACACACACACACACACACACACACACACACACACACACACACACACACACACACACACACACACACACACACACACACACTCAGACGCACACACACACGCATGCACACTCACTTTATTGTAACAGGGCCACTAGTAGTAAAGCCAGGATGGATGGGTATCCTGGCCAAGGGATGGTGCTGTCTCCATTCCCTCCCCAGTTGAAACTTTATTGCTGGAACAGCACAGCAGGTCAGGCAGCATCCAGGGAACAGGAGATTCGACGTTTCGGGCACAGGCCGAAGGGCCTGAAGAAGGGCCTGTGCCCGAAACGTCGAATCTCCTGTTCCCTGGATGCTGCCTGACCTGCTGTGCTGTTCCAGCAATAAAGTTTCAACTTTGATCTCCAGCATCTGCAGACCTCACTTTCTCCTCCATTCCCTCCCCACCCCACCCCACCCCATGCCACGCGGTTCAAGTGTCACTTTGCTAACCTCCAGCTTGGGTTCTCAACCTGCCAATGCATTACTGAAGGTACCTGTGCCCGGGTTTGAACAGGCAGTACAGAGGGGCCAAGCCCTGTGCTAACCACCTTGTCACACCATCCAATGGTGCCAATGACTGTAGACGGTGAACTCTAGGTTGGTGCCCGGCCCCCCCCCACTTACATGTCAAATGATCAGGATGCAAATTGTACGGCGCAAGTCCAAAAGCCAAACAAAAAAAAAAAGAGCTTTATGGAAACAAATAAACCTGAAGGCACTTCCTCAGCCAATATCGAAAAGCTCACGAAGCAAATGAAAGGGTTTGATTGGGTTTGAAAACCTCAGGCTATACCCTGCCTGGCCCTGGCACCAGACTCAGCTGGTACAGGATTTGCCAAGCTTCCAGCGAGCTGGGTTGGCACTGATTCCGTGATTCCCCAGCTGATTTCAGGCTCAATTCCAAAGGTGCACTGCAGCGAAATCGGGAAACTGAAGAGACTTGGCTTGAGTCGAACCCAGGGTAGATTTTTTTCCTCTCGGTGTGGGGCCCTGTCTGATTTCATAGCCTGCACCACAATCGTGCCCAGGATCAGACAGAGCTCTGCTTTTGGCAAAACTTCCTTCACCCAACGACGCTCCTGAAATCCATGGTGTGACGAATCAGTGGGACAATTATCGTTGGGGCAATTGGAGTGCGAACGAGATTGAAGATACCCCCCACCAGGCACATTTCACACGCGACCTTTAACACAGCAGCCCAGGCGGCAAAAGGCCCTTTCACTATCTGGGAGATCCATTTGATCCCAGGTGCTCAAGGGGAGAAGATGGTGTATAATCCACCACAGCATCATTATTGTGCACTGATGCCCAAATCCTCAGAGTTGTACAAGCCCATTGCGAAAGATGCTCATGGAAGCAAATGCACCCAAGTGGGTGAGAACATTTTGGAATTTAGGAATGGCACCCCCCCACCCCCCCATCCCAAACTCCATTGGACTCTCTTCCATTGAAAGTTCGTACCGCGTTGAAACAGAGAGGCTGTGGGAAAACTGGGGCAGCAGGAGTGGGACAAGTCAGACGCTGTCAGTTCCAGGCAGAGTCAGTCAGTGCAATGTCTCTCTCTCTCACTGTCTCTCGATTGCACCAAAGTAAGCAGCTCTCCTGCTAGCTCAGTGTGCGACCACGTGTTCTCCCCATCACATTCCTGTTTCGTTCGTGCTTTTCAAACCCTGGAAGAGAAGGAGGTGAGTTACTTCAAACTGCTGAGCCATTTTTGAATCCACTTGCCTGAAAGCAGAAGGGAAATGGTGACACGGGTCATAATGTCACAGGGCGAGGAATCCCTGGCTAATGCTCCAGGGTCAGAGGTTCAAGTTGTGATTTGTAAACAATTAAAAACATTGAGAATTGAAAACTACTTTCAGTAATGGTGACCATGTCAACTTCCTTCCGTTCACCCACAGGATGTGATGTCACTGGCTAGGCCCTGCATTTATTACCCATCCCCAGTAGCCCCTTGAGAAGGTGGTAGTGAGCTTCGTTCTTGAACCGCTGCAGTCCATTTTGTGGAGTTAGACCTATAGCTATGTTGGGGACTCTTTAATAGCCCAGCAAGACTTTTTAACCTCATGCTGGTTGGGGACAGAGTGGAAAATTCGCACATTCAGCACTCAATCAACACTGCACTGAGAGTGTCCCTTTAAGCCGTATCCACAGGGACAAGATTATGGCCAGGAGTACGGCCCGGTCAGTATGCGGAGACGTGCTGTCTGGTGGACAGCGTATCAGCAGACGTGGGTCCCTCCTCCCTGACCGGTCGGGTCTGATATCAAACATATACCTACCTGGGTGGAAAAGGTTGAAAACTCAGAGTATTTAGATGCTTTCTTCATTTGGCAAACTCTGATGAAGGCCTTGCTGTATTCATCCCTCACCTGCAAGACAACAGGAACATGGAGTTTGTACTGGAGATGGAGAGAGCAGAGAGAGAGAGAGAGAGAGAGTGCAGTGGAGAGAGCAAGTACAATGGAGGGAGTGAGCACTCGATCCAAGGCCATCCTACAACAGCCCAGTCACTATCCCAGGATGGTCCGGGGCATGTCTGGGACAGGAAGAGACAGTGTGTGTCTCCTCTATATCCTCTTCACAGAATTCGGCGGGGACTCCGGCAAGTTATAGAAAAGGGGCCGGCACTATTTTGTGTTTGGTCGTTTGGATGTGAAGGGTTAATTCCGCACTGGGAGAAGATAACAGTCCGAGTGGGGGGGTAACGTGTTCCCTCCAGTGGGTTCGGCCTCATACCTGCTTGTTGAAGAGACAGTGCAGGATGAAGATGAATGCTCCTTGCAGGCTATTGATGACAGTGAAGATGTAGGCCATGACAATGGTGTTCTCCTGGAAATGCAGCATTCCGAATATCCAGGTACATCCCAGGAGGCAGAGCTGAGCGATGGCCGTGAACGTGAAGGCCCTGAGGAGAAACAGGGGAACATGGAATGAGTAGGTCACGGATATTCTCTCTCACCCACGTGAAGGGAACACTTTGGGAACACTCCTGCTGGGAATCAATGTCCTGGAACTCTGACCCAAATAAATGTTGATCTCGCTGTCTGGGCACCTTCTCTGCAGCCGTGACACTGTATTCCTCTCTCTGTTCTATTACCCGAACACACTTTATTTGGTATGATCTGCCTGTTACTGCCCGCAAAACAAAACTTTTCACTGTCCCTCGGTACATGTGGCAACAATAAATCAATTCATATCGAAAATGTAATGATGGGACGCGCGTGTTGCTGAGAAATCCCACATTGATTGACCATCCTTAACTGCCCTATGAGGAGAGTGAGCCACCCTCTAGAAAACCCAATCACTCGGTAGGCCGGTTCAGAGGGTCGTTACAAATGATCCACTCGAGGCTGAGTCTGGAGTCACTTGTAGGCCAGACCATGTACAGACAGCAGGTATTCTGTGGATAACGATGAACAAGCCTGTCTTTTATTTCAAACCGACAGTTACGTTCCTCATAAACCTCCTTTTCTTCTTCAAACAACATGTCGGCTTTACTTCCTGATCTGAGTTTAAAATCCTGAGGCAGTGGCAGGATTTGAACTCATGTCACTGCTCATTACAACTGCCTATCGCTGAATAGTTAGTGCCCTTCCATAACTGCTCCTGTTGCAGTCGTAGGAGCACGGCTGACAAACAGACTCCAGCACTTCAAGACGGAGACCCATCACCACCTCTGGGGAAGGCAGGTATGTCATTGTTCCTTCACTGTCTGTGGGTCATAAACCTGGAGCTCCCTCTCAAACAGCACTGTACATCCATTGACAATCAAAGGACAGCAGCTGTCATAGAATCGTAGAGAGGTACAGCACGGAAACAGACCCTTTGGTCCAACTCCATGCCAACCAGATCTCAGAATCTAATCTTGTCCCATTTTTCAGGGCCTCTAAACCCTTGAGTTTCTGTATGTTTCAAATACATCCCCCTTCATCCTTCTAAACTCCATCAATTTTACACTGAGACTCCTCATGCCTCTACTCTTCCTGCATGACCTCACACTTTCCCACAATGCCCTCCATCTGCCACTTCTTTTCCGACTCTGCTGACCTGTCCAAATCCTTCTGCAGCTTCCCCCCCCCCGCCCCCACTCCTCAATACCACCTATCCCTCTATTCAGCTTTGTATCATCTGTAAACTGCAAAATGTTGGCCATAACACAACTAATATCATTGACACATTCATAACGATGGACCGAGTCACATTGTTAATGTTTAACCTGCTATTATTTGTTGAAATGTGAACCTTTCTCTGACCAGGTACGGACAGTGGGTTACCCATTCTCTGAGGCCTAGTAGTTAGGCCTCACAGCCCCAAGCCACAGTCTCATTCCTTACCTTTATAATCAACGTTATTCTCAGCATGGAAGTAATGCTACACCTCTACAAATCATGGGTTAGGCCATATTTGGAGATTTGTGTTCAGTTCTGAATTTTGAAGCCCTGGTGAGATTTCCCAAAGGATAGCAGGAATGAGGGATTTGAGATACAAGGAAAGATTAGAGAAATTGGGCTTATTCTCCTTGGAGTGAAGAAGAGGAGATGGCCGTATTGAGGTGTTCGATGTTATGAACAACCTCGACAGGATAAAGAAGGATATTCTGTTTCCATGAGTTGGTGTGTCAGTAACTAGGGCTCACTGTCTGCAAGGGAGCTAGGAGTGAGATAAGGAGAAACCTCTTTACTCAGAAAGTTGTTAGGATTTGGGCTGCGCTGCCTGGGAAGAGTGGAGGAAGGGGATTCCACAGGAGCTTTCCAAAGAGTGTGGGATCAGTATTTGAAAGGGATTAATTTGGAGGGTTACAGAGATAGGGCTGGAGAATGGGACTAGCTAGTATCGACATGATGAGTCAAATGGTCTCTTTCTGTCCTGCAAAATTCAATGATTCTAGTTTGGATTTATTTGGGAAAAACTTTGAAATGATTACAGTGTTTCGGAGAAAAGGTATGATTGCCCTGGAGTGGGGTGCAGAGGTTCCCTGGGATGGAGCATTTCAGCAACGGACAGAGGCTGGATAAGCTCGGGTTGTTTTCTTTGGAACAGAGAAGGTTGAGGGGGGGACCTGATAGAGAAGTGTGTAAGATTATGGAGGGGCATGGACAGTGGGGCGGAGGGGCAGAGTTAGCAGCTGTTCCCCTGAGTGGAAGGATCAGTAAAGTGTGCAGAACAAGATTTACAAAGATGTTACCAAGACTGGAGGGTTTGAATTATAAGCCTGGCCAGGCTGGGATTCTTTTCCTCAGAGGCCGAGGGGTGACCTTATAGAAGTTCATAAAATCATGAGGGTCATGGATAGGGTAAATAGACGAGATCTTTTCCCCAGGATTGGGGAGTCCAAAACAAGACAGCATAGGTTTAAGTTGAGAGGGGAAAGATTTAAAAGGGACCTTTTTCACACAGAGGGTGGTGTGTGTATGGAATGAGCTTCCAGGAGGCTGGTAAAATTACATTTAAAAGGCATCTGGATGGGTACATGAAAGGAAGGGTTTTGAGGGATATGTACTAAATGTTGACAAATGTTGGTTCAGTTTTGGAAACCTAGTTAGTATGGACTGGTTGAACAAAGGGCCTGTTTCCATGCTGTATAACTATGACTGGAGGTATAGAGGGGATTTGAGGAGAATCTTTTCCACCCAGATGGTGGGTGTGAATCTGGAATTCACTCTCTGGGAGGTGGGAACATTAAAAATTCTTGGATGAGCACTTGAAGTGTCGTATCATTCAAGGCTATGGGCCTAGTGTGGGGACGGCGGACTGGTGAAGGTAGTAGTGTAGCTTTTGGCAGCACAGACTTGATGGGCCGAAGGGCCTCTGTACCATATGATTTGATAATAACAGCAAGATCCATAATGGTAAGTATGTGTGACAGATTCGTGGACTGATCATTTCAAGAGATTTAAACTGGAAGTGTAGCCTGCTGAGCTACAGGTGAAGACAATGAATATGAAGACAAAAGCCTGAATCCATTTCCCATTCATTAAACAAGGCCGTCTCCTCACCTGACTTTCTTCAACTCGCTCATATCGGGATTAAGGCTGGAAAACTTATTGACGAGCCGCATTACGGTAAGGATAAAGAATCCTGCGTTAACCTGCGTGGGAAAGGGAGAACACTTTGATCAAGATAAACACGGTGGATGCAGGAGCAGGTCAGAGGCTGGGAATCCTGCATCGAGTAACACACCTCCTGAAACAAACTTCTCCTCAATAGGAAATAGGAACAGGAGCAAGCCATTCAGCCCATCAAATCAAGAATTTAGAACAGAATCATTACATTGGGATAATCTGGTGGGTTTGTGGATATGTTTAGTTATTCTACAATCTTTTCTCTTTTGTTTGTGTCTCATTCAATAGAATCATAGCTGATCTGACATTCCTCACATCCGCTTTCCTGCCCTTTCCTCTTAATCCTTGATCCCCCTGACTGATTGAGAAATGGAATGCTCCCCACTTGCCTGGATGGGTGCAGCTCCAACAACACTTGTGATGATGCTGCTCCTTTAACAAGGTTATGTTGTCCTTGTGTTTTTTTTTTCACAGGGGCCATAACTGCAGAGTTACCGCGACGTCTGGCTCGGATGGGTTTTAGGGCCAATTTGATTATAGCTAACAGATAGTGCCTCAGGAAAAAGGCTTTCAAATTTTTAAAAAACCCACTTGTACAATGAAAGTGGAGTGGCCAGTTCTCCACTCCAGCTCAGCTTTAACTCTGGTTCAGTTTGGTTTTAGCAAGCAGTCAGTTTTGAGGTTGCTGGACCAAGAAACAGCTCCATGGAAGAAGATGTTCCGTGCTGAATCGCGCTGCCATCTCACTCTCCCCTGGAAGACCCTGGGTTTAATTTTACCTGTTTTTGCCGAGGGATTGTTGCAGGAATTTGGAACAGAATCATTACATTGGGATAATCTGGTGGGTTTGTGGATAAGTTCAGTTATTCTACAATCTTTTCTCTTTTGTTTGTGTCTCATTCGGTAATCCTGTAAATAAATTCTGTTTAGTTTAAAACTAGGTGGTTTGAGCAGCTGCATCCCTCCTGGGGTATCTGCATCAGACCTGCTCAGAACAATTCGCAAAGTTGACATCTGGTTTACTATCTTGAAATATTTTGAGGGGGGTCTGGCCTGGTCCGTAACACACTCAAGGAGCTCAATCACCATCCAGGACAAAGCCGTCTGTTTGATTGAAAACACATCACAAATGCTCACCCGCTCCACCACGGACACTCAGCAGCAGCAGAGTGCACTATCTCCAAGATGCACTGCAGAAATTTACCAAAGATCCTCAGACATCACCTTCCAAACCCACAACCACTCCCATCTAGAAGGACAAGGGCAGCAGATACATGGGAACACCACCCCCTGCAAGTTCCCCTCCAAGTCACTCCCCATCCCAATTTGGAAACATATCGCTGTTGCATTAGTGTTGCTGGGTCAAAATTCTGGAATTCCCTCCTACAGGGTATTGTGGGCCTTCAGGGTGGGCATTGCTTGAAGAGACATGACAATTCTCACATTCCGGTCACTGAACCTGCACTCTCGGCAGGTTCACTCCTGATGAGGCTCACTCCTGTTGAAGGTTTTATGCTCGAAACGTCGACTCTCCTGCTCCTCGGATGCTGCCTGACTGGCTGTGCTTTTCCAGCACCACACTCTTTGACTCTGACTCTCCAGCATCTGCAGTGCTCACTTCCTCCTGCACTCTCAGCTCCCTTTCTCTCCCAGCACTCCACCCCCTATTGCATAAATCCTGCCCCCTTCATACTTCCCTTCAGCTCTGATGAAGATTCATCGAGACTCAAAACATTAGCTTGCTCTCTCTCTCTCTCTCTCTCCCATTGGCTGCTGCCTGACCTGCTGTGACCTCCAGCATTTTTTGTTAGTTTGTCTCAACTTGGGTGGAAGTGAAAGCATCAGATCGGGGCGTTGATCACAGACTTGGAGGAGGAACCTTACTCTGAGGATACTCTCTGCTGTCCTCATTGGGTGAGGAGAGCATCTTAGCGTGGCTCTGTGAACTATCTTTCTCCCTCGGGATCCATTTGAAATTTGTTTAAGGTGTCGGATGTTTGCCAACACAGTCGGGCCTGCTCCCAGGATAATTTGGAGCTCATCGTGTTGACCATTGGAGCCCCCACGGTGCCACAGGGAAGGGTTTTTGATCTTGCGTGGTAGTGAGGTGGGGAAAACAGTGAGGGAACAACTGATATAGACCCCCCGGTCAGATGGTGAATATCTTGGAGGGAGATGTGAGATGTTGGCTTGCCCTTTGAGGTGATAGAGGTGGCGGGGTTTGGGATAGAGGCGTCGAGAAGAACCATGAATCCAGACAGAAACTTTTGATTCTTGTGTGTTTATTTTAACGGAAGACTTACCAGAATAATGACACAGACCGGAGCGATGAAAGCCCACAAAAAGCCTGTCTCCAGACTCAACCAGCAACTGGAAGAGAAAATTGAGAACGTTTTTGTTACTTACATTCCCACTCTCCGCTACCAAGCATGAAGGGCCCCCAGTCTATAGATGTTAGCCCATTCCCCAGTTACTCTACTCAAATGGCCGTCCCTCCTCATATTCTCCCATGGGGTGTGTCGTTGACTGCCCAGCTCGATTCTGCCCTCGATGTGGGGACCCATCAGGAACAGGAGCCTGATATTTTGTCTCGGGCCTCTCTGGGTTGGAAATGCAGGAGTGGTTTGGAGTCAGTCAATCTCCCCTCTCCCTGTCCATTCATCAGGAAGGTTAGGATAACATGTATTGTGAACTTTTTACATATGGAAAGGCTCCAGGGGCCGAATGGCCTGTTCCAGTTCACATGTTCCTCATGAGTGATGAGGTAAAGGTGGAAATCAGTAAAGGATAATCCCACCTCAAGAGCAAACTCAACTGTAAGAGTTCCGACAGTGAGAATTCAAAGTGTTGTTCAGTCAGTGTAAAGTCCATACTTACTATTTGTCTGTCCCGTATCCTTCAGAGTACACAGCGGCTGAGATGGTGACCACCAGCAGGGGAAAGCCGTAGCCAAACAGGCACATGTACCTCAGGCGCATGCTGTTTGCATTGAACACCTTCACCACCATGAGGTAGAGCTGGATACCTTCCAGGAGCATCCAAGAGAAACAGGCCAGGAACAGGTAATGCAGGAGTCCAGCGATGACAGCACAACTGGTCTGAAAGGGACACACAGGGCTCATTCACTTTGTGAATACATTGGGAGCAAGGGGCGTGGTTTGTGTTGGAGGGTTCAAGGGACAAAGTAAATTGAAGCCAACTAGAATGGCAGATGGAGGTCAGTCCAGGTACTGCATTTGGTCCATCAATTAGGGATACGACTTACATCATTAATGGTCAGGCCTCAGGTAGTGTTGGAGAGCAGGGGGGGCCTAGTGGTGCAGGTACATAACTCTTTGAAGTTTGTGTCACATGTCAACAGGCTGGTTAAAAAGGCATTTGGCACATTTGCCTTCCTTGGTCAGTCCTTTGACTATTGGGAGAAAGTGAGGATTGCAGATGCTGGAGAGTCAGAGTTGAAGAGTGTGATGCTGGAAAAGCACAGCCGGTCAGGCAGCATCCGAGGTACAGGAGAATGGATGTTTTGAGCATAAGCTCTTAATCAGGACGACAGGAGTTGAGACGTTATGTTGAGGTTGTACAGTGAGGCCTCTGCTGCAGTAAGTGTCCAGTTCTGTTATCTCTGCTGTAGGAAGGGTTGGCGAGGGTTCCGAAGAGATTTACCAGGATGTTGCTGGGTATGGAAGGTTTCAGTTATAAAGAAAGGCTGGATAGGCTGGGACTTTTTATTCAGTGAAGTGTAGGAGGGTGAGAGGTGACCTGATTGAAGTTTATAAAATAATGAGGGGGTATAGCTAGGGTTAATGGGAATTGTCTTTTCCCTAAGATGGGGGAGTTCGAGCAGAGGGACCACATGTTTAAGGTGAGAGAAGAGAGATTTGAAAAAAGGCACGAGATGGAAATGTTTCACACAGAGGCTGGTTGGCATGTGTGGAATGAACTTTCCGAGGAAGGGTCGTATCGAAGGGTCTGTTTACGTGCTGGATAACTCTCTGACTCTATAGGAAGAGAACCTAGTGTGTGTGTCAAGAAGTTCCTCATGTGTACGGACGCTGGGTGCAGGAATGCCTTGGTCAGCGTTTCTGCTCCTATTCCCTGGATAAAGAATAATCCAAACAGGGCTCCTGATCCCACCAGCCTGCACTGGATATATGAGGGCATGGTTAAGGCTAAATGGATTAGATTGGGTAGCAGAATGCAAGAAACGTTAGTGATGAGATCAGGGTCAAAGGTCAGAAATGGGATTAGGAGTGGGCCAGACCTCTCCTTGATTATTCATTATGGCCAAAACTTCTATCGTCACACACACCTTCCCACACTGCCCCTGGATCCCTGCATTATTTTCATATCCATAAATACATTGTGCTATCTCTTGAACATATCCAGAAGTTGAGCGTTTCTTTGAGGTTCGGGATTCCAAGAGTTTATAACTCTGAAGGAAGAAATTTCTCCTCATCTGAACTCAAAATGGGGGACCCTTTACTCTGAGAGAGTGACTCTTTAATCGAGCTTCCTCAGCCAGGGGAGATACTTTCCTCAGCATCTACCCCATCAGGTCCATTAAGAGTTTTATGTGCTTCAGTGAGATTAACTCTTGTTCTGCTGCACTCCAGGCAATACAGCTGTGGTCTTCTCAATCTTTGTGACAGGAACAAGTCTAGGAAACATCTGTTGTACTCATTCCCTTCCCAGGTAAGTTAGCACAGCTGCCTCACATCACCAGGAACCTGGTTCAATTCCAACCTCAGCTGAGTGTCTGTGTAGAGTTTGCACATTCTCCCTGTATCTGCGTGGGTTTCCTCTGGGTGCTGTTGTTTTCTTCCACAGTCCAAAGCTGTGCAGGGTAGGTGGGTTAGCCATGTGAGGTTATTGGGTAGGGGGGTGGGTTGCTCTTCTGAAGGTTGGCTGAATGGCCTGCCTCCACACTCTAGGGTTTCTATGATTCTGTAGCCCTGTGTAATTGTAATATCATCTACTTTTATCATTCTTCCGAAATGTATTTTGGACTCATGGAGAATCAATGTTAGAAACGTAGCACATAGGAGCCATTCGACCCTTCAAGCCTGCGCTGCCATTCGATATGACCATGGCTGATCATCCAACTCATTCCCCTGTTCCCACTTTCTCCCCTTTTATCCCTTTCACCTTAAGAACTATATCTGACTCCTTCTTGAAAACATTCAATGTTTTGACCTCAATTGCTTTTTGTGGCAGTCAATACCCCAGACTCCCCACTCTCCGGGTGAAGACATTTCTCCCCATCTCAGTCCGAAATGTCCAACCCCATTTCCTTAAACTGTGACCCCTAGTTCTGGATTCCTCAGGTGTTAAGAACATCTTTCCTGTGTTTACCCTGTCTAGTCCTGTTTGAATGTTATAGGTTTCTATGAGATTCCCCCTCATTCCTCTAAACCCCACAGAATATAATCCTGACTGAACCAATCTCTCCTCATACATCAGTCCTGCCATCCCAGGAATCAGTCTGGTAAACCTTTGTTACCCTCCCTCCGTAGCCAGAACATCCTTCCTCAGATACAGGGACTAAACCTGCCCACAATGCTCCAGGTGTGGTCTCACCAAGACCCTGTACAATTGCAGCAAGACATCCCTGCTCCTGTACTGGAATCCTCTCACTGTGAAGGTCAACATCCCGTTTCCCTTCTTCACCTCCTGCTGTCCCTGCAACGCTCCCTTTCAGTGACTGGTGTACAAGGACACCCAGCTCTCACTGCCCCTCCCCCTTTCCCAATCTATTGCTATTCAGATCATAATTACAAGCTGTTGGCGCGCTGCTCCCTTGTCAGGTTCTCAACTTCACCTGATGAAAGAGGAGCGCTCCAAAAGCTTGTTATTTTAAATAAACCTGTTGGACTAGAACTGTGTGACTTCTGACTTTGTTTGCCCCAGTCCAACACCAGCACCTCCACACCACAGCTAACAATCTACCTTCCTGTTTATGTGGATAATCTCACGTTTATTCACATTATACTCGAACTGCCATATATTTGCCCAGTCCTCAATTTGTCCACATCACATTGAAGTTCCTGTGCACGGCTCATCTCAGATCACCCAGCTTTGGGTCATCTGCAGACTCGGAGATACTACATTTAGTTACTAATCTCAATCATTAATGAATAAGTCATTGATAAGCTGGTTTGGAGAGGTTGGGCTGAATGGCCTGTTTCTTACTGTCCTTCAGACAACGAGAGATGATGAGCATTCATGTTCTCTGACCTTGTTTTCAGTCCGAGGTATCCCAACGAGGAACAGTAACTCTGCCAGGAACAGGCTCACACAGAGGTGGGTGTGAATAGTGGTCCTCACACTCTTGATGGAGCGACACAAGATGAATGTGAGGATCGAAATGAAGAGGCACACGAGTGATAAAATGATGCCGACTGTGGTGATCACGTGTAGATTGAAACTGTGAATCTCCTGAAGAAGGGAAAACGGAAAAGGACAGATTATGAAATGGATTGACATGTCAACCTGAAGATGGCTATTTTCCCTGGAGCATCATCAGAGGCTGAGTGGTGACCTTATAAAATCCATGAGGGGCATGGATAGGATGAATAGACAAGGTCTTTTGGAAGGAATTATGTAAAGGGGATCTAATGGGCGTGTGTGGAATGAGCTGCCAGAGGAAGTGGTGGAGGCTGGTACAATTACAGCATTTAAAAGGCATCTGGATGGGTATATGAATAGGAAGGATTTAGAGGAATCTGGGCCAAGTGTTGGCAAATGGGACTAGATTAATTTCAGATTTCTGGTCAGCGTGGAGGAGCTAGACCGACGCGTCTGTTTCTGTGCTGTGCAAGTTCGTGACTCGATCTTCTTTTGAGGGGCATCCTGCAGAGAGGTAGCAATGATCAGATAATGCCCACCTTCACTTTAAACATCGGTGTATTGGATGGAGAAAGGGAGGCTGAGGGAGATGCAAGGACAGACATCGAGAACGCTGGAGAAACTCAGCAGGTCTGGCAACCTCTGTGGAGAGAGAAAGAAAGAAGAATGGAAAAGTTCGAGTCTGATTCGATTCTTCTTCAGAACTGGAGTTCTGAACTGAACTGTGCCCAGTGGAGTTCTGAACCGAACTGTGCCCAGTGGAGTTCTGAACCGAACTGTGCCCAGTGGAGTTCTGAACCGAACTGTGCCCAGTGGGGTTCTGAACAAGACCCGGCTTGAAATGTTAACTCTGTTCCCCTTTGCACAGACGTTGCCAAACTTGCTGAGTTTCTCGCGCCTTCTCTGCTTCTTTCAGATTTGCACAATTCTGGTTTTGTTACAGAGCTGTGAGTTATTGGAGCCAATGGTGAACTGCAATACTGGTGTCCAGCACTGTCACTAAGTTAGCGACACAAAGCTCAGTCTAATCTCCTGGGGACATGGAATTAAATACCTCCACAGCTGGTGGGGAGGAGTGAGGGGGACATTAAATCCAGCATTGACGCTACTCTCAGGAACTATGATTATTGTCAAACTCTCATTTACAGAGAGAAATCTGTGGCCATTACTCGGTCTGGCCTATATGTGAGGTGGTTGACATCGGTCTGGCCTTCACAATAGTTTGGTGACTCAGTGATTAGCACCGCTGCCTCACAGCACCAGGGACCTGGCTTCAATCCCACACTCGGATGACTGCCTGTGTGGAGTTTGCACGTTCTCCCCGTGTCTGGGTGGGTTTTCTCTGGGTGCTCTGGTTTTATCCCACACTCCAAAGATGAGCAGGCTAGCTGGACTGGCCATGCTAAATTGCCCTTAATGTCCAGGGATGTGTAGGCTAGATGGGATAGCCATGGGAAATGCAGGCTTTACAGGGATGGGATAGGGGACTCAGATTGGGTGGGATGCTCTTTAGAGGGTTGGTGCTGACTCGCTGGGCTGAATGGCCTCTTTCTGCCCTGAAGGGAATCTAAAATGACTGAGCAAGCAAGGGCAATGAGGGACGGGCACCCAAATCCCACGCGAGATAAGAAATTAATCTCCTGCACTTCAAAACTCTGCAATGGGTATTGGCCGTTTGTTCCGAAGACAGGCTCTTTGAGCATTGGCCTATTTCAGAAGGGGAACGCAGCCTCAGAGCAGGTCACCCCTCCCCCCCCCCAGTGACGTCCATTCCCTTCCCGCGAGGACATACCCCAATATCGTGCAGGGCCATGAGCACAGCAAAGCTCGATAGATGTGTACAGCTGCAGACGGTGAATGTGACGTTGGAATCCCTCAATCTGCAGCCCTGGACGGACCAGGCAGCCACTGAGCTGTCCCAGTAGACGCACTTCACCTTCTTGTTAGAGTGCTGGGGAAAGAGCAAAAGATTCAGGGTGATGTCAGATCAGTCGCCTCGGGAAAATCCGCACATTCGCCTGTCAGTTAGCCTGGTCCCACCTCCTGACGGACATCCCTCACCATCACCGCCCCCACAACCCACCCATCAACGGTGGCAGAGCAGTTACAGAGAAAGATTTATGCTTCCCTCCATCGCTTGGCATTCCCACTGTGGTCAAACTCAATAATCAGCTCACATCCCCCTCTAAACCTCCTTCATCTATGTCTCCAGTCATCGATCCCCCACCAAGGGGAAAAGTTCCTTCCTGTCTCCCCTTTCGATGACCCACATAATGTTATACATCTCAGTCGTATCCCCCTCTGAGAGATCTCAGTTCCTTCCTGAAAGCTCCTCACTTCGGAGCACTCTAGTAAACAATGTGGAAACTGTGGGACTAAAACCGAGCAAACCTTCGTGTTTTCAAAGGTCAGGATGACTGAATCATTGGGGTTCTCCTTGACCTTATTGGTTACTGCCGCAGTGACAACTTTGGAGATCAGCTCGAGCTTCTCGCCACTGTCCATCATGTTGTCTTTCATCAGGGAGTCCAGCTCTTTGTATGAAATAAAGGCAGCGGCAGCAACATCTGGGTGGGAGGAGACGACAAACGTTAAATGAAGGTGACACCCACCAGCAACACATGATTGTGCGAGCGGGAGTCAAGCCGTGAGCACTTTGCTTGGATTAGTGTTCTCAGCCTTCCTGGATTCACCCTGAAACCTTCAAGAATTCAAGGCGTGATCGTGTAAACTTTGCAACTTTAATAGCTGCTCATGGCTTGAAAGATGAACTGTTACACACAGAGAGAAGCAGCATTAACTGTGTGTCTGGAATAAGCTTTTAAAGAGCAAAGAAAAACTTATAGAGGAGTTGGAAGCAATCAGCCATGTGTGGGAAAAGGAGTTCCACGTACATGAACAAAACTGTTTTAACATCTGCTTAACAACTGGCTGCTTTCTGTCAGACAGATACATGATTGGCCTGTAGAAGAATTTAAGGTGTTGATTATCTTCAAACAGACAGTCAGCACCAAATGGAGCAAGGAACAGAGAAGCTGCTTCTAATAAGAAAGCAAATCACAGATCGGTGGTTCCGGGAGAGTAATCAATGTTTCAGATGAAAGAATCTCAAAGGTTGTCAGTAATGTCACTCCATATACCCGAAGGATGGAAAGAACTGGGTTGGAATCCAGCAGCAGATCAATGAACAGCAGAATTTTGAAGGAGAATACCGCTCAAGGACTGAACCCTGGACATCAGAGACAGATGTTATTGGTTTGAGTTGGAGCCCACACCAGGTTATGGTCCGACAGGTTTATTTGAAATCACAAGCTTTCGAGCGCTGCTCCTTCATCATCTGACAAATAAACCTGTCGGACTGTAACCTGGTGTCATGTGACCCCTGACCTTGTCCATTCCAGTCCAATACCGGCACCTCATCATCATCATCAGGGAGTAGCCAAGTGGGGTTGTGAGGTTTCCCCTGCACACTTGAGGGGTCTGAGTTTGGTTGCGACATCCCATACTCCTTTTTTCAGTACTTGATTGTCTGTGAGATTTCTGAATAAGTGTTCGAATTAAAGCTGTCTTGTGGTGATTTACCCACAGCAAAAGCTAATTCTGCTGCCAGCATATTGGGAAGTAATTCTGTGGGGAACTGGGGCAAAGATCCAGACTGGAGCATGGTGGCTCATAGCGCTAGGGATCTGGGTTCGATTCCATTTTCAGGCAACTTTCTGCGTGGAATTTGCATGTTTTTGCTGTGTCTGTGTGGGTTTCCTCTGGGTGCTCTGGTTTCCTCCCACAGTCCAAAGATGTGCAGTTTAGGTGAACTAGCCATGCTCAATGTCCCACAGTGTCCAGGGACGAGTAGGTTATGACATTGGTCATGGGAAATGCAGGGTTATAGGATAGAGGGGGGTGGGATACTCTTCAGAGGGTGGGTGTGCATTTGTTGGGCCGAATGGCATGTTTCCACACTGTCGGGATTCTATGATCACGCACTAAGACTCACCAAACTTCTCCTTCCCTGCCACATTGTTCCAGCTAATATCCATGCTGGCATTGGGAGTGGATAACTTTGTCCTTCCGCCCTCTGGGATCGTGTTGTTCCGGATAGCTTGCATGTTGACGTCTGCGAGAGACGGCAGATACAGAAAGGTCAGAATCAAAACATCAACGGGAAGGCAAGGCATTACTCGAAACATCGACCCTCCTGTTCCTCAGATGCTGCCTGACCGGCTGTGCTTTTCCAGCACCACACTCTCGACTCTGATCTCCGTCATCTGCAGTCCTGACTTTCTCCCATTACAGACAACACCCCCCCAACCCCACCACCCACTCGCTGAATCGGTTTTCAGGCATTAGTCCGCTAATTCCAGTGACCTTTGCCCCTCCCCACAAATGCTTCTCATTTTCATCAAGTGGTTCCCAAGGCAAACAAAGTATGAGTTTCAGATTGAGATGAGGAGGAATTTCTTCTCACAGGGGGTTATAGGTCTTTGGGACGTCCTTTTGCCACAGAGAGCTGTGTGGGGGTAGACTCCTTGTGTGTATTTAAGGCTGAGATAGATTCGGGTAAGAGGGGGTCACCTTTAATTTGTGACAGGACCCCTTTCTGTAGCAGCTAGGGTGTGGTTACCAAAACGTCTTGTCCCGAGACTCATAACCCTGAGCCCTGAGCCCTGAGCTAATGTCCTGGACATGAGGGTTCAAATCCTACCATGGCAGGATTAAAGATTGGGAATTAAAGCTCGCATAATTATGGCCATGTAACCAATCTCGATTATCATAAACATGGCTGACCTTTAGGGAAGGAAATCTGCCATCCTTACCTGGTCTGGCCTACATGTGACTCCAGACCCGCAGCCATGACAGTGACTCTGAACTGACCTCTGAAATGATCCGGGAAAACCACTGAGTTCCAGTCCCATTTAGGGATGGACAATAAGTTCACGATTTTTGAGAAGATTTGTAGCTCAGGTTGATGGTAAATATGTAAGTTAGCTCGCTGAGCTGGAAGGTTTGGTTTCAGATGTTTCGTCACCATGACTAGGTAACAGCATCAGTGTGACCAGTGCTTCACCGGAGACTCTCATTGATGAGTCTCAGCGAGCTAACTTACAGACTGATGGACAATATGTGCTGACCCAGCCAACAATGCCCACATCCAGTGCATAACAAAACCTGGAGCTGTCGGCCAATGCTGCATTCAATTTCCACACAACAAAATCCCACAAACATCACCAATATGTGCAGATAGATGGCTCTGGGGGGGGGGGGGGGGTGTTAGCCTGGCAAAAGAACATTCTCAGGAAACTAGAGTTCGCTACATGCTCTCCATGTGTATCATTACATTCTAAATGATATATTGAGGATAAGGTAGATGGGAATTAACAGCTAAAACAAAAATGAATTGGTACACAGCCTGGAACAAGTGACTGTCAGAGTCATAGAGGTACACAGCACAGAAACAGACCTTTCGGTCCAACCTGTCCATGCCGACCAGATATCCTAACCTAACCTCGTCCCATTTGCCAGTACTTGGCCTGTATCCCTCTAACCCCTTCATATTCATATACCCATCCACATGCCTTTTAATTGTTGCAATTGTACCAGCCTCCACCACTTCCTCTGGCAGCTCATTCCATACACGCACCCCCCTCTATGTGAAAAAGTTGCCCCTTAGGTGCCTTTTATGTCTTTCCCTTTTCATTCTAAACCTATGCCCTCTAGTTCTGATCTCCTTACCCCGGGGAAAAGACCTTGTCTATTTACCCTATCCATGCCCCTCATGATTTTATAACCCTGAATAAGGTCACCCCTCAGCCTCCAATGTGCCAGGGAAAGTAACCCCAGCCTATTAAGCCTCTCCCTGTAGCTCAAAGCCTCCACACCTGGCAATACCCTTGCAAATCTTTTCTGAACCCTTTCAAGTTTCATAACATCCTTCCGATGGGAAGGAGACCAGACGATGACATTACCGAACCCATTAGTTGAGAAGTTCTTCATCTCTTCATGACCTAAAGTGTTGGCAAGTGCGAGGGTGTGTTTCTCCATCTGCTCGAGGTAGTTGGAAACCAGTTTGCGGAACATTTTTGAATGTCTGTCCTCGATCTTCGAAAGGCCTGAGAGATACTGATTGGTAAACAAATCGATATCCTATGGGAACAGGAGAGGGAAAACACCAATTGAGGAAGATGCTACACATTGTAGAGAGGTACCTGCCCTGATCTCAGGTCATGTCAACACAATGAGATTTGCTCAATGAGTTTGTGAAGGAAGGAGAGTTTTATATTGAAGCCAAAGATTTGTCATTTGAACTGGGGAAAAGGCAGATGTTGGTGGGTGAGGGAGGGGGTGGGGAATGTGAATAGTTTTGGATTGTGCAAGCAGGGAGTCAAACATAATGGGCAGAAAGGTCTCCCCTGTTACAAACCTCTACGGTTTTATCAATTTCGGGAGAAAGTTCTGATCTTAGCTCAGGTATCCATGGGTGATGGGGAGAGACAAGTGTGGATGAGATGCAGGGCTCGTGGATTTCAGCCCTCTCATTAGAGAAAGTCAAGATTTATATTTTTCATAGTTATGAGTGAAATTCAGGGGGCGGGGGCAATTACGGACAGTCAGTTTGGGACATTTAGAATTAGAACCACAGAATTTTACCTGGATACAAGGACCATGATGTTCATGTTGCTATGGAGAATGGCTCTGAAGTGATTAAGAGTCACAGCCACCACTATAGTTTTAGGTTAAAGGGGCTTTCTAAAGACATTAGATGCTTACTTATCTCCAGGCAGACTCCCTCTGCTGGTACATGTGGGTATGGAAGCTGCAAGTGAACAAAATGTCAACTGCAATTTTCAAATCACGACACCACCCAATCAGTTAATGATGTGTTGTGGCCATTGAGTCAGGGCAAAAGTCAGCTTTGTGTTCTGAAGAAGGGTCACTGGACTCGAAACGTTAACAGCGTTTTATCTCCCCAGATGCTGTCAGACCCTCCTGAGTTTTTTCAGCAATTTTTGTTTTGTGTGTTGTCCTGTTTGAGCACCCATAATCCTGTTAGTAGTACAGCAAAAAATGGATGGGACCCATTGCCGAGTAACCTCCACTCCTAGAAATGTTATTTGCAGGGGCTCAGGGTACTACGGGGGGGGATGTTGGAAAAACAGAGAGAGAGAATTGGATCAAATCCTGTCACTATGAATGCATTGACAAACCGAGTCAACAATGGACTGGGAAATAATGGTCTATTGAATGTAAATTCTTGATAAATATAAGTGACATGGTCAAGAAGATATATGACATGCTTTCCTACATTAGTCGGGGTATTGAATACAAGAGTTGGCAGGTCATGTTACACTGATATAGGACTTTGGTTTGGCCACATTTGGAATACTGCGTACAGTTCTGGTCGCCACATTACCAAAAGGATGTGGATGCTTTAGATAGGGTGCAGAAGAGGCTCACCAGGATGTTACCTGGTATGGAGGGCGCTAGCTATGAAGAGAGGTTGAACAGATTAGGATTATTTTCATTAGAAAGACGGAGTTTGCAGTGGGGAGAGTGCGGGATCTGGTTGAGGTCAACAAAATCATGAGAGGTATAGACAGGGAGGATAGCAAGAAGCTTTATCCCAGAGTGCGGAACTCAGTTACTAGGGGTCACAAACTCAGTGAGAGGGGAAGGATTTAGGGGAGATATGTGTGGGATGTGCTTTACACAGAGGCTGGTGGGGGTCTGGAACACGATGCCCAGTGGAGGTGGTAGAGGCTGGAACGATAGTGCCATTTAAGATGTAACTAGACAGATACATGAATGGACAGGGAGCAAAGGGATACAGATCCTTAGAAAATAGGTGGCAGGTTTAGTTAGAGGATCTGGATCAGTGCAGGCTTGGAGGGCACAAACGGCCTGTTCCTGTGCTGTAATTTTCTTTGTTCTTTGACCGCTTACCTGGAGAGATGAAGATCTCGGCCGAAGCAACTTCAGGTCTGCAAAAAGAAAATGAGGTGATCAATTTGGAATCAAGCTCACAACTCAACAGGGAATGTATTCCAAAATGCTGATACTCCCAGGGGAGTGCTGAAGGATTGCTGCATTCCCAAAGGTGATGTTTTTAACACAGAATCATCGACCAAATGCCTGTTAATACAAATATCAGGTTTGTAGGACTGTCATGTTTTGTGATGGTCTCTTCCATTTCCAGTAAAATAGAGGAATGGGGGAGAGTTCATATTATCTGTTATGAATTGTGCTTGATAAGTTTATTTTGTGAAAGACTCCCACGTTGTCTTATTTGGAAGAAGATACAAAATATTCTAATTTGTAAACAATGACTGGGGAAGAACTGCTGAAGGTGGATATATTGTTAGTCTCTAAGTCACAAACAATTGTTATGAAGGTCATGGTTTGTAAAGGGTCAGGCTTTAAATTGCCTTTTTAACTTCAAAATGGACTTGTCTAGGGTGTCTAAAGTTCATTAGATGTTTTACCTGGATACAAGGCCCATGAGATTCATATTTGATTTGATTCGATTTGTACCTACGCACAGTGAAAAGCTTTGGTTTGCAAGCAGTACAGGCAGCTCATAGAAATCAAGGACCTACTGATCATAGAGTGCTGGGACAGAGTGAGGCACGCAGGGTTACAGGAGGGTGCACAAAGCAAGATCAACATTAGCATGATCAACGTTATTTAAAGTTAGAGGTGACCATAATGTTGATCTTGCTTTACACACCTCCTGTGCAGGTGTAACCTTGTATGCCTTGCTCTGTCTAATCATCCTATTGCTATGGAGGTGGGATTTGGAGTGATTAACATTCGTAGTATTAGGTTAAAGGGTTTTATGAAAGACATTACCAAATGCCACAGACAGTTTAAGGTGAAGGAATTGTCAAGACATAGAGAAAGAGAAAGCAACAAGGGAGCTAATCCTTGAGATTTTGGTGATGATTTGTAGCTCAGGTCGTGGATCAGGTTGTAAGCTTGCTCACTGAGGCGGTAGTTTTGTTCTCAGATGTTTTGTCACCAGCTCAGTGACATCATCAGTGAGCCCCCGGTGAAGGGCTGGTGTTCTGTCCCACTTGCTATTTATGTGTCTTGGTCTGTTGTGGTGGGTGACATCACTTCCTGTTCTGTTTCTGAGAGGATGGTAAATGGGATCCAAATCGATATGTTTGTTAATGGAGTCCCAGTTTGAATGTCAGGCCTCTAGGAACTTCCATGTGTGTCTCTGTTTAGCCTGTCCCAGGATGGATGTATTGTCCCAGTCGTACTGGTGTCCCTCTTCGTCTGTGTGTATGTATACTAGTGATAGTGGGTCATGTCTGTTGGTGGCTAGTTGGTGCTCATGTATCCTGGTGGCTACTTTCCTGGCCGTCTGTCCAGTGGAATGTTTGTTGCAGTCCTTGCAGGGTAGTTTGTGTCTGGTGTTTGTTCTGCTGGTTGCTGGTGTGGAGTTCAGGTTGTGATTATTCTTTACAACTGAGAGAATCTTCCAAACTTCTCCCCATGGAGTTAGGTTTTAGTGGAGTGGAGAAGTTAGCAATGTTTACAAATTTGTTAGAAAGCTGACTTCCCCTCATTTCAAACATTTTTTTGCATTATCACTCAAAGTGTCAGTAAATGTCAGATGTCAGAGGTAGGTTCTTTACTCAGAGGGTAGTAGGGGCGTGGACCACCCTGCCTGTAGCAGTGGTGCACTCACCAACATCAAGGGCATTTAAATCGTTATTGGATAAACATGTAGATGATAATGGGATAGTGTTGGTTAGATGGGCTTCAGATTGGTTTCACAGGTCAGTGCAACATGGAGGGCCGAAGGGCCTGTACTGTGCTGTAATGTTCTATGTTCTAGATATCAGCAAGGAGAGGGTAACGGTGTATCTGGGACCTCAGGGAATGAGAGGTCACCTCCTAAACTAGTGAGAATCCACACTTGAGGAAGAAATAGGAGAAGGACAGAATGGGAAAGTGGAGTCAAATCAGGTACGGAATGAAAAATCCAGGGCAGAAGACATTGGGTTGAGAGAGACTAAAGACTTGGTATTTGGGAACTTGAGTATTGTAGAAATAAAAAGACATGCTGAAGCTTTATTCATCTTGCAAAGATCAGGACAGAAACACAAGAATGCCAAATCCCAAAAGAGAAAAACAGTTAAGATAGTGCATGAGATAAAAAAAGTGCTTATCATTTGGCTAATCAGTCAAGACATTTGTACAGAGAATGTATCAGAGAAACATTCCTCCCATCTGATTTAAGAAAGGATGTACTGGATCTGGAGAGGGTGCAGAGGAGGTTCAATAGGTTGACTCTGGAGTTGAGAGGGTTGGTTTATGAGGAGAGATTGAATGGACTGGGACTACACTCATTGGGATTAAGAAGAATTGGGGGAATCTGACAGAAAAATATAAAATTATGATGAGAATAGATAAGATGGAAGCATGGAGGTTGGTTCCACTGGTGGGTGAAACTAGAATGAGGGGCATTGCCTCCAAATAACGGGGAGCAGGTTTAAGATGGAGCTGAGGAGGAACTTCTTCACCCAGAGGGTTGTGAATCTGTGGCAGTCCCTGCCCGGTGAAGCAGTTTGAGGCTGCCTCGTTGGATGTTTTTAATGCAAAGGTAGATTTTGAACTGTAACGGAATTAAGGGTGAGGGTGAGAGGGCGGGTAAGTGGAGCTGAGTCCAGCCATGAGCTTATTGAATGTCAGAGTGGGCTCAATGGGGCCAGATGGCCTACTCCTGCTCCTAGTTCTTATGGTCTTATGACCCTCCCATTTCATTATAAAATTTACAAATCCTGCATACATGTCATTTTTATTCTGGACATGATTAATCTCAGCAGATTAATATCTGCATTTCCTAATCTGTTTGTCATCCTTGCATTTGTCCTGATGACTGCAAGATGCAAGGTTTCAATGGGAATGTTGCTTCTCTTTCGGTGACCTTCCGCTCTCCACAATCTGCAGCAGTTTGCTCTTATTTCACTGAGCCCCTTTAGAAATTTAAGAGCCAATCGATGTTATAAGATCCAGCAAGGTTTTAGACACAGGAAAGATGTTGTGAAAGGTGAAAGGGTTCAGAAAGGATTTACAAGGCTGTTGCCAGGGTCGGAGGGTTTGAGCTACACGGAGAGGCTGCATAGCCTGGGGCTGTTTTCCTTGGGGCGTTGCAGGCTGAGTGGTGATCTTGTAGAGGTTTATAAAGTAATGAGGGGCATGGATCAGGTGGAGAGTCAAGGTCTTTTCCCCAGAATAGGAGAGTACAAAGCTAGAGGACATTGGTTTACGGTGAGAGGGGAAAGATTTAAAAGGGACCTCAGGGGCAAATTTTTCACGCAGAGGGTGGTACTTGTATGGAATGAGCTGCCAGAGGATGTGGTGGAGGTTGGTACAATTACAGCATTTAAAAGGCATCTGGATGAAGGGGTTAGAGGGATATTGGCCAAGTGCTGGCAAATAGGACTAGATTAAGGTAGAACATCTGGTCGGCATGGACAAGTTGGACCAAAGGGTTCTGTTTCTGTGCTGTACATCCCTATGACTCTCAATAATGGGAAGGGTGAAGACTTCTAAAATCCCCCGTCTGTAGATGCTGGAATCGCTACTGGAAACAACAAATACAGGAGATCACAGCGAGTCAGGCAGCTTCCACAGAGACAGAGCCATCTCCACGCGAAACGTTAGCTTGCTTTCTCTCCATGGCTGCTGCCTGACCCACGGTGACTTCCTGCATTTGTCGTTCCCTTGAATTTAGCGGCAGGAATGCACGTCATGTACTATTATCTTGCTGACAGCATCTGGCAGTTCAGAAACACAGCAAGGCATCTACAGCCATCTAGCTCAGTACCACATGCACAGAAAGTGATGGACAAACATACTCGAGAAAGGAAAAGGGAAGAGAAGGTGAGGGAGCACTGAGACTTTACCTTGACAGTTAATCGCTCTGTTAGATCCTTCAATGGATGAGGCAAAGCCTGCATCACAGGTACAATTGAAACCTCCCATTGTGTTGTTACAGCTGGCGTTATGCCCACAAGCTGCCACTGTGTCCTGGCACTCGTCTTTATCTGTAAGGAACATGAACACGGCTTAACACATTGGAGGCGAGCGACGGGAGTGTTGATCTTTCAAAAGAAAAGGTTGCTCCTGGGTAAGGGGAGTGAAAGACTCTTTTGCCAAGCGGTGTGGAGGGAATTAGCATCGAGGGGCAGTGGCTAAAGCGACTCACCAGGTTAGCTCCCACATCTCCCAAGGCTGGTCTAGGTCTATCAGATCCCTCACAGCAACAGCCTGTTTCACAGAGAGAGGCTATTATCACTGGAGTGCTAATCCTGAGACTCAGGGAATATTCTGGGGTCCCGGCTTGGAATCCTGCCATGGTAGATGGTCCCATTATAAATCTGGAATGAAGAGTCTGATGGTGACTATGATCTGATCATTTGAAATCCTCACCTGGTTCACTAATGCCCTTTCGGGAGGTAAACTGTCATCCTTACCTGTTTCTTTTAGACTAAGGAGGAGAAAGTGAGGTCTGCAGATGCTGGAGATCAAAGTTGAAACTTTATTGCTGGAACAGCACAGCAGGTCAGGCAGCATCCAGGGAACAGGAGATTCGACGTTTCGGGCACAGGCCCTTCTTCAGGCCCTTTCTTTTAGACTAACGATGGTTGACTCATAACTGCCCCCTCGGCAATTGGGGATGGGCAATAAATCCGGGCCTAGCCAGCGATGCCCTCATCCCGTGAATGAATTCAACAATCACACAAAGGCTCATGGGAACTGACCCCCCCCCCAAAACTGCAAACAGACAACATTCAAGAGACAAAGGAGGTGAAGATGTTCTCTGAATAGTGAAAATGGAAGACATTGCACTCAAGTATGTGTGGACTAGGTTGGTAAAACCAGCTCAGACTGCCCTTTGAGCCAACAGGCTTGCTAAGGCCATTTCAGAGGACAGTTAGGGAGTTAACACATTGATATGAGTCTGGAGTTACATGTACACCAGATCATGGTGGCTCAGTGGTTAGCGCTGCTGTTTCACAGAGCCAGGGACCTGGGTTCAATTCCACCCTCGGGTGACTGTGTGGAATTTGCACATTCTTCCCGTGTCTGTGTGGGTTTCCTCCAGTTTCCTCCCACAATCCAAATATGTGCAGGTTAGGTGGATTGGCCATGCTAAATTGTCCCTTGGTGTCCAGGGATGTGTAGGTTAGGTGCATTAATCAGGAGTAAATGTAGAATAATAGGGCAGAGGAATGCATCTGGGTGGGGTTAGTCTTCAGGGAGTTGGTGTGGAATGTTGGGCCGAAGGGCCAGTTTCCACACTTTAGGGATTCTATGATTCCTTCCTAAGTGAACCCGATGCACTTTTTTACAACAATTATTGATAGTCACCAGGTCACCATTATTCAGACCAGCTTTAGATTCTAGATTCATTGACTCAACTTAAACTCCACCAACTGACATGGGGAGATTTCAGCTCATGGCCTCAGACCATTAACTGAAGGCGTAGGATTACTGATCCACTGACATGACCACTACATCATTGTGCTCACTCACTGATTGACCCAAGGCTGTTCTGAAATGTCCCAAGTTTACCTCAAATTACCCTGGGAGGTGAAAGGTGGCTCAACGTTTGAGCAAAAAGGCAAAACTCACCATTTCATGTGAAGCAGTTGTGAATTGAGTGATATGATCAGAGAGGTTTGCAATGTCGCTGATATACACCTGTGAGAAGCTACGACTAACTTTACGGATGAATATTTGTGCTCATCATCAGTGAGACTTTTTTTAGCCTTTGTTCCTGTTCAGAAAACCCTGAGGGTCAGAAGGAAGAAGCCTCCCAACCTTGTGGTTAAAAATAGAGTCTATCTCTCCCTGTCTTGGTTAAAGTTTCCACATCAATATTTGATACATATCGCACAGTTTGGATGAGCTCACAAATCCTGTGGTGCTGAAGTGTGATCACTTTGCAAAGCCTTGGAAACAGCCTGACCTTCATCTGAACCAAAGCTTAGTTGGATGATCTTCCGTCAGTCTTTTCGATTTCATCAACCAAAAACCCGATAGGCTGCTCTCATTCACAAAATATGTACTTATATTTTTCAGATAAGGGCTTTTCTTTTTGTTTCGCTTTTTCAAATCCTCATATCGGCAAATGCTTTGCAAGAAAAAGAGGACTATGGATGCTGGAAATCTGAAACAGAAACAGAAATTGCTGGGAAAACCTCACCCAATGGGACAAGGTCAGATTGGGATATCTGGTCGGCATGTACTGTATGATTGTACCAACACTCAGCAGGTCTGGCAGCATCTGTGGAGAGAAATCAGAGTTGATGCTTCGGGACCAGTGACCCTTCTTCAGAACTGGGTAACTCTGATTTCTCTCCACAGATGCTGCCAGACCTGCTGAGATTTTCCAGCCATTTCAGTTTTTGTTCTGCTTTGATGCCTTCGTGTTGGGTGAACATGTTTGTGCTGGTATCCCGAGGAAACTGATTTCTAATTCCAGAGTACAGTTGGGAATGATCACCATTTTCGCCCCTTGTTTTTAATAATGTTAATTTATCGTCAATTTGTGAGTTCATTAAGAAAACCTCAGTGAAAGACTGTCCTGATCTGGATAGAAATTTGGTGATAGAATCAAAGTATTTACACTAATGATGTGACTTGTGGAGCAGTGGGGCCTGATTAATAGCATATTTATCCCATCCCAGCCAAAACACTGCATGTTTCTACATTTTCCAGTGACTGATGATAAAAAAAACAGTACATCCCATCACAAGACACAGAGTACTGAGTGGACTCAGCTAACGCATGCTTGCAAAACTCTGATCCTAAAGCTCTGATGTTACAGTCATACAATCATACAGTACATGCCGACCAGATAGCCCAATCTGACCTTGTCCCATTTGCCAGCACCTGGCCCATATCCCTCTAAACCCTTCATATTCATATCCCCATCCAGATACCTTTTAAATGCTGTAATTGTACCAGCTTCCACCACTTCCTCTGGCATCTTATTCCATACACTCACCACGCTCTGTGTGAAAAAGTTCCTCCTTAGCCATTTTTTAAACCTTTCCCCTCTCACCCTAAACCTGTGCCTTCTATTCTGAACTCTCCCACCCCAGGGAAAAGACCTTGTCTATGCACCCCATCCATGCCTCTCCTGATTTTATAAACCTCTATAAGTCACACCTCAGCCTCCGATGCTCCAGGGAAAACAGCCCCAGCCTATTCAGCCTGTCCCTATAGCTCAAATCCTCCAACCCTGACAATGTACTTGTGAATTGTTTCTTAGCCCTTTCAAATTTCACAACATCCTTCCTATAGCAGTGAGACCAGAACTGTATGCAGAATTCCAAAAGTACCTTCACCAATGTTCTCTACAGATGCAATATGACCTCCCAACTCCGATACTCAATTAGATGAGATTCCATGATAAGGGTGTGCTGATGCCTGCCTTTTTCAGGAAAGGGGAGCGGATATTGTGCCCCTTTCTCTGGGGAATTGAATGAAAGGGCAATAATTCCCTGATGCATTTCTCCTGGCAGTCATGGCTGACTAACCTTGACCAGTCATCGTTGTCATGCCAACCTTCTCAGCATACAATGCCAGTTGCTGCTCCCTCTGGAATTAGGCATTCTTGCTATTGGTCCTGATGAGTGCAAGACACAATCTTTTGACTGCTTATTCTATTTTTTTTCCCAGCAACCTACAGGCTGTTCCTTAGGACAGAGATGTGAATGAACTGCTTTTTCCCCAGAGAGTAGTGAATCTATGGAATCCTCTGCCCAAGGAAGTAATAGAGGCAGCTTCATTAAATATATTCAGGACAGAGTTGGATGGGTTTTTACACGATCAGGGAATTAGGATCATGGGGATAATGCAGGGAGGAGGAGCTGAGACAATGGATAGCTCAGCCATGATCCTAATGAATGATGGAGCAGGCTCAATGGGCCAAATGGCAGACTGCTGCTTCCCTTATAATGAAACAGAGTATTAATGATCTAATGTCATCCATTATAGGAATCAAGCCCCATGAACTCTCGGCCAAGAACACGTTCCCACTGAGGGCTCAGAAATAAAAAGTACCGGTTCAAACATTTCTCCAAAACAATCTCCTGTGTCTCCTTCTGATCGAGGACACACAATTACTCCACGGTAAACTTGCTCTGTCCTCTTCAGCAGTGACAGTGGCCAGTGTTCAATGCTTTACATTGAGAATATTGTCCCTGGTGTGGTGGTGGCCCTAGTGCTGTGCTGAGTGGGACACGTACAGAAGAGGTGGAGCAGTTCTAAAGCGTAAAGTGCTGTGGGCCATCAGCAGCGATGGTGTTGTTTAAGAGCGTGATCCATAGCATCATGGTCCAGCGCATTCTTTACTGCTCCCTGCCGAAATCTTACCAATACAGGGTGCCCTCAAAGTCACTCTAGTGCGCCCAGTGGGTGAGGAAAATCCTTCCAGACACTGACAGGAGAAGCGGCCAGCTTTATGACGACACACAGTATTGGCTCCACAGATACGAGACAGACACAGATCGGCTGCAATGGATGTCAGACAAACACACACAGGTTCAAGACACACACAGAGCACAGAGAGAGAAATTAAAGAATGACCAGTGTTGAGGCACTTTCTCGGGACGTCCCTAAAGAGCCAACAGCCTCCCTGCCTTGGCTTCGAGGGTAGCCCTGTCACCTCGTAGTCAGGCCGTTGTGGGTTCATGCCCTACTGGGACACCCCCACATGGTCTGGGCTTTGGGAGGATCAAGAGAAAAATCGTAATGCCTCCATTCCGAGTCTTGTGCTAAGGAACAATAAAGTCTTTACCTTTACACTGCGTCTTTGCTTTATCGGTAAAGGTAGATTCCCCTGTGGTTGACGTAAAGCCTATTTTGCAGCTACAATTGGCCTGTCCCATTGTCATTGAACACTTAGCATTGGGGCCACATGCGCCCACTGCATCCTTACACATATCTGTACAGAAGAAACATATGATTTAGCTCATTTTAACCAGCAGTTGAGCAATTTCTTTCTCTATTCATTGGAACGGGCAACTGGGACACCTTGTACAGAGACCCAAGGGAAGTCATAGCTTCAGGAACTGTGCTTGAGTTAGCTTACATCTAGAACTGCTGCTTCCCTGGTTTTCTCATGATAACACCTTCTCAACATTAGCCATCTCCCGAGACTTACCCACTGACCATTTCTCACCTTCACCCCAGGTTGTTAGCACTCCAATGTGACAGAAAAAGTCAGCGTCATAATCTCAGTTGATAGTACTACCAGACAAGTCTGTTTCCAGTCAGGAATCAGGCAACTGTCTGTGTGGAGTTTGCACATTCTCCCTGTGTCTGCGTGGGTTTCCTCCGGGTGCTCTGGTTTCCTCCCACAGTCCAAAAATGTGCAGGTTAAGTGAATTGGCCATGCTAAATTGTCCGTAGTTTTAGATGAAGGGGTAAATGTACGGGAATGGGTCTGGGTGGGTTGCGCTTCGGCGGGTCGGTGTGGACTTGTTGGGCCGAAGGGCCTGTTTCCACACTGTAAGTAATCTAATTTAATCTATCTAATCGATAGGCCATATGTCCATTTGTTTAGATGTTAAGAAGTAGTCTCTTGCTGAAACATAAGCATGAAGTGTACTATTTGTTTCAACACCAGAACAGGAAGTTATTACAAAGGAAACAGTCATAATATAGAATATTTCACGGTATTCTGTCTACTTATAACACAAATTCAAAACATATAGTCAAGGTATAATTGCATTACACCTAAAACACTCCTTTATAAGTTTAAAACAAATACATCAGCTTCTATAAAGTATCCATTTCATACCCCACTACAGTTCCCAAACACTAGTGTAATCCCGACACGAGAGTCCCTGTATCAAATACCTTGCTAGGTTGAGGTCACTGGAAATGTCACCTTTCAGACTGGATCTGCGATAGCTTCTTCCTGGAGCTAACTACACAGCTGAGCTTCAATGTCCTCAGCTTTTAGGGACTGGGGTTAGATTGTGTGGGCAGTTTTGGGCTCCTAGTCTGAGGAAGGACATTCTTGCTGCTGAGGGAGTCCAGCGAAAGTTCACCAGACTGATTGGCAGGACTGACATATGAAGAAAGACTGGACCGACTAGGCATGTACTCATTGGAATTTCGAAGAATGAGGGGAGGTCTCAGAAACGTATAAAATCCTGATGGGACTGGACGGGCTAGATGCGGGCAGAATGTTCTCGATGTTGGGGAAGTGCAGAACTAGTTTCTAAGAATAAGGGGTAAGCCATTCAGGACTGAGCTGGGGAAGAATTTCTTCACTCAGAGAGTTGTGAACCTGTGGAATTCACTCCCTCAGGAAGCTGTTGGGGCCAGTTCCTTAGATATATCCAAGAGGGAGCTGGACGTGGTCCTTGAGGCTGAAGGAGCTGGAGAGAAAGCAGGAATGGGACACTGAGATTCCATGGTCAGCCATGATGGTACTGAATGGTGGTGCAGGCTCAATGGGCTGTCCCTATGGAACCCAACACGCCTAGTCTGGGGTTCACACTAACTCCACAACCCAAGGGAATCTCATTCACCACATCTCTGATTGTCTTCTCAGGAGCACAGTTCTCTGAAGCGAACCCGCTCCAAGGGTTTTACACTCAGCCCCACTTAAAGTTTCAGAAGTCTGGTACAAACATTTGAGATTCCTGCTGGGTCACAAATTTACAAAATCAACAAAACCCAATCCTACTCCAGCTAGTTAGATTCTGTTGTTGGAGATGGGCATTGCCTGGCATTTGTATGGTCTGAGCATTACTTGCCATTTGTCAGCCTAAGGTTAGATATTATCCAGACCTTGTTACATTTGGACGCGGACCGGTTCAGGATCTGAGGAGTCGCAAATGGTGCTGAACATTGTGCAATTATCGGTGAACATCCCCACTTCTGACCTTATGTTGGATGGAGCATTTTATTTGCGTGATAAATTTGTGCTTGCCTTATAAGTAATATTGACAGCCTCATATGAATGTGTTCAGTAACTGAACCCGCAGTATCTGAACTGCCCAGTATTAACATTGGTATCACAACATATTACTGGAAAAGTTCATTCTTCCATTCAGTCTTTGTGAGTGATCTTTGAAAGAATATATCAAGAAATAGATCTTTACCTGCAATGCAGCGCTGTGTGACAGTTTTATTCCCAAAGATACGTCCTCCAGGGGTTGAGACAAATCCTTCATTACAGGTGCAAATGAAGTTTCCAATTGTGTTGGTGCATGTTGCATTTGAACCACACGAGTCTGTCTCACACTCATCAATATCTAGAATACAAAATAACCATTAGTCTCCCTGACCACCCTCATGCACTGATCATCCCCCAGTCCATGTTTTTGACTATAAAAAGGTCCCAGACACCGCTACCTCACTGGGTCATGGCTCAACTCCTGGAGAGGTCACAGTCAGGGAATGTGAGCATTGCACAGAGCAAGAGGAGACACCAATAAATACCAAGAGACACGGTAAATGATGCCAAGCTGCATGACGTCTTCAGCGCCCCTGCAGACGGATCGCAGCGTAGATACACCTGGTCACGGGCAGACGGGTCTATCCGCTCAAGGATAGATTACCTGTTTGTGTCCCGAACGCTCTCGGTCAGATCCACCGACGTCAAGCCGGTGTTCTTCTCCGACCACTGCCTCCTGCTGGCCAACTGTCACCTACAGGACGAGCAGCGGGCTGGTAAGGGAACGTGGAAACTGAACACCAAGCTGTTGACCCCGGGAAACATTGAGGAGCTGAAGAGGGACTACTCAGGTTGAAGAACCGCGAAGCCCCTCTGAGTCCCCAGCGGACTGGTGGGAAACAGTAAAAGGGAACATCAAGAGGTTCTTCATCCTCAAAGGTGTTCAGGAGGCGAGAGAGAGGTGGGGAAAACTGTCCCAGCTCCAGGAAAATATGCAGAACCTGCTCCTGCTGCAGACGATGGGGGTCGATGTCACGGAGGACCTCAAGGAGGTGAAGGGCCAGCAAGCCTTGCTCTTTGCTTCGGAGGCCTCCAAGATAATCTTCCGATCCAGGGTCCGCTCGGTGGAGCAGGACGAGACGTGCTCACGTTTCTTCTTCCAGAAAGTGCACAAAGAGAGCTCCGAGCTCAGCAGCCTGAAGGAAGAAGATGGCTCGATAATGTCATCTCAGGCTGACGTCAAGAGGATCAGTAAATCCTTCTACGCCAGTCTGTATGACGCGAAGCCGACCGACAGCGCGGCCTCCCAGTCGTTCCTGTCCTCTATCACGGAGGTCTTAGACGACAGAACACGCTAGAGGCTGGACCAGCCACTATCTCTGGACGAGCTGACCAAGGCCCTAGAGTCCTTCGAAAAGAATAAAACTCCCGGAAGCGACGGCTTACCGGTCGAGCTCTATTCCGCTCTGTGGGACTTGATTGGCCAGGACCTGCTGGAGGTGTATGTCAGTATGCTTCGGGCAGGTACCATGAGTGAATCCATGAGGAAAGGCATCATCACCCTCGTCTACAAGCAGAAGGGGGAGAGGGAGGAACTCAAAAATTGGAGACCAATCTCACTGTTGAATGCGGATGACAAAATTCTGTCAAAGGTAATCGCCAACCGGGTCAGGTCTGCTCTAGGGTCAGTGATTCACCGTGACCAAACCTGTGCTGTGCCGGGCAGGAAGATCGCTGAGAGTCTCGCACTCCTCAGGGATACGATTGCCTACGTGCAGGACAGAGGGTTGGACACCTGCCTGATCAGCCTGGACCAGGAGAAAGCCTTTGACAGGATATCACACACGTATATGAGAGATGTTCTCTCCAAAATGGGCTTTGGGGAGGGAATCTGCAATTGGATCAGACTGCTCTACACCAACATTGTCAGTGCAGTCCCAACGGGTGGGAACAGATAGCTTCCCAGTCAGATCTGGAGTCAGGCAGGGCTGCCCCCTCTCTCCTGCCTTGTTTGTGTGCTGCATAGAGCCATTTGCCGAGTCCATCAGGAAGGATGCGAGCCTGAGAGGGGTGACTATTCCTGGCAGCGGGGGCCTGCAGGTTAAGGCCCCGTTGACGTCGCCGTTTTCTGCTCGGATCCGCTGTCCGTGCGCAGACTCATGTGCATCTGTGACCAGTTTGAATGGGCCTCGGGGACCAAGGTAAACCGAGGCAAGAGCGAGGCCATGCTCTTCGGGAACTGGGCCAACTAATCCTCGATCCCCTTCACCGTCAGGACCGACCACCTGAAGGTGCTGGGTATTTGGTTCAGGGGGGCTGGGGCATGCGCCAAGTCTTGGGAGGAGCGTATCAGCAAAGTGAGGCAGAAACTGGGCAGATGGAAGCTACGGTCGCTCTCCATCGCGGGAAAAAACCTGGTCATCAGGTGTGAGGCACTGTCATTGCTATTATACGTGGCACAGGTCTGGCCTATTCCCAGAACCTGTGCCGCTGCAGTCACCCGGGCCATCTTCCAGTTTATATGGAGGTCAAAGATGGACCGGGTCCGAAGGGACTCACTGTACAAAGATCTGGGCAACAGGGGAAAAAACACACCCAATGCCACCCTCACCCTGATGGCCACCTTTGTGTGTGGCTGCATCAAGCTGTGCGTGGATCCCCGGTACGCAAACACCAAGTGTCACTACGTACTGAGGTTCTACCTGCCCCCGGTGTTGCGAAGGATGGGCCTGGCCTTGCTGCCGCGGAACGCTCCGAGTAGTTGGACCGTTCCGTATCACCTGTCCTTCGTGGAGAAGTTTATGAAGAAAAACACCTTTGACCACAAGTCCATCAGGAAGTGGTCAGCACGTAGTGTCCTTGAGATCCTTCGGGAAAAGGAGAGGGTGGATCCTATCGAGCGGTTCCCTGAACAGACTGTCAAAGCCATTTGGCAGAGTGCCTCATCGCCAGAACTTTCCAACAAGCACCAAGACATGGCTTGGCTGGTGGTGAGAAGGGCTCTGCCTGTGAGATCCTTTATGCACGCCCAGACTCTCAGCCGAACCGCATGCTGCCCTCGAAGCGTCTGCAGGGGGGAGGAGACCGTCACCCACCTCCTTCTGGAATGTGCCTATGCAGAGGAAGTCTGGAGAGGAATGCAGTGGTGTTTGTCGAGGTTCGTCCCGAGCAGCGCCATGACGCGGGACTCCGTGCTCTACGGCCTGTTCGCCGGGACGCACACGGAAACGAACATCAACTGTGCCTGGAGGATCATCAACTCGGTGAAGGAAGCTCTCTGGGCGGTCCGAAACCTGCTGATCTTCCAGCTGAAGGAGTTGACCCCGACTGAGTGCTGCAGACTGGCACATTCCATGGTCCAGGACTACATGTTGAGGGACGCGCTGAAGCTTGGGGCAGCTGTCGCCAAGGCGCGGTGGGGAAAGACCACTGTGTAACATCTGCCTGCCTAAAGAAGGACAGGGGGCCCACGCAGTCATTTGGGCTCTGCTGACGACTCAGCTAATTATATGGACATATGATTGATAAATGTACAGAGCTGTATATACAAATGATAAATTTTCATCTCTGTATGCAAAAAAATGGAATTTTCTGCATGTATGGCATGACCAACTGTACAGACCATCAAAATATTTTATGAATAAAGAATATTTTTGAAATAAAAAAAATCTCAAAGTACTGAAGGAGGCTATTCAGACCATCATTCAGGTTGATCCAATTTCCCTACATCGTCGCTCCAATAGCCCTACAGCTCTTCCCATCAATTCAGAACCCAATCCTGATCAGGAATTCTCCTTTCTGGGTACTTGATGTCACTGAGTATTTGCAGAAAACAGACAAATGTTTTAGATGTTGGTTCCCAAGCAGCGTAGTCTTTACCTTGGCACTGCGTGACTGTTTTATCAGTAAAGACATGTTCTCCAGTGGTTGAGGCAAATCCTTTATTACAGGTGCACTCAAAATCACCAATGCTGTTGGCACATGTTGCATTTGAACCACATGGGTCTGTTTCACATTCATCGATATCTGGAATACAAAATAACCATGAATCTCCCTGACCACCCTCACGCACTGGTCATCCCCCAGTCCATGTTTCTAACTATAAAAAGGTCCCAGACACCGCTACCTCACTGGGTCATGGCTCAACTCCTGGAGAGGTCACAGTCAGGGAATGTGAGCATTGCACAGAGCAAGAGGACACACCAATAAATACCAAGGGAATTAACTTCCTTTTTGAGCCACATCTCTCCCTGTCTGAACAGGAGGATGTACAAAGTGTTGGTGACTGCTTGAAAAACCCAGCAATGTTAACTGAGGCATTTATTTATTGGGCATACTGATTCCAGACATTCTGGTAGCATTGCCTGTTGGATTAGGATGGAACAGCATAGTAACAACTCTCCATTTGGTCAGATTGTAGTGTCTGTGAGGGAAATGCGAGGGAAGGAGATTTCCAGCAGTTGGCTGCAGGAAAACCTCCTTCTCTCCCCTTTTTCAGTAAAGTTGCTGTCTCCGGTACTCTGTCAATACACCCAAAAAAATCTACACGCAGATACGGTGGAAGAAATAACCATAAAACCTAAAGGCCTGTGGGTCCAATCAAGCAACCAATCAGCGACAGTGTGATCATCGCTGTGTGGGTAATATTGAGGAATCTGCAAGGAATCAAACAGATTGAGAAACACGTGCATGTAGAGAGAATTGTGCTGTTCTGATGAGTATTCACCGCCACTGTATATGTGATTTGGGTATGAATGTGGGAAAGCTTGTGTGTGCATGTGCGTGTGATTGTGAGTGTGCATGTGTATGTGCGCGTGTGATTGTGATTGCAAGTGAGAGCATGTATCTATCTGTAGGTATGTGTGGTGAAAAATGGGAGCATGTGTGTATTTACCTGTGGGTCTGTGTCTCTGTGTATTTGTGTGCCTCTGTATATGCGAGTTTGTGTGTTTGTGTGTGTGAGAGAGAGAGAAAGAGAGAATGTGTGCGAGTCTGTAAGTCTGTGTGTGTGAGAGACAGTGGGAGAGAATGAGGTGTGTGTGTGTGTGGGAGAGAGAGAGAGAGAGAGAGAGAGAGAGAGAGAGAGAGAGAGAGAGAGAGAGGGGGAGGGTGAGTGTGTGTGTGCGCGCATGTGAGAGAGACAGAGTGTGTGTGTGTCTGTGTGAGAGTGCGCGTGTGTCTGTGTGTATATTTATGTGTATGTCTGTGTTTGATGGGGTGATTATGAATTTTTAAACAGAATAAAAGTTGCAGTTATATGAATTAGAAATCCTGTTCTTTTTCTGTTCTTGTTAAAGGTCCTAAACAGATTATTTGTTAACTATTACTGAAGGTACCTATTACTCTGGGTAACAGTCAGTCGGTCAGTCAGAGACAAATGGGAGTTTCTTTGATTATGCCATTAAATCTTCCCATGAGTAAGGTCTTTGGGAACAGTCTCCCATCGCAGTGTCCTTCCTTCCTGGTAAAGGCAGATAGTGAGATTGGGTGGAGTTTGGGGGTGAGTCAGACCAGTACGTGTAAAACTAAACTCATCCCATTTGCCAGCATTTGGTGTATCTTTCTCTAAATCTTTCCTATCCATGTTCTTGTTCAAATGTCTTTTGTACAAGCCTCCACCACTTCCTCTGGCAGCTTGTTCCATACATGCACCACCCTCTTGTGTGAAAAAGTGACCACTCAGGTCCCTTTGAAATCTTTCCCTCTCACTTTAAATCTCTCATTTTGGACTCCTCTACCCTGGGGAAAAGCTTTTGGCTCTTCACCCTATCCATGCCTCATGATTTTATAAACCTCTATCAGGTCACCCCTCAGCCTCCGACACTCCAGGCAAAAATGTTCAAGCCTGTCCTGCCTCTTTTTCTAACTCAAACCTTCCAGTCTCAGTAACATCCTTGGAAATCTCTTTCACACTCATTCCAGTTGAACAACATCCTTCCTCCAGCAGGGAAGTCAGAATGGGATACGTTGCACCCAATGTGGCCTCACCAACATCCTGTTCATCTGTAACATGACATCCCAACTCCTGTACTCAATGCTCAGAGTGATCAAGGGAAGTGCACCAAACACCTTCCTCACCATCCTGCCTACCTGTGACACCACTTTCAGGGGAAATATGTACCTGAAACCCGAGGCAACACTCCCCAGGCCCTACTGTTAGCGAAATATGTCCTTCCTTGGATTGTCTTACTAAAATGCAATATCTCACATTTATCCAAATTAAACTCCATCTGCCACTCCTCGGCCACTAGCCCAGTTGATCAAGGTCCTGTTGTCTTAGATAATGTTCCTTACCGTCCACTATACCACCATTTCTCGTGTCATCCGCAAACTTACTCATCTTGCATCCAATATTCTCATCTAAATCGTTCGAATGAATGATGAACAACAATAGCTGGAGCAACAGTGGTCCTTGCGGCACACCACTGGCCATAGCCTCCAGTCTGAACAACAGTCCTCTACCATCACCTTCTGTCTCCTACTATCAAGCCAACTTTGGATCCAATTGGCTGAATCTCCCTGGGTTTGTCCCAGTGCCATTTTTCTCCCCAGGTTCATCGATTGCAGCATCTTAAAGGACTGAAGGAGGTCATTCAGGCCATCATTCCCATTTGTCCAATGTCATCACTCCGATATCCCTGTGGGTTTTTCTGTCAATTGAGAGCCCAGTCTTGATTTACAGTTCTCCTTTCTGAGTGCCCTGTGTCACTGGGTATTTTTGCAGGAAGACAGCTTCATGTAAGTACAATAACCTTTACCTCGGCACTGCGTGACTGTTTTATCAGTGAAGGTACGTTCTCCAGTGGTTGTGATAAATCCTTCATTACAGGTACACTCAAAATCTCCAAACTTGTTGGTGCAAGTTGCGTTTGAACCACACGGGACTGTCTCACACTCGTCGATATCTGGAACAAGAATTGGTTTTGTCATCCTGCGCACTGTTAAATCTAGTTATCTCCCAGCCCTGTTCCACCTTATAGCCGAAAGGGACACTCCTGTCACATTAAATTCCTTGTATCATTGTAGAGAAACCGTTCTTGGGAGCCAGCAATGTACTAAGGGGAGATACGAAAAATTACCACAGTCGCCATCTCTAATGTCACAAAAACATCCCATCCTCCCTTAAGGAGGGTTAGCAGACATTATTTGACACCTGATTGTTAATCTTGGCGTGATGCTCACGTGAATATATTTTGTGTCTAACTTGGACATCAAGTTAAAATAAACCAGGAGCATGTTCAGATGTTCCACCTGCAGTCTTTAGTTCCACACCGTGTTTTTGATTTATCTTTTAGATTCTTTGAGCAAAATACCTTCCCACAGGTGCAGCTGAAGGCTGGTGCATCCTGTGTGGGATTGCCTTCTGATATCTGAAACTAAGTTTAAAAAAAAACATGCTGACAATCTGCACTGAGCACATCAGCTTACTGAGCCCCTCTCAGCCCAGCTCCAGCCCTGAATCTCAAAAAAACACAACAACTCCCTAACATAAAAGGCAAGGCAGCCGCCTTCAACGATTTCAATTTCCACACAGACAGCAGCAGTCCCCACTTTCTCCTGGACAGCACAAGGGAACTGGCTCAGGACACGGATTTGAGACTGTTTCCGAGCATTATGTCATTCAATCAACTCGGGAAGAGAATCATTTAGATCCTGTTTTGGCAGAGTTAGCTTGTCATCTCAGGGATAGTCTCAGAAACACTGATCATAACACGATATTGTACAGAATAACCTCGATTATCCAAATGAGATGGGTGGGGATATTATGTTCAGATAAAAGATTGCTTGGATAACGGATGGTGTTTTTACGGGACCTTGAGATCTTGTTCAGATGTTCAGAAAATCATTGTTGTTCTGTATTTAAGAAATAGTGATCACACCATGATATTGCATTTAAGAAATAATGATCACAACATAATGTTCCATTGAAGAAATAGTGATCATAATATGATATTGTATTGAAAAGCGATGATTACAAATCCAATTCCGTACATATGAGGGATGGCCTGGTGCCAGAAGATGGGAAAATCGATTAAATCCTGTGACAGCAAATCAGCAATAATGCACATGGAAAATATATTTCACATTTCTCCACAAATCTACATTGCATGGAGAAACTAAAGCTTCAGAAGAAACGAGATTAATTTGAAACTTGCTCAAAAAAAGGTGAAAGGCAGGATTAGTTTAAAATAAGATGGGGATAATATTGCCAAGATGAATGGGATGAGAATGAGGGCTGTGGAATTATTGGATACCAGCAAAAGATGATCAAAACTGATGAATAGTGACAACGTAGATCATAAGCTTAGGTTAATCAGAAATACTAAAAGAAGGAAGTCTCCCAGAGATCAGTGCAACACATTCCCCATTTTTAAATGCTCCTGCTCCAACTAACATACTTGCTGAGATTAAGCACTCAGCTACGACATGACTAATTTAGATGAGAGTTGAAGACCAACACAATGATGCCTTTAGGGAGAGTTGGGCACATTTGGAGCTGGAGGGTATTATTTCCCCACTTCAACTTCATTTTAATTTAGTTCCCTGTTTCTCCTACACTCCTTTATTTATATTATCATTACATTGCCATGGGGTTTATAAATTGGTCTGTTAATGGCGATCAAAGACCATAAGAGATAGCTGCCCCCCCCCACCCCCCAATTCAATTGGATCATTGCTGATTTGTTGGTGGTGTCCATTTTAAAACATCAACATGTCGAGGTATTTAACTTAAGCGATGTCCCCATTCGAAAACTCTCTGTCAAAATGAGAGGTCCAAGCATTTCAGCTGATCAAGGAATGTCTTCCACTTTTGAACACTATGGTGCAATCAATGACCATCTGTCTATCAGGCCATAAACAACATTTGTGATTGATGACATTACACGTTTCGGAGCACACGTCAGACTAAATCCATCTCACCTCACCCTTGGAATCGTTCCAACTTGAAGTAACACGTACAACTGCAAACATATTATTTCTTCAATTCAACAGAAGGCCTCTTCATCTTAGGTTAAGCAGCCGATACAACACCATCTACCATTCAGCACCGACACAAGTCAACCTGACCCAGCAGCTCATTCAGGAGCTCCCACCATTCCAGCTTCCTGCTGAATGATCCCCAACTTCGGCACAGATTAGAAGCAAATTTTGGCAAACTAACATCCAAACCCTCGACTGTCATCTGTTAAATCCTCAAATTGGAGTACACTCTGTCAATGTAAGTTTGCATTTGTTCAGTGAGGAGTTAGTGAGGACGGCAGATGCTGGATTCTGCATTTATTCAGTTGAAAAGGCGCTTGGTTTTCAAGCTGAAAATTGATTTGTGATCCAATTGTTCTTGCACCTCCAACAAAAGTTGACGAGGCCGAACCATGGAACACTGGTTACCATGGAAACTAGCCAAATGGCAGCTTCATCCAACACAAAGAAAATGGAATGAATCATCCATTCCTCTCTCCTTAACATCCTGTTGACAACCAGGAATAGTTTCAGATTGCGACGATGTGTCAAGATGATGAACTATACTCTTTCAGGGCATTCATCACAAACCTGCTAAAAATCAATAGGAATATCAAAGGCTCATGAAAGAGAGGCAAAGACAGAGCTGCAGAATTGATCAATTATTTTTAATCACAGATTTATTACCGAACCAGTGAGAGGTGGTGAGAGTGACAGTAACAAATATCGATATCCCCATGTTTTTATGGTCCTGCAAGCGACATTACAACTTACCAACTAAGCAGGTGGGGCACCACATTCAAGGAACTTGGTGCTGACCAGCAGAAAGGACCCTACTTGGTTCACCACTGTAGAAATTCACCCTCTCCACCACTGACACTCCGTGGTAGGAGTGTGTACCACCTACACGATGCACCAAGACTCCTGAGGCCACACCTTCCAACCCCATGACCTCTACCACCGAGAAGGACAAGGGCAGCAGACACATGGGAACACCACCCTCTGCAAGTTCCCCTCCAAGTTACTCACCATCCTGATTTGGAAATATATCGCTGTTCCTTCACTGTCTATGTGTCAATCCTGGAAATCTACCCCAAGGGCATCGTGGGTCAACCTGCAACACATGGACTGCAGCCGGTCAAGTAGGCAGCTCAACCCTCACCTTCTGAAGTGGCAACTAGAGATGGGCAATAAGCACTGATCTTGCCAGCAATGCAGACATTCTGAAAATAAAATCTTTAGTGCCACTTGCTTTCATCTCTGCAGCTGTTGTCCTATTCCCACGCCCTTTTGCTCATATTTTCGATCTTCGTTTTCAGGGATAACGTATATTTTGACAACAGACCTGGGTTTCACCAGTTTCCTCATTTCCCCTCTTCCCACCTGACCCTAGTCCCAAGCCTCCAACTCAGTACCGCCCTCTTGACCTGTCTATTGTCTTTCCCATCTATCCGCTCCATCCTCCTCTCCAACCTATCACCTTCTGCTCCACCTATCGCATTCCCAGCTACCTTACCCCCAGCCCCACCACCCCCATAAATTTATTTCTCAGCAGCCCCCAGCCCACAAGCCTCATTCCTGATGAAGAGCTTATGCTCGAAATGTCGATTCTCCTGCTCCACGGATATTGCCTGGCCTGCTGTGCTTTTCCAGCACCACACTCTCAACATCAGACCGATGTTGGCTGACACAATCTGGACAATTTGTCTCCCTCCATCTCATCGATGGTCATGTCATTGACCTCTTACTGACAAATGCCAATGGCCAGACCATTTAATTAGCGTCTATGCCTGGTGGTTAGCTCCTGGTGCCCAAAGCAGGTAAAACAATTCATCCCCCTTTTCTGAAGGATCCCACCATATTGAGTAGAATTGACACGCACCCATTGACTTTATGCCCCTCAGATTTCACATGAGGGTGTCACACCTTCAAAGGGCCCAGTAACATTCTTACCGAAACACCCTCCATAACCAGCTGTAAAGTTAGTTAGTCCTGAAGCCGTGATGAATCCTTTCTTGCACAGACAGTAGAAACTTCCCACTGTGTTATAACATATTGTATTGGGGCCACACACTGGTGGCATTTGGTAACATTCATTTTGTTCTGTAACAGACATGAAACGGACATGTGAATATCACCCATTATCGACGTTGAGTTACAGTCCCCTTCCTCCCTCACTCTCTGCAGAGTCTCGTCCCATTGGACAATCTGCCTTGTGATCAATCCATACGTCTAAGAGCCGGTCAGTGGCTAGAATGCAGATTGGGGAATGAGAGGGGTTTGAAATTTGCAACAATCTGGAAAGGAATTTAATCAATCAGACATTTGATATTTCTCTAACGGCCAACACTGATACAACAGAACATTTCTCAACTGCTGGAACCTTTGATGCTCATCAATATTCTCTTGAGAACTAGCTTCGTGAAGACTTGGTTGAACATGCACACCAGGAGAGATCCGAAGATTCTGGAGTTTAAAAGGTCATGGTCCAACCTGATTGAAATATGGAAGGGTCTTCAGGGTTAATGTTCATGCTGCATTGGCTCCACCCATTCTGATGTCTGTAGGAGTGGCAAGGAATTCTACTCCATTTTTGGAGAGAGCAGAGGTATCTGTATCAACTCCCTATTAATTAACATAGACCATAGAACAGTACAGCACAGTACAGGCCCTTCGGTCCATGATGATGTGTCAAGCACTTATCTTTATCTAAGATCAACCTCACCTACACACCCCTCAATTTACTGCCGTCCATGGCTTGTCCAGCCGTCGCTTAAACATCCCTAATGTCTCTGACTCTCCTACCACTGCTGGCAGTGCCTTCCACACACCCACCGCTCTGTGTAAACAATCTACCTCTGACCTCTCCCCCATACCTTCCTCCAATCACCTTAACATTATAACCCCTCATGGCAGCCATTTCTGCCTTGGGGAAAAGTCCCTGGCTATCCACTCTATCGATGCCTCTCATTACCTTGTACACTCAATCAAGTCACCTCTCGTCCTTCTCACTCAACCTCTCTTCAGAAGACAAGCCCTCCAATCCAGGCAGCCTGACCAAATGCAGTTGTACTTAGTAATCAAGCAGTAGACCTTGCTGTCTAAGAGCAGCCTATTCAGTGGATACTCTACGGTGATGTATCCTCTCCCACTAATCACTAGATAGACCTAGGACAAAAATGGCAGCAATGAATGACCTCAACCAATCCTTCCTCAGTCCCACCCCAAACGTGGACATATTTTTGGAATTCATTCACAGGACTTGGGCACCGCTGGCAAGGCCAGCATTTATTGCCCCATCCCTAATTGCCCAGACGGCAGTTCAGGGTCAACCACATTTGCTGTGGGTCTGGAGTCACATGTAGGCCAGACCAGGTAAGGGCAGAGAGAACATTTCCTGTTCGGAATCAGAGCGATGTAGATAACTTCTCCCTGCACAGCCAGACAGAGACCGGGATCGATCTCAGTTAAAAACCACACAACACCAGGTTAGAGTCCAACAGGTTTATTTGGAAGCAGTAGCTTTCAAGGCACTGCCTCTTCATCAGGTGGTTGTGAAACATGACCATACGACACAGAATTTATAGCAAAAGGGTTACAGTGTCATGGAGTTGTAATGATATATTAAACAACTCGATCAGATTATGTTTACTACACTGTGGAAACAGGCCATTTGGCCCAACAAGTCCACACCGACCTTCTGAACAGTAACCCCCCCAGACCCATTCCCCTGCCCTATATTTACTGCTGACTAATGCACCTAACAATGGAAAATTTTAGCATGGCCAAAGTCTGTACATCTTTGGATTGTGGGAAGAAACCGGAGCACAGAGGAAACCCACGCAGACATGGGGAGAATGTGCAAACTCCACACACCAGTCACTAAAGGCAGGAATCGAACCTGGGTCCCTGACACTATCAGGCAGCAATGCTAACCACTGAGCCATCATGCCGCCCTATCTCAACACCTTGGGAGTGTAAGGGAGGGACGGGAGGAAATCTGCTGAGTCTCACTCAATGTAGACAAGGCAATTGAGAGAAAATGGGGAAGTCCGCCCAGTGGCTTTCCAAACTCCCACACGGCCAGACCTGCAGTGGGATGACCCAGGAGCAATCAGGACATTTGTGGCCTACATCAGCCTGACAAAGACAGTCCAGACGGCAGGAGCTGAGGAAAGAATGGGACGGGAACAAATATAAAGAGACAAATGGAAGGGAATGAGAGTAAAGAAGGACAATCAAGAATGGGCCGATGAGTACCCTAGACCCCAGCATCAATCTGTAACGATCCTATCTGTGGAATTACTGAACTCTCGTTATGGGTTCCCCTCCAATCCACTCACCAACCTCATTTGGAAATATATCGCTGTTCCTTCAGTGTCGCTGGGACAAAATCCTGGAATTCCCTCCCTATCAACCAACACCATGTGGACTGTAGCGGTTCAAGAAGGCAGCTCACCCCCACCTTCTCAAGGGGCAATTAGGGACGGGACAACAAATGCTGGGCCCAGCCAGTGATGCCCACATCCCACTAACCAATACATTAAAACAAAGCAGCATAACCTCAACGTCAGCAGCAGTGAGGGAGATATCCAGTTGGGAGAGAGGGGAGGCAGGTAAGTTGTTGTGATGTGGTCGACTGTTGACACAGGGGTTTCTGAAGAGCATCCTGTATTACTGGGTGTGGAAACCCAACACAATGATAAGTCTGACCGCATTTCAGAGCTAAACAAAACCAGTTCATACAATGAGCACCCAGCAACCTTGCTTTCTGTGATCTAGTCTCTATATTGTCCTTATACAGGCAGTTGAGAAGTGAGCTCCATCACATCAGAATGGCATTTTAGGAAATATCACTGAATGATTACTGTGATAAACAGTGAGTAAGAAATGATTTGTCAGCATGTGTTAATTGGTTGAGGACAATTAAGAAATGGATGATATCGTTAATCAATTACTAAAGTCCAGAAAGTATCATTGTCAAAATGTCCAGATCGCAAGACAGCAAAACACAAAGTCTCTGATATCGCCAGGCATCTGGATATCACAGGTAGGCATCAGTTCCTGTGAGGAGACACTGCATTCCCACTGAAACACCCAATATTTCCCTGCAACAAACTTTCAGTTGAGATTGTGCACGTCAGCTTTATCTCTCACAGTTGCACGCACCTTCCCTTCACTTTGTACAAACTCTACCTGATACAAAGACTGGACTGCAGATAGGGAGGAGGATTGCCAGACCACATAGACAGGCTAGAGATTTGAGCAGAGAAATGGCAGATGGAGTTTAATCCGGACAAATGTGAGGTGGACGTTTATGGGAGATCTAATGCAGGAGCGAAGTATACAGCAAGTGGCAGATCCTTTAGTAGCATCAACATACAGAGGGATCTGGGCATACAGGTCTACAGTTCCCTGAGAGCGGCAACACAAGTGGATAAGGTGGTCAGGAAGGTGGATGGCACACTTGCCATCATTGGTCAGGGCACAGAGTATAAAAATTGGCAAGTCAAATTGCAGCTGATTTGAACTTTAGTTCAGCCACATTTGGTTCTGGTTGGCACATTCCCAGAAGGATGTGGAGGCTTTAGAGAGGGTGAAACAGTTTATCAGGATGTCACCTGGTTTAGAGTTATTAGTGATGAAGAGGGATTATACACTTGATTTGTTTTTTATTGAAGGATGAGGGGGCGACCTGATAGAAGGCATGGAGAGAATGGATAATTAGGGTCTTTTTCCCAGGGTAGAAATGTCAATTGCTAGAGAACGGAGGTTTCAGGTAAAAAGGGGTAAAGGAGATGTGACAGGCAGGGTTCTAACACTGAGGGTGGTAAGGGCCTGAAATATGCTGCCAGAGGGGGTGATGGAGGTGGATACAATAGTAATGTTTCAGAGGCATCTTACCAGATGCATGAATAAGCAGGAACAGAGGGATATGGACCACAAAAAAGGATTTAGTTTTAGAAAGGCATTGTATTGGTGGGCCGAAGGGCCTGTTCCTGTGCTGTATTGCTCTTTCGATTAGATTACTTACAGTGTGGAAACAGGCCTTTCAGCCCAACAAGTCCACACTGACCCTCCTAAGAGCAACCCACCCAGACCCATTCCCCTACATTTACCCCTCCACCTAACACCATGGGCAATTTAGCATGGCCAATTCACCTGCACAATGTTGGACTGTGGGAGGAAACCGGAGCACCCGGAGGAAAACCACACAGACACGGGGAGAATGTGCAAACTCCACACAGACAGGAAGTGAACCGGGGTCTCTGGCGCTGTGAGGCAGCAGTGCTAACCACTATGCCACCGTGCCACCCCTTTGTTCTTTATTTCTTTGTATAATTCACCATATGATGGTGGTAGGGGGAACAGGGTGATGGCACACACAGTGGCCAATGGATTCTGAGGATGGATGTTGCTTTAACCATTTTAGAGGCAAGTGTTGAAGAATAAGAATAATATTCCAAGTGAGTTTCAGGTGAACGTTTCTCGGTTATTAAAAGAAGGTGATTTCTGTACATCTTAATTGGAACTACGACGAGATGGAGTTGTGAAAGTGGATAAGAGTCAATGTTTACTTTATCATTTGGAAGATTACTCCAGACAGTCAATGTTTACTCTCGAATACAAACTGTTATCAGTGTGACGTCTCCTCAAAAGTCTTTGTTATGCTGTGGTGAACATTCCAATATTATGGAGAATGGAGATCTTTGAGAACTTGCGCAGCGAGATTCGGGTCAGAACTATCCAACTGTGAGAGATAGTGAGACGTAGGCTTTTACATTCAAACTCATTATCAGAGATCTTTCCCACCACAGGGAGATCCAAACGGAGCTTTCAACACAACAGCAATACAAAATACCCGAGAGGACTCATGTGGAAGTAACCAAGATTCAGTAAGTATCATGCTCAAGTACGTGTGCCAACAGTAGACATCATGCCACCTGCAAATACAGACTACTACACCC